>NW_015150582.1:0-69361 GCF_000732505.1 Cyprinodon variegatus
TTGAAGGCACAAACTAAACTGTTCATAATTTATTATTTATGGTACGCCAGCATTCATAACATGTAGGCTTTTAGGCCCCTGGCATTAATAGGTGACATTTAAGAGATTCCTCACCACATTTTTTAAAGTTTTAATCACAAAATTATCTATCCTGAACAGATGACAAAAGCCTTCTTGCCACAAATGAAATCAAGGAACCATGGCCACATTGTCACCATTGCAAGCGCACTTGGACTGTTCACCACAGCGTGTGTAGAGGTATGTGGCACGACACCCATTACCCCCCTCCCCAAAATAAAGCCTGACCATTATAAAAGCACACCAAGTGGCCTGAACAGTTCTACTCTCTTGCAGGATTACTGTGCCAGTAAGTTTGGTGCTGTTGGTTTCCACGAATCACTAGCACATGAACTGCGAGCAGAAAACAACGATGGCATCAAAACCACTTTAGTGTGCCCCTACATTGTTGACACAGGGATGTTTGCAGGCTGTGAGATCAGGTGAGATGCTGCGGGACATCTTTCAGCCCATCTGACAGGTTGCATTAGAACTTTTTTTTTTTTTTGCAAACCTTCCAGGAAAGAGATTCAGAGTTTGATTCCTCCACTTGAGCCTCTCTATACGGTGCAGCAGTCCATGAAAGCCATATTAGGAGAGCAAGAGATGGTCTGCATTCCTCGTATAATGTACATCCCCTTCATCGCAAGAGCGTGAGTAGGCTACTTATTAGACATGAGAAACGGCCATGGCCATTTGGATTAAATATTGACTTGTATCGTATATTTTACAGGGTGCTGCCTTGGGAGGCCAACGTTGTGACGTATCGCTTCATGGGAGGTGATAGATGTATGCTGCCATTCATCAAGAACACTGAGACGAAGACATCAAATGGCCACATGAAATCCCCCTGAGTCTTTTGTGTTTTTGAATGGAATTAAGTAAATGCCAAGGATTGTGTTAAGGATTTTATGATAGTTTCCTATTAAAGGTGTATATAAAGATTTAAAATAAATTTAGCAGAAACTTGGTCTTTTTCAAAAAAAAACATAACTTTCTTTTAAATAGATTTTCTCAGACTGTACTTCCTAAGGAGTATCAGGTCCTTCAGTGTTTGCAGCAAGATGTTACATATGTTGTATAAGTCTATTGTGAAGAGTGTGATCACTTCTGGCATATTCTGCTGGGGTAATGGCATTAGAGCAAATTACTGAAACAAGCTCAACTCCTCAAGAACTCCTCTAGAACCTCTGGAGATGATTTTACAATGAATAAGTCATAAAATGAAGAACATTTTGGATACAGTGTACATCCTCTTCAGAATGTGTTACACAACAACAGTCTTTATACAAGCTGGAGGATCCTTCCTGCCTGCAGGTATGCACATCTAGAACTCTGTAAAAAAACCACATCACATTTTCCTCTGGGACCAATGTGTGTTTGAATTGAATATCTTCTGCTGGTGATGACCTGCTTTACAGCTATCTACTAGGATTTGTTTCAGCACGTTATGCTTCCTTCTCCTGACAAAAGGTTATGTAGATTATTTAATTTTCCAGTAGAAGCTGATAGCCACCTACGCTGGCAAGGGTACCAAAACTGGTTCCCATGGTGTTACCGTCTGAACAGTGAACTGGCATGAACCTTAGAACAGCTAAAATGAGCTAAAGCACAGTTTGGAAGCAACATGGCCTTTCTTTAAACTTCAGAACCAAAGGATGATCTGAATGTCTCAATGCATTTCTGATTTAAATCATGTAAAAGGATGGAGTGCTTTTTAGAAGCTTGGCATTTCAGTTTAACAAGATGTTTAGGATCATTATGAAATATCGTAATAAACTGAATTTTGGGTTTTCATTATGTCAGCAAATAATCAACCCTAACCCAAGAAATTTGGGCTTGTAAAATTTCAGCAATGGTTTCACTTAACGACATTTCAAAGATTTTGACTACCTTTAATATTCATAATTTTATTGAACCAGTAAACATACAGGTTGTATTTTCACGTTATGGTGCAATAAGACATTTTTCCTCAAAAGATGCTTGACTTATACACAAGACTAAAAACGGAATTATTGGTTAAATAGAATACAAAGCAGATTACTTCAAAAATATTTTTATAATAAAGTTGAATAAGAACCCAGTTTAGAAGTAAAACAGCACTAGTGACAGATGTACACAAGTGTGTCTCTTTATTCACATGACAAAGTGTTGAAAACAAAAGCACAAGACTGCAACAAATGGGAGGAACACATGCAACAGAAACAAAGGACAGATGTGTGATCAGAGTGAAGTCACTATGATCAAGAACCAATGCCAACCAACAAAACTGTTAATAAGGAAATCTCTTCACTTCTGTTCTAATACTCTTCAATTCAAATTTGTTATGTTACCAGTGCATGGACACCAACCTAAATTCCTGTTGACATTACCAAAGAGGATAAATTTTGCTTTGCCACCATTTGGTCGTCTTTAAAAACACTTAAAACGTTTTCTTATGAAAAGACCTCCCATTTTCAGGCAAAATCCTGCTGTTTATTTTTTAATCCATCATGGAGTCATGATCTCAGCTGTAATTGATCTGTGAGCTGACTAGGGCTAACTGTGTCTGCAGCATTTGCATAGTCATCCGCATCTTTGTTTTAAACCAGCTGCACATTCGCTGCCTGCAAATATCCCTGCAGAAACTTCAGGGCATCCGCATTCAGACTGGTGCTCAGCATGGAGGGAACCTGTGCCAAAAACAGACACAAGGGGGCAACATTTGCATTAATTGTCATACATGATGCACTTCAGAAATAGCTTTTCTTACTTCCAGTAGAGGATTCCTACACATTTTACTATCTAAAAATGACATAGTGGTCCAAATTTTGTTTTTCCGAGTCCTTTGTTCAGTTTAAAATATGAAATATTCAGTGACCTGGGTGGGCTAAATGGGGTTACTTTGTACGGGTCAATTTTTTGTATATTATTTAATGCCTGTGTTTGGCAAATGCATTTTTGTATTCACAGACTGTATGTGTAAAAGGACAAAAAAAACAACAACAAAGACAATGATTAAAATATGAAATATTAATGATCAAAGTATGAGAACCATTTTATTCCTAAAATATGAATCCACACATTAAGTTTCAAATATGAAAAAAAAAGAAAGCAAGGAAGGAGGGTACATGGAGGAAAAAAGAATGGACAACAGGAAGGAAGAAAGATGGAGGTAAATATAAGACAAATGGTATCAGGAAAAAAGAAAGGAAGGCTGCAAGAAAGAAAAAGACAGGAAGGAGGAATCACCCAGAGGGAATGTGGATACCCTAGGTAGAGAGAAAAAAACAGATCCAATAGTTATCTGGAAATTATAATAATTAGTATTCACAGCTTCCTGTTGGAGGGAAACACCCACACTGAGGATGCTAAAGGTCACAAAGGGTTAAAGGAATCAATCTTGATATAGCAAGAAGAATCATAGACAATGAACTGGAACATACCCTTCCAGGACAGGCAGTTGAAAGCTTGTGAAGCGACTGGGCCAACAGGATCTTTGGGTTGCCAACCGCATCTCCAATTGGATCGTGTTCCTTCCTTCCAGCGAAGGCGAGCTGTGAGAAGGCTGTCTGATAGCCTGGGGCGTCTTCTATGTCAATGAAGTGCTCGTCGTCTGGGATGCTGTCATCTTCTGGTAACTCAAACAGGCCAATAAGAGCCTGGAGCAGAGGGGTCCTAAGCAAATATATTCAAAATGAGCCATTTTAATAGTTCAATACGTTGTTTTTCCTGGAATCTGCCTTTAGTACACAACAAAAAAGTAACTCACTATAACTGAGGCACTTTCTGATAATATGCCCAGTGGCAGGAGGGAGGGGGATTTGACCATGTTAGCATGCAACATGGTGTTATATTTGTGCCACTAACCAGAGGGCAAAAATTTATGTGAATAATCTATGTGCATCTCACACACGCTCCCTCATCAAGTCTTCTGAGCGAACAAGCTGACAGCAGCAGCAGCCAATCCATTTACTATTCCTAATGTTAGTGAACTGCTCAAAACTTAAGCCGGGCATACATTGTGTGATATTTTCTATTGTTGCACGCAGCTACGGCTCAAAATGTACGATGAAACAGCAGGGTTTAAAAGTTCACAGATCATGATGAATTTTCTCATACTGTGCAGCTCGACGCACTGATGCGATCTACCTGCTCACATTGCATTTCCAAATACCACACGTCAGAAACAGCGCCAAGAGATGGTGCTGGTTGCATTAGTCAATCTGAAAGAACTCGCTTGTATGCATGTGCACAGTGCTTTAGGTTCTGGTAAATCGACTCGTAGACGCTAGTAGCTCTGCTTCCAACAGCAGGATTTGTCCACGAAGACCTCACGACGGCCGATTGAATTTCAAACATGTTTGATTTGCTCCTGACCTTCTGATTCCTGATCGGGGGGTTGTGAGAGGCTAATCGCCCCTCGTTAACCCCTGTATACTACGCGAAGCAGGACGCAAGATGAGCCTGAAACCCTGCCCAAAAAATTCTCGCACAACTGGAGAATCAGCCTAAAATAGGCAAAAAAATAAAAATAAAAAAAATCATTCAGTGTATAACCGGCTTTAGAAGAAAACAAAAAAAACCTCTTAAATCATGAATAAAGATGACCTTTTTTTATAATGTTAAGATAACAGTAAATTAAACATGTTTACAAAAGGCACAAAACTGATTATATACTTTTTTTTTTGTCTGACCTATTCCTGGTGAATCCATGAATAAAAGCAGTTCAGTGTGATGAACAGTAAAGTTACATTACTGTATACTGCGCTACAGTGACATACCCATTTAGTTCATGAAGTTTTGTGTTAAAGAACTTTAAAGGATCCATTTAAAGGGGACATCAGAGGACTAGATCACTGGGATGACAGCTATAATTCAAGGTACACTTTAGTCGAAGCTAGCTCTTACCATAGCTTTGTGTACTCTGTATCCATCATGGCGGGGCACTCCGTGAGGATTTTTATAATGCCCACAGCACAGATCTTCTTCTCCACTGCTCCAGACACCTTCTGAACCTCTGGAATAATGATTTTCTCCAACACCATCCCAAACATTCTGCGGATCAAAAACGTTAAAATAGTCAAATGCAAAAACGTATCAATTCAGTCAAATAAAAACTATACAAAATCGAGATACTACAATTCAGCATTCTACCGCTATAAAGGTAGAATGCCGCGGGGCAGATTTTATTTTGAAATCCAGCATACAGAATAACAGTTACTAACAGCACATTTCAAAAAGCAGCATTTATGTGTAAAATGTAAGATTAGTGCTGCTTTAAAGTGACCAATTGTTTATATTGTAAAAAAAAAAAAAAAAAGAAGTTGCGTACTTTGTCTGAATGCTGTCGAAGATCTCCTGAAGTGCAATGGCTCCATATTTGGCACAATATAAATTCACAAACACCAAAAAACCTTTGAGGACAGAAACAAAAATATTTATTTTAGGCTGCATTACGAACATCTTCGATTAAAAGAAATAAATGAAATGATCTAGATCACTGCTGTACAGTTAATATCAATTACATTCAGCTGAGGCACCTCTGAAATACTGAAACTTAAGTCAGTCCAAAACAATGAAACTCATAAAAGTGACTTAGAAATTTTACTTAAGTCTTTTTCCTTTTCTTTTAAATGTAAACCTTTTCAAATACTTTAGAGCTGAAAATATGGTTTTGTGTTTATATTTCAGAGTTTGTCTTTTTTCTGTGATGAGAATCTCCTTTTTTAGTGGGATGTTGTTATTCACGCATTTGCTAGGCTAACCGTTAACATTTATTAAAAATGCTTTACTAGTTTTGACACAATGCACTTCTTTTTAGGTAACCTTGGTTCCCAAAGAGTTTCATAAAAACTGTTATATTCAAATAAAATCAAATAACGCCAGTCTTCTATTACTGCTAAAACTATTATTGTAGTGTTCACCCTTTTTCTTTTTTTTTTTTTATTTCCATGTATTATGCAGGGTAACAAATTAAGTCCCCTAAATGTATTTTCATATTTTTTTTTGCACATTTTATCGCATTACAAAAGTTTGATAGAAACAAAATGTAAATCAATACATTTCTCAAAAAAGTTTTTACATTGCTTGTGATGATTTGTGATTGGCATGTACATCATTAACACATTCTGATGTGATCAAGTAAAACTTAAAACCTCCTGTTCTGCAGTCTGTGCTCATCTAACCACCTCTGCTTCCTGTGCATTACAGCCAACTGTAACTTCAATAATAACTACATTACAAATATTCACATATCAAATAAAACACATTTTGCATTTTTTTCAGCTTTTTAAAATTCTCATGAAATTTGGATGGAAACCTGGCTTGTGTGATAAAGCTCTGTTGCATCACACCTTAAACCTCTTCATACTTTAAAGTTAGAGGCACATTTAAAAGCATGTAAGAATTAAAGTGTATCAAATTGTAAACTACAGCAGACAGTTGGACCAACTAGTTTTTAATTGGTACTAGAGTGAAAGGTACACAGTAGCATGCAAAGCTATTTTATTGCACGTTCTGGGATTTCAAACAAAGCAAATCACTGCATACAGTGAGGACAATAAGTATTGGAACAATTCCACCAACTCTGTTTGGAGAAAGAAGTAAGAATAGTACCATCCCAAGAACAACATGAATATTGCGAAGAATGGGGGTGGTAGCATCATGCTTTGGGTAATTTTTTCTGCACATGGGACGGGTGACCGCACTGTATTAATGAGAGGATGACCGGGGCCACATATTGCGAGATTCTGTGGAAGAACCTCCTTCCCTCAGGCACAGCATTGAAGATGGGTCGAGGCTGGGTCTTCCCCTATGACAATTAGCCAAAGCTTACAGCCAGGATAACCAAGGAGTGGCTCTGGAAGAAGCATATCAAGGTTCTGGTATGGCCTGGTCAGTCTCCAGACCTAAACCCTATTGAGAACCTTTGGAGGGAGCTTAAACTCAATGTTTCTCAGCGAAAGCCCAGAAACCTGACTGATCTAGAGAAGATCTGTGTGGAGGAGTGGGACAAAATCCCTTCTCCAGTGTGTGCAAACATTAACAGTGATTTTCTCAGGTGTTTAAATACTTATTTGCAGTTGTATCATAAAGATAGTTTAAAAAAAATACATTTTGATTTCTGGAATTTTTTTTTTCTTTTCTTTTTTTAGGTTATGTCCCTCACAGTGGACAGGCAACAACAATGACAATTTCAGACCTGTCTGTGATTTCCAAGAGGAAGAACTTGCAAAATAGAAGGGTTTTCAAGAACTTATTTTCCTCACTGTATAGCTGTTCAAATTGCCATTATAATAAAAGTTAGAAAATATAAAAATCAAAGAAAATGGCATTGACAATCCAGATACTCACTTTTAATAAACTTTGTAGTTTTAGAGTTCTGGAGCCGCTGGAAGAGCAAGATAAAGATCTGTCTCCTGTACTGAGTGATGGACTCCCTGGAAAAGCAACACAAAAACATTTGAGTAACAAAAACCATTCTGCTTATTATGTTAGGAATTAAAAGCGGATCAAAGAACCCTGGGAGGCTTACGGGGGCATGTTCTCTATGATGCTGTTGAGGAGATAAAATCCCTGATGGTCATTGGCCTTGGAGGCAATGAGCTTCTGGAAAACTCCAAGCAATCCAGGCTGAGATGGAAAAGTGCGAGAATAAGTGGAATAGAGAAACTTTAGTATACATCTACAATCAACTAAATATAAACAGCATTTTCCTTCTTAGAGTTTGGTCCATATGCCTTTAACAAAAACATGGCAGGCAAATGGATTTAAAAAAAAAAAAAATTCTAGAAGCTACTTACAATTTTGTCAGCTGCTGAAGTAGCGATAGCTGCCCCTCCCTTCTCTAGGTAAGCTTGCAGCAGACGCACAAGAGGAGGTATATTCCCCGTGCGTTCCCACAGTATGGGCTGGAGCAGGTGGGGGAACAAAGCCATGTAGGAAGCAGGAATAGAGTTGGAGTGGATCTCAAGGAGAAGAGACATCACCTGGAACACATATGGAAGAAACTCTACAAAAGAAACAAACAAGAGTCAGTCCCCTTATTGCATTAACACATCACGAACATCAGGAGGGTTTGACGCACAACTAAAATACCTTGAACGTCGTTCTGAAGGATTTCTGTAAAGACGGGGAAAAGAGCCTCCTCAAAGCTGCTGACTGTGGCAGGGTTAGCCTTGCAGGTGATCCGCACAGACAGGCACAGAGACTCAAACAGGTAGTGATTAAAATGAGGCTTGCTGGGATTCTGGGAGAAAAAAAAACAAACAAACAAACCCATAATTGAGACAAATAACCCAGAGGAAATGTGACAAATCTATTTCTACTCAAAAAAAAAAAAAACAACAACAAAAAACTGTTACCTTGCTGACCAAGAGGAGTTTATGAGTGAGCTGACCAATCAGAGAGGGAATGTAAGGAACTATGGCCTCCTGGAGCAGGGAGAAGCTGCGCATGATGGCTTCAGGGATGAAGGCAAACAAACTTTAGTTTGCTGTTAACTTTCAACTTATAACACAGAGGAAAGAAACAGATGATTACCTTTCATGATATACTCATTTTCTGCAGAACCAGGAAGACTCAGTGCTTTGAAGAGGTTGGTGAGCAGCTGCTCAGTAAAAGGTGCCATCTCTGCTGAAGTGATACTAAAAGAAGATTTACGTTAGAAATCTCCCAGTCCCAGCTAAGAAAATGCACACTGAAAGAATACTGTGAAAATGATTAACTAGAAAGTATTCAATCATTGTCATTTTAAGCCAAGATGGTGGAAATACTAAAAATGTTACAGTCTGCCTAGTTAAGAACATCATATTGCACCAACTGGGGTGTGAATCGGTTCCTCATTATTGTTTGAAACTTACAGTGTTGCGTTATTGGGGCCTCTCATTGTGAACAGCCTCTCCAATGCATGCGCAGCATAAGTGTGTTCAACTGTGCTCTCCGCCTGCAGGTGTGTTATCAGGAGAGGAACTGCCTGCAGCAACTGCTCCTTAGGAAGCTGGAGGGAAGGAAAGGAGGAATCTTAAAGTGAGGAATTCAATTTTCATTTAAAACACTAAACAAGTTATGGAGAAACAGAGGTTTCATACCTGACTTCGGAAGATCATAACATACTTGATTGCATCCGCCTTCAGCACTGGGAACTCGTTAACTGCAGGGAGATTATAAACATGATTGAGCTTTTTCAAAATAATCATTTTTAACACATCAGTATTTAATTACTCAAATAATTGCTTCTGCTACAATCCTTCCAAGTTGATATGGTAGTTACTTTATCAAGACCCGTAGTCCCATAATGGCCCATTGTTAATGTACAGTAGTAGCCCTTTATTCCCAAATGGGATCGGTTAAACTCTGAATCAAATTTCATTCTGATGCATTATTACCACAGGAAGCTAGAAGACAGCTGCAAGATTAAAAACGTAAGCCTCACTTTTATAATTTGGTTAACTGCAATAGAATTATGAAACAATTTTTTTTTTTTTAGAGAAGTCTATCCCCAGCCCTGCTTTGCTAATTAAAGCAATAAAAACACCAGGTAAATATTACAGTGCATACTAATGTTGGCTTGAAATGTAAGGCTGCATATGTTTTCACTCCATTAACTACAACAGATCAATACAAGTCGATCAGTGCATCAAACACACAGAGTTCTACTGGTGTATAGGGCTGCAGATATCGATCCTTTTAGTAATCCAGGGCTGAAACAATTAATCTGATTAATCAATTATTGAAAGAATCAACTAATTTTGTAATCGATCAATCGTTAAAAGGAGTATAGAGACTTCGAAAGATGCTTTTAGCTGACAGACGATCCACTTGAAGCAGTATATGCTTTATCCACAACTCGTCAAGTGGAAAAGTTTTAGTTTCACCTGGTTTAATTACGTAAAAAGTCTTCTTTAAGGAAGTTTGGCTGTCCGATTAGTAACAGATTCATCTAAAAATAATCAACAGGTTTATTCTGGTTCATTCTATTTAGAAAAAGTTATTACCATTTGTATAAGTTGTAAATGGAATATAAGCAATATAAGATACATATACCTATTCATGTAATACAAAAATAGCATAAATATTTTTTTTTTTTTTACATAAGTTTTGTCCTAATGGCTGGTGTAAATAGGTTATCCTTTCAGCAAATGGCATGTTTTAGAGTGATTAATATAGGTTAGGATTTTATGATCAAGTTGGCTGACTGTTACTTTAATATTTAATCACAATAACCAAATTCATTTCCTAAGCCCTCCTTATGTGCATCAATCCAGCATTGGTCTCCAGCCTCTGAAAGGTTTATTAGAAACTACTTAATTGGGACCTTAAGATATGCAACAGGTGCTGCTCTGCAAAACCTGAAGGAAGACACTTCTAATATGCTCCTTAAAAATGTAAACAATAGTAATGAAATAATACATTATAGCAAACTATGGCCTAAATCATATTATTGGTCATGAAATCCGTGTCAGTTTAGTGATTTTAAATGTCCAACAGGTGTCAGTATTCAGTGACACAGTATCGATATGGTGTATATATGTCTGAATGCTTCATGATGCCTCATGAACCAGTCACTTATTTCAACATAATCCAACAAGAAAATTCTTTGTCGTTCCAAACATCGAGAGAAGTCTTACCATTGGATGATTTTAAATCAGGGAGAATATGGTTCACAAAGAATTCAGTCAGATTCACCAGTTCATTGGCTTGTGTAATTCCATGCTGTTAAAATACAAACAAAAATGTAAACAAATCAACATAAAGCATAATGAACCCTTTAAAACTTCCAGGACTTTTGTTTACCTTCTGCGTCTGGGCTTTGGATGCCAGCGATGTGACCAGATAGATGGCTGCATCTTTGTGTTTCCAGTTCTGCCCGGGGTTCTTAGCATATTCTGTAAGCATCGAGTTCACATAGCCAGAGAAGATGGCTGTGACTGGCCCCTCAAAAAACTTACAGAGGCCCCTCACCAAGTCGCATGCTGCCCTGCGGCGAGTGTCAATGTCTGAAGGAAGCAAACAAAGAGGTTTCTTTTTAACCAGAGGCATTAATACATAAATATGATGACCCAACAGCAAATAAAGTTAGCATCTTTTAAATGGAAGCCTCTAAATAAATGAGCATCGTTTATGTGCATTACTATACTGTCTAAAATCATTGAAAATACAACATTTCAATATTGTCATTAAGATTAGTTATTTAAACAATCTCAAAATTTACCAGATCCCTCAAGATCTCTCCGGATGTATTCCTCAGAGTTATCTTCAAAAGCCTCCTCATCTGCACCTGTAGTTAGACAGACAGCAATCTAGTTGGTGCCACTACAGAGATAAACATGGATCAGACCTCAGAACAGCAGAGGACATCTGAGCGCTTACTTCTGAACTCCATGTTGGGCACAATGACCTTCTCACAGATGCTGGTGAGTGTGTTCTGGTCCTCAAACAGATGCTTGTAGTGCGGCCTTTCACAAACTGATGCTAAAAACTGGATAGCATTGCTTACAAGCTGGGGAGGGGGTGGGTGTATTGTTATTGGTTTGTGCAAACAGTAAGATAATTTGAATATATATATATATATATATATATATATATATATATATATATATATATATAAAAAAAAATTTGTAGTAGAAATAAAAAGCCCACTTGTCTCACCAGGTCATATTTGACTTCCTGGCCGGTGGAGACCAGAAGGCCCCAGATTGCAGTAACAAAGCGTGGCAGGTACGGCTGAAACTCCTCATCGTACTTTTGAGCGTAAAGAGCCGCGTTGTCACAGATCTGAGACTTCAGCAGCTCCAGGAGACCAGCCTCCTCTTCATCCTAAGTCAAATAATTTAACATTTAAAATAAAAAAATTAAAAAATACATGCTTCCTGCAGTATGAAGAGGACAACGCACATCTGTTTGTAAAAGCTTATTGTCCAGAGTCAGAAGGCCGTGAAAGTTGGTCATCCAGGTTTCCATATTATCCTCAAAGAATTCTGGAAGGTCCTGTTGTAATAAAGTAGAGTTCAGTTACACACAGGTGGTTATGAATAACACTGCTTAGATCTATAACCTGCATGCTTCATTCTAATTGCCAAGAACTTCTAAATAATATTAAGCAAAATTCTTCAAACCCTTAAAATTTGTTATTTTTTTAACCATAAAGTTAATTGACAAATATAGTTTTTTGTGTTATTTCTTGGAATTTTATAAAAATGCCCCACACAAAGCAATGCATAATTGTGAAGATTAAGTAAAAGGACAAGTATTAATTTGACAAACAAATCTGACTGGTGTGGCCTTTATCTCTATTCCAAAGAGACCCCTTGTATTTCACTACAAGTCATGATGGGACAAGGCAAACACGTTTCAGGGGGTGAACACAACATCCCCATCCTGAAATAAGGTGGAGGGAGCATCATGTATGGAGGTGCTCAAAGTAGTAAGCCTGTTGAACCCTGCAAGAGACTTTAAACTGGACAAGAGATTCCCTAAACACACAGTTGGGTTATTGTATGGGTTGTTTGGTTGTATTTTATTATATTAATTATATTTTATTATAAAAAAAAAAAATGAAATAGAAATGTAAATATACAGTCATGTGTTTATATTACTGTTTTTTTTATGCGTTTACTGTTTAAGGCTGCACTTTAATAAAAATGACATTGTCTAGAGAGCTGGTTTTAACAAAATTCTTGTTTACACTAAATACAAAATGACAAAATGAATCTGTCCAAGTCTAAGTCAGTTAGAAGGCACAATAGACTTACACTGTGTATTTACTTAGAAATGTGTATTTAATTAGAATAGAAAAAAAAAAAAAAACAGATTAAGAATTTAAAAAGTTTTTTTTTTACTCTCGAAGGATGTAGAGTTAGTAGAGTCTAGTTTCTACAGTATCCCTTTAATTACTTCTCCCAATTAGGCCTCACTTTTAATTTGTTCATCACATCAGATCTCAATAGAATCCAATGAAGGGTGTGGTTGTAGCATGACAAAATATAAAAAGTTAAAGGCATACATATACTTTTGCAAGGTAGAACGTTTTTATATAAGGCCAAGACAAAAGTAAGTTTATTAAAAACAATTAAGGTCTACAGAAGAAAAAAAAAGGCCCTTTTCTGCAAACAGCTCTTGATATAAAGATATCAAAGTTGTGGAATAAATGCAACACAACTGACCTGGAAGTTAAGACTGTAGAAAAGCTTTGAAATGAGTGTTAGGGATGAAAAGAGGACCTTTAGGGCACTGACATCATTGGCGTGAGTTTGACACAAGTCAATAGTGGCCTGAAACGATGAGAGAAACAGTTATGACCACTTTTTAAAACATGCAATTTGTTTTGGAGAAAGCTGCTCAACAGAGAGCTCCTGACCTTGAAGAGCTCTGTCAATGGAAGGGCAAATGTGTCCAGTACAAGTTTAATTTCAGTCCAAAGCTCATTAGACTTAAACTCATGGCGGTACCTTCAAAGCAAAAATCTTTCATTTTATAATTTTCAACAAAGAGCATCCTTTATTAAAACTGTTATTTAGGAAGAAAAAGGCCAACCTCTTAAAAAGAGAATGTGCGGTACGGAGAACTCCATTGATGATGTGGAAATCTCCACTTCTGAAGCGAGTCACCATCTCTGTCAGGAGGTCCGGCCATTTTTGAGGAAAGTCTTCCCTTCCTATGATGCTGATGGCATCACTCAGCTGAATATTTAGATCAGGAAAAAAAGCACCAACATCATTGACTGCAGAGGTTTAGATTAGATGTTAGCTTCAATATCAGGGAACCGCTTACCTGTTTCTGAATCTGTTCTGGGCTGCTCAGCATCAAATTTATAATATTTGCTTTGATCGCCGTCCTGTCAGCGTCTGAAATTTTGTTTGGTTCATCCTCAACCTTGGAGAAATATAAAAATATTCTGAATTATGTGTTTGAATGCATATTTAACTGTAACATTATATTAAAGATTACCGTTAGTGTGTGTGTCCTAATCAGAGCAATTGTCTTCTTTTCTAATATAAGAAGCAAGCAACACAACCCAAGTGCTATCTGTTTTAGCTGGTGACCTTAGCTTTGTACTTCCACCTATAAGCTGTGGCACATTTGACTCACGATTCTCCAGTTCCTTTTTATGTAGTTCTTGAACGTAACAGCAGCACAGACACGGATTACGTTGTCTTGAGACTTCTCCAGTAAAGTGAGGAGTAATAACGGGTAGTTCTGATTTCCTTCCACCGACTCCAGAAACTTTTCAGCTGAGAAAAGGAACAAACAGCAATGAAAGCAGATTAGATGACAGAGTGCTTACACCTTTAAGAAATCATAGGTGGGTTATGGGTTTTAAAGTCAAACACAAAGTTAGAAACATTTGGATTTTAGAGTAACTAACAGACTGTTTTACTGGACAAAAGAAACACTGGATAAGTTCAACATTTGACAATATTGTACAAAGAAGGGAGTCACTGATACTTATGCAGCATTATGATTACATTTGGCTGATGTCACATCCACTCTTCTGCACTAATTCTAACTATATCTCTGAGAAAAAGTCACCTCATCAGTAAATGTGAATATTTAAGTTGTAGGGAAGCGCCTGTTCCAACGGTTGCAGTTGTGAATTCTCCCGAGTGATGCACGACTACACGCGTAAATACGAATTAAACGTAATTGTTCGATTATAAAGGGAGTGGGATTGTTGTGGCGGAAGGTTTGTTTGGTTGTGGCCGGTGTCTCAGAAGCATCTTGCTAACCAGTTTGCAACTTAGTGCTAGTAGGTTCCCAATGACAAATTACATTGGAACGCTATGGACAGCGGAAACATGAAAGAGGAGGAGAGTTTTGTGTCGGAGGTCGTGGATAAGTCTCCTCCGTCATACATTTTTTATTTAGAAGAGGAAAGTGGGGACGAAGATGTTGTGGAATCGGACACCAGAGCGGCAGAAGCTTGGTTTGGTGTAGAAGGCTTATAGCCGTACATGTTTGAGCCCTTGCCTCGCAACAATGCCATTGTTAGCTCTACGCCTGCTGAAGACACAGACGTCCATCCCCGTGAACACTGGGACGGAACTCAATGGTAAAATAAATTATTCTTATTTCAACCGTCTTGTTTTTCATTTCAACCTAAGCGTATATTAGCTGCGACATATGAATCAAGATGCTATGACCGAAAGAATTTGATTGACAGATGACCGTTGATATATAATTGGCCGAATTTAGGTGTACAGGCTGACGTATAACTAACTGGCCTGCATAAGATAACAAAAGTACAGATTTTAAGACAGGTTTTTTCTTTTTTAAATAGAAATTAAATATTTTTTTGGGACAATGGGGTTTGATAAAGAGTACATTTATGTACATATTTAAGCCAGAATGATCTAAAATTTAAATATGACTTCCCTACAACTTTAAAGTAAATATTTCACAGAAATGCCCCCCACAGACACCACTTTAGTCCTACCTGGACGCCTAACTGTTGGATCTGGGTTCAATGTTTTCCTTAAGTACTCAGTCAGGGTTTGCAGGTTACCGTCATTCAGTTCCATGCTTACAAGCTAAGGGAAAAAAAAAACTATTAGTATCTTCACATAGATACCCTGGAAATAAAACACAGAAGCATCCATAATTTCCATTACTGACAGCAGGGACAAAATGTCACCGTATTTGGTTCTCTGGTACCATTTTGTGATCATCATGAAAGCAATAATTTCTTAGATATAATCCAGTCTTCATTTCACTGCATTTTGCAGAAAATATACCATTTGATTTAAGCTTTAGAGCCAGCCTACTTAGAGTTATCAAAGTTATCAGTTCCACCTCTTCATTTCTGTCATGTTTCTGTTTTTTCCTGTATCTTTCTTCAAACTTTGTGAGCCGATACAGTTAGCACATATATCTAATAGAACATAACATATGGCAAAAATGCTGTAATAGTATATCAATCAACTGAAAATGTAGTGCTATGAAACCAATCATATGTTAAATATGTGCAATTCTGACACTTTCAAAACATTAACAGAAACAAACCAGGAGAAGAAGAACAATGACTTGCCAGTTATAATCAGAGGTACCCTTGTTTCTTAAATGCTCAATCTAATTTTTAAGTAAACCACCAAATTGATTGTTAAATGCTTTACATTTGCCTTCTTCCCATAAGTTAGAACTGTTTATTTCTTTCTATGGTATTTTCAATAAAAATATATTGTTGTGTCCTCATTTTTTTTACACAGGTAGAAATAAAATGTTGGTAATATAGTGCAGAGAAAAATGAGGACCAGAAGAAAACAATTGCTTTAAACCAGTATTGAAACATATGGAGACAATAGGAAGCGGTGCACATCTGGAAGCATAGGACCCTAAAAGTAGGTTGAAAGGACCCAAGTTCTTTAAGTGCAATTAGAGGGAGAGGGGGTATGAATAATGTTTTACTTCTTCATACCCCTTTTCAGACAATTTACATGAATTACTCCTCTGGCTGTATATATCGACAGGTTTATTTGGTGGAGGGTTTGTTTCTATTTATGTTGAGGTGAATTTAATTAGTTTGGAAATTGGTGTTTGGTTGATTAATTTGTTGCTTGTCAATTTGTCCATTTGAAATAAATTTCAATTCATTCAGTCAAATGCTTGCAGTCTGCAGGGTGCAGCAAGCAGAACCTGCCTTATCAATCTGTCAATATTTAAACTACCATATAAAATAGCTTGCAAAATATATTTTATTTCTTTTTATGAAGGGCGAAGTTGGAAATGTCACTTTCTATTAAATCTCTGCGGTGTAAAAGCAGATATGAGAGCTGGTGTATAATCTTGACACACCATGTGCAGTTCATTGCTCAATCGGTCCAGCTGTTTGATGGATTAATACCCAGCTCACTTCGAGGTCATCCTTATATTTTTAAATAGCAAACAAGGCTAACCTGGCTACATCGTGTCACACTAATATTAGTTTCGTCTATGAGGTGTACAAAATAACTAGCCAACATGCTAAACGTTTGAAGATTAAATATACGCACATGGCCCTGAAAATACAGGGTCGGGTGCAAAGATCAAGTGTAAATAAAACGGATATTTTAAATACCCAACAACCTATACATTTAAAACTTTCCATTTCTGATGGAACCGATGGATATCCAGACTCCAGCTACTAGACCCATCCTCTAGTAGTCACTGGGCTAATATTAGCTCTAGCGTGCTAATGCACCGGTTGCTAACCATAAAGTTAGCTATAACCAACATAAAAACAAAATAATACTCCTAAACAATTTTAGGAATGCCAAGATGAGTCACAGTTACCTTACCCAAATATATGTTGGGACCATTAAAACGGGACGTCTTACCGTTATAGAACTTTGTTAAACGGGGATGGGACCTAAAGCCACCACAGACCGTACAGACGTGCTCGCCGTAGCAGCTTTCAAACGTAACTGCGCGGCCAATATTGCGCATGCGCAGATGAGTAATGGAAATTGTGACTCTTTTCTGTGATCCAGAGCGTTTGGCTTGAATCGCTGAAGATCCGACTCTCTGAGCTTCAAAACAGCTCGTCTATTAAGAATAGCTCTAGCTCTACAAATTCAATAATGCTAAATGATAAAAAAAAAAAAAATGTTCTCAAATTGTTATGTTACTTTAGACATATTTCAATCCAATAATTTTGTTTGAGTCAGGATTTCATTCAAACAAATTTCAGTCCACTGTTTTACTTTGCTGACACACTGTACAACTTTTATTTTCCAACCCTTCCTAACTTTGCCTATTGAACGGATGATTTAAGTGCCATTACACCAAGACAGCTAAAACACACGAAAAAAACAGTAAAAGCATTTCAATATTTAGACCATGAAAATAACTACTCTAATATACAAAATATTTATACTATATATAAAAAAGGAAATCCACGTAAGAGCCAGAAGGTAAAGCTCAATCAGTCATAGAGATATCAAAGCTTAAAATACTACTGCTTGTTCTATAGACAGTAGCACATTATAAATTAAAGATATGTTAATATATATATTATATATTATGCACCCTGTTTATTCCATTTGGCAGGCGTGACGTAACCTTCCCAGTGTTGTAAATGAACATAGTCTTAACTCTTCACTTTTTTATTGTGAAATCAGAACAATACAACCTTCATCACAGATGAAAAGTCTTAATTATATACTAGGAATGAAATGATATATGAAATGACAAAAAAAAGGCCGCTTTACAACAGAAAGCTCCTGGTATGAACACAAACAATACTTCTTTCATAACAATATGCTTTCATAACAACTTAAAGACTTTTAGTGAGCTCAATTTTTTTTCTCTGTTACACTGTTTTGGGAACAGAGGCTCAGGATATCCACATTCTACAGGTTGTGCATCTGACGGATGTTTAGTGTGTCTCGCAGCATCAGGTCACGAAGCCGCCAAAGTGCATCTGCCATGGTCTTGTGGGCCCCCTTGCTCTTAAGCCAGTGAGACGGTAACTTGCTCTCTTGCTCCTTTGATAGACGTACATCTTGTTTTTTCACTGAAATAAAATAAAAAAATAAAAAACAAGATAAAATATAGAATAACTTTTCAGACCCATCACCACATATAAAACAAGAAATGCATATTATTGTATGTAGGTAAGCTGTGGCCTTGCAGCAATAACGTTCTTGGTTCGATTCCCGGCTTGGGGTCTATCTGCAAGGAGTTTGCATGTTCTTTCCGTGCATGTGTGGGTTCTCTCTCTCTTCCTCCCACAGTCCAAAAACATGCCTGTAAAGTTACTTGGTGTCTCTAAATAGTCCTTAGGTGTGAGTGAGTGTGCATGGTTGCCTTTCTCTGTGTTGCCCTGCGACAGACTGGCAACCTGTTTAGGGTATACCCAGCCTTTCGCCCATACACTGATGGAGTTAGGAACCAGACCCACTGCGACCCTGAAGGAATTAGTGGGAGAAGATGGATGGACGGATTAGAGAGCAACTAACCCTATTACTGGGATTTTTTTTTTTTTTTTTTTTTACATTGTCATGTGAGATTATCTATCCATCCATCTTCTTCCACTCATTCAATCTGGGTCGTAGTGGGTCTGGTGCCTAACTCCATCAGTCTACGGATGAGAGGCTGGGTAAACCCTGGACAGGTCGCCAGTCTGTCACAGGGCAAATCAGAGACATACAACCATGCACACAAACTCATAGTCATGTTTTTGGACTGTGGGAGGAAGACAAAGTACCCAGAGAGAACCTGCACATTATGACCACACCATATCTAAACCCCAATGCCCCCACACTTAGCCATACCCCTAAGGCTCTCTTGGCAGCAACCACTTTGTTGGCATTTTTTTTTTATGTCTGGGGCAGAGTTATGTTTTCACATTTCACATTTTTATACATGTGCAGTGGGTCTGAAAATTGATTCAAGGAGAATTGTGCTCTCTGATAAACATGCTTTCAAACATTATGATAGTAGTAAAAAATGATTCACCTGTGAGTGCATGGTCCCATTTGCTGACTGTAGACGATTCAGCATTGAGTCCCTCAATGTATCTGAGATATGTCTCGGAGTGCAGCAGCCGCTGAGATTTGGCAGGAGGAGACACAAACATCGGTGTGGAGGGCTGGTGTACTGCTGTTGGTCCAAGATGGCTTTGGCCTGGGTATGGAGGAGGGGCCTGCTGCCCCGAGCCCACCACCTGATAAAAACATTATCATCTATATTTATTCGTTTTCAATTAGTTCACAAGCATTAAAAAGATGGGGCTTATCAAGAGAAAAGTTTCAGTTTAATAAACTGTCAATTTTCACCCCTATATTAAATATATCAATTATGTATATATGTAGTTCAAAAATACATTTTACATTATGTGTACCACAAATTGGTTATTATTTATATTTAATCATGTCTCTTTAGTACTGTGCACACAGGTAACCCTTCCCTTTTGTTCTACATTTGATGTACACTGACCACTTCTTTTTTGACACCTGTGATAAAAAGAGATGGTGTGAATCTGGCAAGTTGGCCTCTACAAAACACAATTCAGCACATTATCTAGATGGAAAAAATTGCTTTAGGGAGTGTAATCCTAATGGGCCAGGTAATCTTGGTGATCCCTGTAAAGAGCTTCCCCTCTAATTTTCCATTTGCAAAGTAAGCAGAATTATCAATGCATTCACCACAGATATTTATGCATGTGTCATTGGTAGATAAATATTTACAGCAATCTATGTGAATGCTTCACAACATGTTATATTCATATATTGATCTGTGGGACCATTCCCCCGATTACCGGGGACAGGAATGTGATGGTGATTAAACATTTAAATATTGTGAAGGCTTTCATTTTGAGTTTAAGCTGCCTATAAACCTTTTTTTTTCTTTTTTCCTGACAGGTCGGTTCAGCAATGCCAGCATAAATCCTAAATCCCCCTCTGCGCAAGACTTTATCAAGCTAAAAACTACCTAACTACTAACCACACAGTATAGGGAATCATAATTGTGAATGCTATATCAAGCTTTGCCTAGTACAGGGATCTGAAAGCTTTCAAAATCTAGAAAGGTTGCCCGAGTACAGTCAAGTAAAAGTTGTTTAGAGTCACAAAATACTACACGACCTTTTAATGAAACACAACTTTTTAGTTTATTTAAATGTCTGCCATGTCTGTTTCCATCTTAAACAATCAAAAGTTATCTGTATTTTTAGCTTTTAGAATAAGGAAACATAAAACGAGTTATAAAGATGGAGGCATGGGTTTTCCTCTATAGCACAGGTGTCAAACCGGTTCCAGAAAGGGCCGTGTGGCTGCAGGTTTTCTTTCCAACCAAGCAATATCACACCAGACTCCAGTCACCTCATCAAGTGAGTCCAATCTGAACAAGATGACTTGATGAGATGACTGGAGTCTGGTGTGATATTGCTTGGTTGGAAAGAAGACCTGCAGCCACACGGCCCTTTCTGGAACCAGTTTGACACCCCTGCTCTATAGGGTATTATTTGATGCAAAAAAAACATAATTCATAATTCTTAAAGCTTCTAAGACTGGTATTTGTTGTCCCACCATATGAGTTGGTTGATTATATAATTCTCAGCCACTGTAAAGGTTACAAAGAGTTACATGCAGCTCCAAAGCCTCAGGCTGCAGACCCCTGGCTAGTCTAATATTAAATGCACAATTGTCAGTAACTCATAAATTTGCAATGCTGAGAGAACTTCATTTTGGCAAATGTTTGTCTTCAGGTGAATGTTTTGATCCATTGGGATGGTTCTCTGCCATTTTGATCCTATATGCTATGCTGCACTGGTGGTATTTTATAGGCTGAGAGGGGATAAGCTGCTGCATGTCAGACTCGGCAGGTAAACGAATCTGGAGAACAACACAAAGAGATGCTGTGTGATGTCACACCACATTCTATTTAAAAAGAAACTTTTAGTTCTTATTTTTTATTTCTTCTATCCAACATAATGCATTATTGCTGCTTTCAGTGAATACCTGTGATCCGTGAACATTTCCTGCTGCTCCCCCAATTCCCGTGCCAGTAACACCTGTGGGGATATTAAAGGACCATCAAGCAGTAGAGGATCTCTCTTTAACACTTTCTTAATTATTTCTACCAATTTAAAATACAATTAGCAACTATTAAATTTAATTTCAATTAAAAACTGGTAATGTTATTTATATAACAAGCGGTCTTTGGTGAGTGTTAAATTTCATAGTCTTTCCAATGTTACAGTAAGCACCGTTTATTTTTAACTAAAACGCAGACCCATAATGTCAGGGATGTGTATATATGTGTGGTGAAAAACCACCAAAAGGAATCCCAGCCCAGTGATACAGGTAGCCCCTCCAGCGAGTCAGATTGGTAGACAAGAAGCAACTGCATGGCAGATGGGGGGTGGTTATGGCAGCACTCTTACCAAAGGACTGCATTCCGTGGAGCTCAGGAATAAGGGGCAGTACATGATGGGGGGAGACAGGCATCCCAATGTGATGTGGTGGTATATCAGCCATACTAACCATGCCTTCAATACGGCCCATCATAGCTGTCCTATATACACCCATCATACCTTCTCAGGAAGGGAGAGAATTAAAACAAGACAAAAACATGCATTGGTCAAACATGCAATTACTACCAAGCATGTGATGATAGGTCATCAGAATTAAGATAATGATCAGGGTGCAATAACAGACACCAAAAGAGATAAAAGACTTAAAGATGCAAATTAAAAATAGAACAATTTGAAGTGCATGCACTACATAAACACTAGGACTGCCAGAATTCTGTTACTTCTATAACTCCCGCTGGCCGTCAATTTGAAGGGAGACATTTTTCCCAATGAAACGCATGAGTACTGATGATGTCATCAACTGAAATGCTTCTAGTGTGCAATATATACCCATTGTGGATATGAAAACCTTAAAATAGGTCTTATACATATATATATATATTTTTTAAATGTATGCTATTATTTGTGGTCTAAATTTTGATTAAAAATAAATCAGTAAAATAAGACTGTTTTACTACACAGGTTCAAAGTTTGAAATCACAATTTTATTAACAGGAATTGATTGATTCCCCCCAAATATTTCCTGCACACCACCTTTTCACATTTATGTGAAGCATAATATAAGAGTTTTTTTTAACATCGCTGACACACCTGCACTGTTTTCTTTGCCTCGCCAAAGCTGACCTTCAGAGGAGGAGGGGCTGGTAACCTGCGGAGCTCATGTGATTTTACCAGTTCAAGGATAAAATCTCTGCTTGAGACGGTGATGTTCAAAGAGCTCCCGCACAAAAACAACGTGTTTTTAGCTGCTATGTCCCGGAGATCGTAAAATACAGCCACAAGCCACCTTCGCGTTGGAGCTTTTACAGAATACTTTCTAATTATCTGATCCGATACATCCTTGCCAACCTGTGTGTGATTTTAGCAGACTACGGGCTCTGGTTTGGCTTTTGGGCCGCTGAGTGTACCAGCTGAGGTGTGGGCAGTGCTATGCTATCCAAGCCTTGAACAAAACTTTCCCCATTGTCTGATGGGTCACTGATATGTCTGCGTTTTGCTGATGGTGGGCGATCATCCTCTGACTTGCTCTCATAATATGAACTGCTTCCTACCCAGTCCCCCTCACCGGTCTCTCCCTCTCCGCCTGAATCGCTATCAACAATATTTTGAAGCATTTCTAAGGCTTGTTTCGCAGTTAGATTTTTTCTGAAAGCCATTTTTCTGTATTAACCAAAGAGTTCTAGGTAGAATGCTGGTTGCTAGGCAACGGTACGGAACGTCAATAAATTGCGGGAAGAATTGACAATGCAACTAATAGAGCCGTCAAAAAGACGGCTGAGGGAGATGGAAGTGAAATAACCATATTTATTTTTTACATGAGCAACATATGATTAATGTAAATAAAGTTCTTTCCCCTTTAAAATCTCAGAAACTTCAAAATGACGGCCTTGGGAGTTCTAGTGTTAAAGCAAGCGTGATGTACATGATCCCTGTTATGTTCCTGTGAATGAGGTGATACAGTGTTAGATTATATGTTAAAAAAGAAAAATCCAGACACACTGCATTTCATTGTAAAGAGACAAAAATGTGTTTAATGTCAGCAGTTTACCTCCTTTTTCCCGTCTTAAGGGTGCACTAGGGATCAATCTGCATCTATGAGGGGTTACCTGACACAGGTGTCATGCTGGAATTTAGCATCCCCATAGGGGTGGAGGGAGGCACTACCCCCATCAGTGCCCCTACTGGGGTACCTGCTCTTGGGGATGTCTGATGATGGCCCCTGTCACGTTCCTGTTGCTCGGCCACTTTAGCTGCTCGCTCTGCAGTAAAAAAAAATTTGACAGTTAATGAGAAATGCACCAGAAGTTCAGTGCCCTGCAAAAGTATCCAAAGTAAATGACGCTACTCACACATTTGCATCACTTTCAGAAAATCTAAAATGTAACATGCATGTATTCAACACCACTAAACAAATACTTTTTTTAACGGAAAGGGTATATTGGCTCCAGATTTGTAAATTAAGAGTGATATATTTCAGTAAAAAGGTTTTGTCAGATTAGATCAAGGTCAGTATGAAACCTACTAAATGCAATTTTAGGTGTACTTAATGATCTTCAACTGAATTTAAGTCTGGATATGGAATTGTTGGGTGGCCATTCTGATGAAACTTTATTCAGAAGTTTTTTGCAGCCTATAAAATCTTTTACTGTATTTAGCTCCATCCTGGTCCCCATAACTCTGTACAGTTTTCAGTACCTATGAAAGAAACCCAGTCCCACAGCATGATTACACCATCATGTTTCCCTGTGAATTTCATGCTCAGGTTATTTTGATTGTAGGCTAAGGAGTCCAGATTTGGTGTTAATTTAACTAGATCACAGTCCTCCATGTTGTTGCTGTATCTTTTACATGCATTTAGCCGAGGTCTAAGTGACCTCTTATGAAGTTTTGTCAAACAATTAGTTTCTTCTTGACATTTTTCCAAACATGCCAGGTTTGCTCAGAGTAGGAGAAGTCCAACACCAGCTTTCCTATACCACCTCTGACCTTTTTTCCCCTCACAATGATGTTATTGTATCCAATTCCCCCAAAATAAACTGCAAGTTGCTGTTATAATTTGATAAAATGAGAAAGAGATGAATGGCCCCGACTGCATTATCATGGTGTAATCTAAAATAAATAGTATAAAGTCGGGGTTCTTACCTTCATACTCTGCTTTCCTGGAGCTGTCCAGGTTCCTCCACTCTGTACCAACAAGACGGCTTAAATCCCCAAAGGAGAAGTCTGGGTGCTGAGCTTTGATGACAGCTCGCATCTCACTGCTGAACAGGATGTAACCACTCATGTTGATTTTCCGTTTCGAAGCCTCTTTCTTTACAAGCCCCTTCATGGATTTAGGAGTTGACTGTAACCAAACAATTACAAGAGCTAAAAATGCTAAAGCTTTAAAGACAAGAAATGAGAGGCTGAAGGATCGATAAATGCCCGCTGACCTGTGGAGGGGTATATGACATGATATCCATGTCACTATTCATAGAAGACTGCATCCGAGGAAGGGAATGATCCCCCAGCTCGCCATCATCATCCCCAAGATCCTCTAGCTCTTCATCTGTCATGTCAGCAAATTTAGCCTCAAGCTCCTCAATTTTCCTGTCCAGGAGAGGTGATGGTTCTTTCTGGGGAACTATGAGTTTCCTGAAGAGGGAAAATAAACAAATTTACCTCTTTACTTTACCCTTTTCTTTTTCTTATTTTATATGATTATGATAGAAAATAGATAAAAGAAATGCCATCTAACATATATGGGGAAAATGTATCTACAAAAAGCTTTTTACCTAAAATAGTAGATTTCATCTTCTACCACTTTCCCAGAGAGGGAAAAACGCTTAAGGCCCTTAAACTTCTTCATCTGTTTTTCACTCTCAATGTAGCGACTCTCACAGAGGAGAACGTTCTCTTCAGGCACTTCAGTGGGCCGACATGACAAGTATTCTTTGTATGACGCCACAATGCACTTTCCTGTGTGATCAAAGGTATTTCATTGCTCTTATCATTTTAGTTTCCAACTATAGAATATTCCTCTTTATGGCATGAGGATTTTAATTCAGTGTAAATCAATTAAGAGCACCTATGATGCAGGTCATGGGGCAAGCCTCCTCCAAGTTGCTGAGGAACATTTCCTTCTTGTAGAACATCTTAGTAGGTTCATGCTCTGTCTCTTCAGGATGGATGAAGATGGGGCCAAAGAAGTAGCCTGCTTCATCTCGCATCCACATCTTCTCAATTCTTGTATTAAGAAAAAACACAAGAATACATACAGCTTTTAATTATTTACTGCAATATTTCTGCTTTGAATTCCAACCAAGCAATCAAACAGATCTTATTTAGATCAGACTAAAGTTTATGAAAGACAGATAGTGTTGTTATTTCAGCCACATAAAGAAATCGGACAGAGCAGAACTGATCTGTATTCCAGCAATTATGTCCGGTCATCTTTGTCCTAAAGCAGCAAGCAACTCCATATTATATCACCACCAAACCGCTATGTTTCAGTAATAGTGTTATTCTTCCAAAACGCTGTGCTAGTTTAACAAAAGATGCAATAGCACAGACTCAGGTATATCATTTAGTGAAATGTTCCTGGGCAGCGGCCTTTCTCTGAGAACTCTCTGCTGCCTGCCATTTTCTGCACAGACTCTTTCTCAACTTGGAATCATGACCACTGACCCAAAATAAGCCAAATTTGGGCTGAAATTCTTCCCATCTCTCCGGGTGCTTCTATCAGCACCAAGATGAGCAATGAAGATGCTAATGGGGTGATTCTGGCATTGCCTGGGTACATTAAACCCTATTCCAACTTCCCCTTGTTAGTCCAAAAGCCTTCAAATAGATACAATTAAATCCCTTTTTGCTTTAAAGAATAAAAAGCTATTCCAACCCTGCCAAAAGAGAAATGTCCTCCTTATCATTAAATCATTTTACTCTACCTGCCAACACGGTGGCGCACCAGCCCATGAGAAGCAATGTAAACACAGTCTCCCACTTTGAGCCACAGGTTGTTATAACAGAGCTGCTCATAGTACTGACAGCCTGGTTCTCCGTTGGTCACATCCAGTGGAACATCCTCCCTCTCCTGTAAACATTAAGTGGTTTGTTGGCAGTGATGATTAAATAGAAGCTCTTTGTTTAAATCTCAACATTTGTTGCTACCTACTTTGTCAATGATACAATCTGTAATTTTGCTTTCATCTATAATCTCTGGTGGCTTGTCATCTTGTTTGGTGACAAACATGGACGCCACTCGGACAACAGGAAGGGGTACGTCTCTGGGAACAAATCGAACCGAGCTGAGGGGCATGGCCCACATCTTGATCTTCTTGAAGGACTTGGACTTGGCAGAGTAGCGAGACTCGCAGACGTAGACATCCTCTGGCCTGAATCCTTCTGGGGAAAGCTTAAAGTATTCCTTAAACCCCAGAAATGTTGAGTGAACACAAAAAAGACAAATAAGAAATTCCAAACAACAAAAAGGACTCAATATAAATTGATATGGCAAACCTATACCTTCACAAACATAACCACACACTTCCCCAGAATTTTGCTGATGGGCGCTTTGTTGTAATAGTCGCTCTTAAAAACTTCTTTCTCCAAGAATTTTCTTGTTGCGAGATGAAATGTCTCATTGGGCCTGTAGAACCAGCAGCCATACAGCCACTTCTCCCCTGTGAGTTTAAGAGTTTTGAGAGAACAGACAGGACAAGGTCAATTTTAAAAAGACAAAGTCAAGGATTTCTGGTAGAGTTCATCTTACACTACAATGCCAAGCATTTTAAAAAACAACCCTTTCCTCACACATTGCATCTAAAAACATTCCTCGGTTAATATATTAGGGCTTTAATATGGAGCTTATCCACAGTTAGCAGCAATATAGCTTCAAGTCATCTGGGTAGGCTTTCCACAAAATTAGAGAAAGTTTATATGAATTAGTGAAATTTCAGGAGGTCAGAAACAGACATGTTGACTTTTAGTCTCTCCACTCTGATGCATCAGAAGTACTCTTTGATTGGTCAAGGTTAGGACTCAGAGGGTAAGTCAAGTTCCTTTCCTTGAGCCCTGGTGCACAGACATGATGGACAAGGAATTAATCAGCTCTAAAATGGTTCTCATGTAGCCTGAAAAAGGAATTGTCCAAACTTTCTATGTGGGCTGCAGCATTAGGAGTCCCTTTAACTAGAATTGAGGTTCATCCCCTAAACCCGGATAAATTACTGGATTGTGAGAAGGAGAAGCATGATTCGTTACTGCTGAGACAAAGTCTCCACCACCCAACAGTTCTCTGTTGCTATGTTTTTGGTCAATTCTTTCTATTTTATGTGTTTGTTGGCATAGTTGAATCCAATCATGAGACATAGAGGGGAATCCATTCAGATCAAGCTGGGTTTATATATATAATGCAAAATAAACTTTTCTGACCTTTTAGATTTGCTATAACTCTATTCCATCAAAATCATACACAAAGTGGTATTTTGGTCGATTCATTGATGTCTCAGTAATTCCTAGGAGTTCTACTTCAAACCATGTCAAATATGGCATCCAAGTAGTTTTGTGATATTGCACAGGTTAATACTGTGATGACAATGGCCATTTCATTAAAGAAATATATTTAGACTGAATTGCCAATGTCTTGGACAGAAGAGTGTAAAGGCCATTACATCTTATGCTCTATAAATAACATACTCAGATTATGAACTTCAAAGAGAGTCTCACCTGTGTCATCTTCCCAAAGGCGTTCAATGTAAATTATATGCGGCTGGAGGTTGGGCTCTGCAGGCTCCACATAAACATAGTCTCCCACATGGTACATGCTGTCCTTAAAGCTGCAATCCTGACTGTACGTACGCTGAACTTGCCATGAGCCTCCAACAAAGTCTTCCCTCTTTTCTGCCTCTATGAAAAAAACAGAAATTAAAACATTATTGGAAATAAATCTTAATTGAGATTAAAGAACTGGAATTAAGGAGGCTCAAATTCTTACCCCTTTTCTCCTCCTCTCTCTTGATTTTGTCCTCCTCCATCTCTTTGGGAAGCTTTTCCTTCTTCTCCTTTTCCACATCGCTATGCAAATGCTTGGAAGTGTAACTAAGGGCAGGGGACATCAGGATCTCTCCATTTTTACAAAGTTCATCTCTGATACGGATGAAAAACTGCTGCAGCTCCACTGCATCTTCAAAGATCTCTGAGTCTGTCCTGTAAAAAATGGGCTGTGTAAAATTAACCTTGGACTTCTTTAAAAACCCATAATGGTGGATTTGCAACAATAGCTGACCTATTTAAACGCCTGGCCTTTTCCAGAACGTCAAACATATGGTCCTGAAACACATCCAACCTCTTGTAACGGCCCTTTTCCACATTTTTCCTAATGATCTCAAAATTGAGCGCTAGTTTCTCTGGGTTTGCTGGATCTTCAGCAGGAATCTCTGCAAGAGAATCGCTGTAACAACGCCCTTCATCATCTTGATGACCAAGCACAGACACAAAGAGACTCCGGATGAGTTCCTGGATGAGGCGGGGCACATCAGGAATATGATTCTCCTCTCCTCCTTCCAGTTCACGCCTTGTCTCTAACAACACTCTGTGCAGCAACAGAGCGTCGCGGTAAATCAAGGACTCAGGCTCATTGTAGGTGCAGGCATTATTGAACATGAGCACAAAGTCTTCAACAAGTGCATCCACGTCCTGGTACTTGTTAGCCAGCATGTGACTCTTGATCTTTTCCATATCTACAGGTTTCTTGATGGCGATGTAGTAATCTGGCAGCTCGGCACGGGATGGAAGCCGCAAGAAAATTGTGCTGAGCCGACGGCCTCGTTTATCTGTGTAGTTTTTTACAGCTTCGTAAAGCTCATTTAGTTTCTGCTGTAAGGGTGTCAAATACTTGGACTTTTTAAGAGAGAGGCTGTTCTTTCCTGAAATGAAAGCAAATGCAGGTGAATAATAACTCATAATAAAAAGTAAACTTAGTGGATTATTTTATATCAAAACAGTGAAAGACACACTTATTTTTAATTTTGGGGACATAATATCATCATCGTCAGTTGCTGGCCCAAGATCTCTGCGTCTGTCTTCCATGATCTTCTCAAGGATGTCTGCATCGTTGTAGACCTACAGAACCAACAAAGAAGAGCACTCTGATGCCTTTAAGGTTATAATAATGCTGATGAGATTAAGAAAACCATTTACTCTTAGTATTTGGAAATTTCCAGGAAAAATAACTCATTAAAACCACTATAAAAGCAACCATGAATAGACATTAAACCTGAATGTTACCTGGGAGCCTTCTTCATTATAATGTCTGGCATTCCGGAACATCAGCTTCATATCTTCCACCATTGCATCCTCCGTCATATACCTGTCTGAGCGGATGTTCTGGTCGATGGTTCTGAGGTCCATAGGTTCCAGGATGACTTTGTAGTAATCGGGGTAGTCCTTCTTAGATGGCTTCAGCATGAAGAGGTCACAGAGTCTACGGCCGGTACCGGCTTCTCGCGCTTCACTAACTGAGGCTAGAAGAGCTTTCATTCGGTTTTTCTTCGTATTCTTCTTGTGGCTGAAATCCAAAAGGCCACTCTCACAAGTTAAACTCTCTTTGTAAACTTGAATAGCAAAGTAGAAGGTTTGGAAAGCAACATTTACCTTTTTCTTTTTGTGCTGCTGGTGTCAGAGGTGGCAGAGGAGAGCATGCTGTCACCATCATCATCGGCTCTCTGTAAAAGCTCCTTTCTTTTCATCTAGAGAGGAAACAAAGCGATCCGTTGCCTTGGAAAACACTCTGGTATTTGGACATTTTTATATTTTGTTACATAACTTCAAGCCTTAATGTATTTTACTGGGGTTTTATATGATACAACAACATTAAGTAATACATATTCATGAAGTGAAAGGGAAATTATAAAGTCTAATAAAAACAAAATCAAAAAAACTTTTAGGCCTTAAAATTTATTGAGCCAGCTTTGATGACTGTTATATCCATCACCTGAGAAAGCGAAGAGTAAAGCAAAACTGCACACCTACCCTAATATTGCCTAACTGATAGAGAGGGGGCCAAATGGCCAATGGTAACTCTGATGGTTCTCCAGTTTCTGATGGAGAATCCTGTCCACAGGACAACAACTAATCATTAACTCAACAAATCTGGCCTTTTTGAAATAAAACTCAGGAGAAAAAGAAAGAAAGTTTTATGTACTTTGTGAGAACAGACAAACTGTGAAGCAAGTTTACTTTGGTGAGGACCTTTTGTCTACAATAAAATGGCTAGTATAAGATGCAGTCTAATCCCAGAAGAGGCTATATTGCAGAAAGAAGGCACAATTATTGCTCTATGCAAAATTAGTAATGTGGAAAAACACCCAAAATATTGACCCAAAAATTGCCCTTTCCCTCCATTTCACACTTCTGCACTGTTTAGAGCTGGTCTATCCTATTAAAATTTTTTCAAATCAGTCTGATTGTCTGACTAATGTGTTCAAAAGTTCAAAAGTGAAGCTGTATTAATACATTTGCAAAGCTACTGCTTTTATTCATTTGCTGTAATATTTAAACCAAAATAAAGATGATGTGTCTGCAAACAGCTAATTTTTAAGTGTCTGTGTGATGTGATGATGCTCCTGCAAAGCGAAAAGTAAAAAAAAAAAAAAAAAAGCATGAGAAAATGTGCTGAACTGACCTGCTGGATGTGCTGAAGCTTGAGCACCCGCTTATAGATGGAAGAGTGAGGAATATTGTAGCGTTTGGCATTCTCAAACATCAACGTCAGATCTGAGTCAATATGCTCAACGCTCTCATACTCATTGTTCTTCATCTTGTTCCTGGAGAGTATTATGGGTCGCATTGTGAGTGTGTGGCGACAAAGAAAGACAGAGGATACTGGCAGGACAAACAGAATAAATCTATATCAAATACTGAAAAAATATCAAACAGGTAAAACTAAAATCGTAATATAATTGAGTAGAAAATCCAATGAGTGAGAGTTTGAAAGAAGAACAGACAGAAGTGAAGGACAAAGCGTAACTCACCCTAAAATCAACTTTTCTAATACAAACTCAGCCTATTGGAAGCTACTCTAATATCATGGTGAATCTTTATACATTTTCATGTGATTGTTTAGTTCTGCAATATTTGTCCTAAAGTCATCTTATTTCTGCCGTTAATAGGTGAACGGTACTGCAGTGTAATTTTTTTTTAACTCTTTCAAACCGTATATGCTAGCACACACCAATGCTGCACTACAAGCTTTATGACCACATAGCGTTATTATTGTTAATTGTCTGTGCTTCAATATGTCTAAGCTAGCTACCATATCCTAAAACCCCCATCATTCATCCAAATGACTAGCCCTTCCCCTCAGGGTTCTAGACAGTGACCAATGGGCATATTCTTTAAAATGTGACTGGGGGTAGGTTAATGTTTTCACGTGGGTATAAGATGAGGGAAACCTTTAAACAGGGGGAGATCAGGAACATACGCAAATCATGCAGGGTGTACTAGGACCCTGTAAGAATACAGTTTGCAGAAGACAACATAAAAACAGATCAGCATGAATTTCATCCTACTTGATCTGATGAAGGCAGAGCGGCTGAGTGATCTGCTGGTAATAGTCAGGGTAGTCCTTCCTGGAGGGCAGCTGCAGGAAGGGCTCAGAGATCAACTGGCCCTGATTGTTCCTGGCTCCTCGCACAGCTTCATAAAGCTGGAAGATGGGATTACTCATGTCCATGTTCGATGTCATACTCTCTGCTTCAGATTCACCCTCATCATAGTGGACAGTGCCTGATAAATGCAGGAAGATAAGGAGAGATCTATGAAGTAAAATAATAACGCTTACTGCTCCCTATGTAATGCTAGTGTCTGGTAACATCATGTTGTCTGTTCAAATAATTAGGTGCATATGTACCAGAAAGTATGCCTTCGTCATCACTTTCATACTGAAGAGCCATAGTGATGGCGGAGAGGCGATCTCCTTGGACAGACCTTTTATTCCTATCAAAGTCAGAAAATGTTAAACAGCACAGATCAACTCAAATAACATCCTAACACCAGCATGAGTCGATGCTTCATTACCTGATGCGGATGCTGGACTTGATCGGCTCTCCATGTTCCATCTCTGATTTCTTTTGTGCAAAGACCTTTTTAATAGTGTTGGCATCCTGCATCCCGATAGCACATTGATGATGGTTAGATAAAATACCAGAAACAGCATGCTGTATGGCACTTCCAAGTTAAAGGCTTGCCTTAAAAACTTGGGAACCGGGCTCGTTGTAGGTTCTTGCATTCTTCACCATCAGGTCTACATCTTTAGCCATGGCACTGACACTCCGATAATTGCCCAGCTAAAATAAATGGCAACGGCATTTATTTGGGATTGTTATTCAATTAATATAAATATCAAATATAAATAGACCAATAAACAGTACCTGGATTTTCTGGGCAATGATTTTCAGATCTATCGGTTCTTTAATGACGGCATAATAATCTGGATATTGCTAAAAAGAAAAGAGAAGACTGAAAATCCAACCCAAGTCCAAAAGTTAAAAGCTTTGTATTTCCTGTGAAAAAAAAAGTTTTTACCATTTTGGATGGAAGCTTCTGGAAGAGTTCGCTGACCAGACGACCACTTGGCTCAGTATATGATACAACAGCATCAAGGAGCTGTTCAAGAACTTCTTTCAAACACGCTGATGCACTCTAATTTTAACAATTAAGCACAGAAGTTTGAAAGAAACAGTTTTGCATACTTACAGATAAGGTCATATAGTATTAAGGTGCAATGCAAAAACATTCCTACCGCCATTCCTTTGATGACATTGCAACCACAAACTAATTGGTTTTAATGAACACAAAGCAGCGCATAGCTGAAGTTAAAGAAAAGTTATGCATTACATAAACTGCATAAAAATATGGAGTGGTGTGCTTGTAACCAGCCCTATTCACTAATATAGCCCTTTCAGACATCCCATAGGTCTCAAAGAGAAGTCATCAGCACTTTCTTTTTTCTTAGAATGAAAACAACTTTTTAATGAAGTTCAACCATAGCTATACAGCTCAAGAAAAGGAATGTGGTGAGAATAGAGGAAGGACGTTGTTGTTGGGGGGGGGGGGTCTCGCTTTGCCGCAAAACAATTAAGAGAGAAACAGCAAATGTGGATGTCCAGCTTGGATGAAACCAGTAAACACAAGGCCATCTAAAAAGATTAAATAATTTATGACTTCCATTTATACTCACTATTATGCAAAACTTTTATTTTTGCCTTGCACGTAAATCCCAACAAAACCCACCAAATTTTGAGGTTCAAATAAAAAGCAAAAAACTAAAATAAAAACTAAAGGAATTTACGGCAATCTAAATGTAAACAACGACAAGGTATGTACACAAATATGATTGAAATACATTTGCCTTAGTCTTGCTGCAAATGATGGGAGACAAAAACAAGTTCTCCTTTAAAGACATAAAACTTTGTTAGGGTTTGTGTAAAGTCCATTTACAGTGAAACATGTAAACGATGGCGCAAAGTCTCATTTGCTGTGCTACATGTGCGTTTGGCGATTTTGATTTTACAAAAGTAAAGCAATGGATTCTCTCATTTACTGAGACATCTTACTAATTGTTCAATACCAGCTAGAAAAAAAATATATAGTAATAATATCTATGGACATCACCTCATCTTCAGTGGAGCCTCCAGGGTTCTCTTGTGCATCGTACCCATCTTCATCATCATCGTCGTATTCACCTCGTTGAACAAACTCATTCTTTGTTCTCAGGTAGAGGTCCCACAGCCTACAGGCTGCTCTGTATTCAGGACTATCCGACTGTTTGCAGTAAAAGAAAATTTAGCTCATTACTCTTAACCAATATTAGGAATTGTTTAACTTAGACTAGTGTGTCACCTTATAATAAGTCTTTGCATTGTTGAACAAAAGCTGAAAGTCATTAGTTAGTTGATCGACATCGTCGTACTCCTCCATCTTTAATTTTTGCTGGATCTTCATCATGTCAATGGGCTGAGAAACCACATGGTAATAGTCTGGCTGATTCCTGAGTAAAAAAATAAACCTTTGCTGAATCCACTGCAAATGTCAACAATACATAAATATAGAACAGATTTGCTGATCATTTTCTTTTGACCTTCGTTTGGGGGCTCTGATGAACAGCTCGCACAGCATCCTGCCGTGGTCATCCTTGTAATCTCTGATTGTGTTATACAGCTCATGGCACACAGCAATCTGAAAAGGCAACATTTAGAAGACTGAGAATTATCCAAACCATTCACCAGCTCTACCTTTGTCCTGAAATCTGCACTCTAGGACAATTTTCACATTTTCAGAGAATAACAGCGACTGAAATGTGTAAAATTACAGGATCCACAGTTGGAATGTTTGAGGTCCTTCTCCTCTTTCTCCCAATTGAAGACACTAACGAAGTCTGGCTATCGTCAAAATCTCCTCCACTCACACTGCTAGAAGGGGACATCGCCCGTCTTCTTTTCAAGGCCATGACGAACCCCTGAGAAGACAAGCGTCAATCAAGTAACAAACAGGCAAGATGTGCTCCTTATAAAGAAATCACAACAAATCAGCGAGAGAAACCCGTATTGATGTCACTGCATGTAAACAATGCTTAAGAAGGTCAATTTTTTTTTTTAAATGGACTGAAATATACTTCTCTTTAGAATACAGAGAAAAAAAAATTGAAATATACAGATGACAATAATCTTTGACCAAAATTACTCCTAAAGCACCGTAATGATTCAACAGGATGGTCACAAATTAGCATTATTTGAAGCAAAACAGGTCTCACCTGCCACAGTTAAAGTCAGTTCATGAATCAATAATGATAAAACATTGAAGGGTTTGACGGCAAACAAACAAACAAAAAAAAAAAAAACTCAAAAGAAGACCAAAAAACAAACAAGCACTGCCTTTTGCTCCTAAATTGGCTGGATGCTTTCCTGGACCTGGTGGAGATGAAAACTCTGCTCTTAAGCAGAGCATCCTGAGGGAGAAAGGCCAGTATCAAAGTGTACTTGGATATTCAGCTAGTTTAGGGTCAAAAGAACACCAAAAAATATAAAAATGGATAAAATAAAATAAAAAAACAAGCTGAAAACTATCCACAGGGTGCTAAGATGAGACTCATTGTCAGGTAATAAATGCTTAATGGCAGCTTATGTTGTCAATTTTTTAGGTCTAAAGGGTAACTGGTTTTTCACACAAAGTCTGGATGCTTTGGATAAGTTTTTCTTAATAAATAATTAAAAAATACATATTGTATATCCTTATATTTTGTCTGGTGTTGAAATTTATGTAAAAATCTCAACCTTTTTAGATTAGGTTTAAAAAGGAAAAACAGGAGAAATCTGAAACGGGTAAATATTTTGTTTTAATATCAATATAACACTATCATTAACTGTTGTCTTCCAAAAATCGATATTTTAATGCATTGTTTTTCTTCCTTTATATAGGTGTTAGGCACCATTCCTTCAAGTTTCATTAAAGTCCATCAAAGTTATCCTTTGAAGACTTCTATTTACTCGTTTTCAGTCCAGTACCCCATAAAGCTAAGCTCGTTAACTGACCTCAGAAAATGAAGCAGAGTGTTTTCTTAACATGAAAACCAAACAAAGAGGGCCATCTAAGCATATTGTTTACGGGCTTGGTTAAAAACAAGTCTGTAACAAACTTACAAAGCAGTTAAAGAACAATTAGGAAAAAATCTAATTAAAAGAAAAAATAAATACTCCTCAAGCACCCTTTGGCCTATGCTGCTCTGTTTAAGTTATTGAGAAAGACTTCTCCCTTACCAAACAGACTGAATCCTCTCAAATGGAAGAGATGCTATGATGGGAAGGATGAATATTCTCAAAATAAATATGTGGAGAAAAAACAAAACAGGATTGTGCAATGTCAGTTACAAGGATTCTTAAAAAAAGAAAGCAGGAGATTTTTTGATGAAAAAAATGTTTTATTAATAAAAGTACATTTCAAAGCATTTTGATGGAAATGCAATGGGTGTGAGCTCTCAAGCATAGCCAGGCACTTAAGGAAAGATGATGCAAACATGCAAAAGAGCAGCTGCATTTATCTGTACAAGTCTCCCAAAACTCACAAAAAAAAAATAAACATCAGATCTTATTATTTGGAAAATACTTAAAAGTTGAACAACGATAAAAAAAGAGAATTTTATTAGTCACAATAAAAAGCAACACCTTGAATCATCCATGTACAAAAATAAGAAATTCAGAAAAGTTACAGCAACTGTTGTTTTTTTTTTTACGTAATGCTTCAAAACTTAATGAAGTTGAAATTACAATCAAGACTAAATTGCATTTAAACAAATCAGCTCCAATCATTCCAACATCTGGACACAGCAGTGCAGCTAGAATAAAAAAACAACAATAAAGGACTTAGTTTATCCAACCGTTTCAGGATAAAATGGAGCCATTTTATATCGAATCAATCATGGGCAGCATTCAGGACTTTGAAGACTGACAGAATAATGAGGTTATACAAAGAACAGACTGTATATATTTTTTCTATTTTAATAAACGCTAATCTGACGTGAGAGAGAAAGAAAAAAAAATCCTCCTCCCTTTAACAACAACAACAACTATAAAATCCAACAGAAACTTTAAAACCATACTTTCAACTTCTAAAGCAGCATGAAGCTACTGACGTTACCAACTTCAACTCAAAAAGATGACATTTGAACCACTTAAACCAATACTGTAGACCTGAATAAGAACAGGACCTCAGTGGATATCATGTGTAACATGTCATTCTTTACCAATATGGCTGCAGTAAATTTGTAATACTATCAAACTGAAATTGTTGTGCAATGAATTTAAAAATAATTTGGTATCTACTTCTGAATATGAATCATATTTGTCAGTTCTTGTAAAATTTTTAGAACTTTTATATAACTTTTGTATGAATTTTCCCTACATAATCACACTAAATTCAACTAAATTTAATTTTATCACCAGGCAGAAATCTAGGGATGCCCTGAAACGAAAACTCATCACCTTGGTAACTCAAAACGCTAAGAAAAGTAATAACACATATCTTGTGATCAAGCTGGACGTTTTGATAGCAATATTGTGGAGGTACCTGCTATGGTCCAGGCCATATTAACCTGATGGAAGAGACGAATATTTTTGTCCACATAATAGCAATAGGGTTAGGTTTGATGAAAGCAATGTAAGACTTGCAGCCCAAGTGTAGGATTCACCCATGGCTACTGTTGCTCTGACTCAAGCCTCAGTCCAGTCCTTTTGAAGATTTCCCAAATTCTTGAATGGATGATGCTTGAAAATCCTCTCAAGACAAAGGTTATCCCTGTTGCTGGTGGACATTTGCCTGAAAAACGTTTTTTTATCCACACAACTTTCTACAAATATAGTTATATACGGCACTCTGACCAACAAGCTTCTTTAGCATTCCTGAGGAAACCTTTGCATTATCAAATAGGGCATGCCATGTTGACTTAACAATATCCAACTTATTCACAATACTAAATATTCAGATTTTCTGAGACAATGAATTTGGGGTTTTTCTTCATCTCTACGCCATAATCATCAAATGTGAAGTATAGATTTAAAATATTTCATTTTATGTTTAATGAATGAAAAGTTTTTTTAGGTCACTCCAATTTCTTGCTTTGGTTAACTTTCATAATATACCTTCAGAACAAAAAAGGGTTGGGGGAAACAAATCATCTTCCCATTAAAATAGATTATACAAGTTTTTGTAAGGTTTGTACTAAAACCTACTGGTGGGTGGTACCAACTCTAGAAATTTGTTAAAAACATTTCTAAACATTTTTACTTCTGGAAAATTAATGTCACAATTTTCTTTGAGGGCGGAGCTCATGCTGTGGTTATCATTTTCTAGATTTTCTTTTAGATTAGATAAGCTTTATTGATCTCACAATAATTTTAATAAATAATATTTTAATTTTCTGTTATAATGGGGTGCTGACAGCTCTGTCTCTATTTGCATGTAGTCTATTTATATAAAACACACACAGGGAACTGGGCCATAAAACGTGAGACTGCCAACAGAGACGTAGCTAGAACATTTTTATAAGGGTGGCCAGGCAATAACCAATGTACTCTGAGGGATGACCGAAAGCGGATAGGCACCAGAACCTCACGGTTAATCTACGCTGTACCAACAGGAAAATTGACGAGCAAAACATCCATATTTTCTAAATAAAGACAAACTATACTTTCCTACAGCCTTTGTTAACAAATAGACGCATACATTTAAACATCCCTAATTTCTAGATAAAAGGTATAGTGGATAAAACTCAGTTTTTGGGGGGTAAATCAATCATCATTGTCATTACTTACCTAATTGCATCAAAAAACATTCTGCATAAAATGGATATTTACAAACAGTAATATCTACATAATTTGATTATTTGATAATTTTTTATTTAAATTGTTATTTACACTCACCGGCCACTTTATTAGGTACACCTGTCCAACTGCTCGTTAACACTTAATTTCTAAGCAGCCAATCACATGGCGGCAACTCAGTGCATTTAGGCATGTAGACATGGTCAAGACAATCTCCTGCAGTTCAAACCGAGCGTCAGTATGGGGAAGAAAGGTGATTTGAGTGACTTTGAACGTGGCATGATTGTTGGTGCCAGAAGGGCTGGTCTGAGTATTTCAGAAACTGCTGATCTACTGGGATTTTCACGCACAACCATCTCTAGGGTTTACAGAGAATGGTCCGAAAAAGAAAAAACATCCAGTGAGCAGCAGCTCTGTGGGCGGAAATGCCTTGTTGATGCCAGAGGTCAGAGGAGAATGGCCAGACTGGTTCGAGCTGATAGAAGGGCAACAGTGACTCAAATAACCACCAGTTACAACCAAGGTGGGCAGAAGAGCATCTCTGAACGCACAGTTCGTCGAACTTTGAGGCAGATGGGCTACAGCAGCAGAAGACCACACCGGGTGCCACTCCTTTCAGCTAAGAACAGGAAACTGAGGCTACAATTTGCACAAGCTCATCGAAATTGGACAATAGAAGATTGGAAAAACGTTGCCTGGTCTGATGAGTCTCGATTTCTGCTGCGACATTCGGATGGTAGGGTCAGAATTTGGATCCATCCTGCCTTGTATCAACGGTTCAGGCTGGTGGTGGTGGTGTCATGGTGTGGGGAATATTTTCTTGGCACTCTTTGGGCCCCTTGGTACCAATTGAGCATCGTTGCAACGCCACAGCCTACCTGAGTATTGTTGCTGACCATGTCCATCCCTTTATGACCACAATGTACCCAACTTCGGATGGCTACTTTCAGCAGGATAATGCGCCATGTCATAAAGCTGGAATCATCTCAGACTGGTTTCTTGAACATGACAATGAGTTCACTGTACTCAAATGGCCTCCACAGTCACCAGATCTCAATCCAATAGAGCATCTTTGGGATGTGGTGGAACGGGAGATTCGCATCATGGATGTGCAGCCGACAAATCTGCGGCAACGGTGTGATGCCATCATGTCAATATGGACCAAACTCCCTGAGGAATGCTTCCAGCACCTTGTTGAATCTATGCTACAAAGAATTGAGGCAGTTCTGAAGGCAAAAGGGGGTCCAACCCGTTACTAGCATGGGGTACCTAATAAAGTGGCCGGTGAGTGTATATTTAAATTTGACTGAAGACTCCTCAATGACCTGCAGAGACACATAATTTTCTCTTTACCCCATATAAGACACAAATCTAGTTCTAAAAAGAGCATGAATTCTGTACTTATCTTTGATTGTAGTATATTGATGTGTATAATTAACTAGAAAAAAAAAATTTAATGTTTTGAATATTCAACTTGAGAGTATTACTGCTGCCACCATCTGTATGAGGAGGAAAAATGATTGGCTAAGGTTGTCCATGGCCACCCCTGGCCCCCCATCTAGCTCCGCCCCTGACTGCCAACATCTCATAAAAGCTATAAAACTGAAAAAAAAAAAAAATATATATTTAAAGACAAAAAAAAAAATGTTTGTTGTTTTACATTCATATATCCCTGATATCAAAAGTACACAAATTATTAAAAATTGCTTAAACTCTTTAACTGTTTAAAGCCGAAAAGTGAGATTCCAGCGGTCTGAAGTCACCTTAAATGACCGATTAGAGCTGTGATGTGTCTCCAGGTAACAGCCCCCCTCCATCCTATAATGTCACGTAGCAGCTGGCTGTGGTCCAGAGAGCCCACATCAGCAGACAGCTAACCCACGGAGCTGTCCGCAGAGTGTCACTCAGCGTGGACAGCTACACAGCTTAGGTCAGCTAACGTTAGCTACCCTCATCGGCTGGCCTGAAATATCAAACACTTTGGACAAAGGCTGCTTTGGAGCGACAGACGCTCCAAATTGAGGCAAAATACAAACCAATGCGGCCATTAACTGGTATCGATGACACACGGCATACAAGCATCCTCTGTAGCCCCCTGCGTCCTTACCTTTAGGTGGGCACGGTATCGAGACCCACAATTTCCCAAAGCTGCTGGAAAACCAATCACTTATCGATTTTAGACAGGCAGGCAGACCTGTGAAGCTAACGTCTGTTTTACTTCCACTTCCGCTAGCTCGCTTTCAAAATAAAACGAATAAAAAATAAATATTATTCGCCTATATTTTAATATGTGTCTCCTCACAGTTAACTAAAATCAAAACATCACATGTTTTTCATTCCATATATTTCATCAAACATATATCACGAAAAGCAATAGTAAAAATCTAATAAGCTAAGCTAATCTATGTAGATGTTGATACCACCATGTACACAAACTTACTTCCGGTTAGTTTTATGTCACTCACCCACATTTATATTCTTCAGACATATCTGCAGGCATCTATCTGTGCAGTAACCCAACACAAAGTAGTGCAACAACAAAGTGGAAGTAAAACGATTCTTAAGTTTTGGTTGGAGTTTTTTTTTTTTTTTTGGGTTTACAAATTTATTTTATTAAAATTTTCTGCACACATCTGAATTCAGATTTCCAGGTCACTGTCCATCCACTACCCAATTTATTTGTTGGTTTGTCACATAAAATCCTTGTCAAATACAATATAATACATTTGTGTAATGTAGAAAAAAGAAGGGAAAAAAGAGATATGATTACTTTTGCCACCATTGTAAAAATGCTTTTACCACGTCAATATTTGCCAAGTTAAACTTTTTTTTTTTTATTCTGCTAGACATTAACTTCAGAGAAAAACCTCTTCTGATAGTGAGCATTTCTTGATTGAGTTCCACTGGTTGCAACACATTCCTACAATTCACATCTCAGACTTGAACATCAGGCTGGATTTTTATTTTTAAAGTTGCATTTTCCAGCATCTCAGGCCACCTGATGCAAAAGCTGAATGCTTTTTTGAATGTAAGCAAAACACAAGGTGGCAATTTTCAAGTCCCTATACCCTTTTTAATACCAGCCTGTCTTATTTCAGTTAAATTCTGTCCTAGTTCTTCTGTATACAACGGCATTCTTAATGACGTTTGAGGAATATTCCTTTTTTTTATTAACTATTTAAAGTTGAAAAACATTCATTTGTATATAAATTATTTACATTTCGTCATTGAGGGAAACAATCTAAACTTAAAAAACACATCAGTCTCAATGTAAAAAATGTTGACCCTTACAGGTTATATAGTCAGTCCTCCTTTCCTTTGCCTTAAATGCTTACGTCTACCTGTTCCCTTTGGTTAAATCTTAGTTTCTTTTTGTTTTAATTAATTATTTTGATGAAAATCCCTTTAAATTTCAACTTCAGCTTGAACCCACATTTTGCCATTTTCTCTCTTCGCTTTTATGCTAATTTAATTTCATCCCTGTTTTTTAGAAACTGGGGATGTAGAGTGAGAACATACCCTGGGATGTCTAGCAGCCCAGGGTATACTTTTCCTGATCACCATGCAATGTTGAAATGGCAGCTTAACAACATCTCAAGAGACTTTGAAAAAATATAACCTGCACAGATGCTTCACATACCTAAAACTTCCCCGGATTTGGTGCTGTCAACCAAACTAACATAAGGGAAACAGAGAGGTTTTAAGAATGCCAGAAGAAATAGTTCTTAAAAAATAAAAGGTACAAAAACCAGAAAGTCAATAAGGAAAAAAGAAATGTGTCTTGTTTGAAAAACCTTACAGGGTTTCTTTTGGGGCAAAAGTAGATCTAATTAAGTTCTTTGAAAGTGCCCTGACCTTTGAAACCTAAAAAATGTAAATGCGTCCTAAGGCAAAATTCCTTGAAGGTTAAAAATGTCATGAACAAAAGCTAAAAATAATGACTTTCAGTAAAACTTTTTCAAATGGTTTACCGAAAAGCTTTACTTATTTTGAGCATCGTGCTAAATACAGAGACTCTCAAAGCATGTCAAAAACCCTTTATTGCAATAGAAAAAAATGCCCACATCACTGGGCTAAATAAAGTTGAATAAACCTGAAAATGTTCAAAGCTAAAAAATGCTTGAATTGTTTTCATTAAATGTGGGATTTCCAAGACAGAAATTCTTTTTATGGATTTGTTTTTAATAAAAAAATATATATACTAACACAAATACAGCAAAAACTAGAACACAGAATGCCTAAAACACATGAATAGGGTTCTAGATCAGTATATTTCGAACAAAAACAAGATAAATTAATATATTCCAGTGAGCCACAGTATCCATGTGTTAATATCATTTTATTTACTCTGTTGGTTGGATTAGGGCCACTGAAAAAATAGAAAAAAGGTTGACTGATTTTTTAATTTTATTCCAGTATAATATGAGAAAAAAATCACAATTCGGACTCTAATCTAAGAATTCTGACTTTTTATTCCCAATTCTGACTTTAATCTCAGAATTCTGACTTTTTACTGCCAATTCTGACTTTAATCTCAGAATTCTGACTTTTTTCTCAGAATTCTGACTTTAATCTTAAAATTCTAAATGAATTCTGACAGCTAACAAACATGTTAGCATCAAGCCGTAGCCATATCTGTTTTAGAGACTAAACTAGCTCTCTTATTTTAATCACCTTCTGGTATTCCATTAATGAAATAGTTGCTCTGGTATGTAAAAAGTCACCTAATTCCATAATTTTCCACCAATGTGTTACTGGCCCCAAACAACTCACATCTTTGTCAGTGAAGCTGAGTGCTCCCACATCTCTTCCTTCATGGTGCCCATCTACATTAAGATCCAAAATTCTGAGATCAAAGTCAGAATTCTGAGGGGAAAAAAGTCAGAATTCTGAGATCAAAGTCAGAATTCTGGGATTAAAGTCAGAATTCTGAGATTAAAGTCAGCATTCTGAATTTTCCCATACTGAAATAATATTTAAAAATCAGTTAACTTTTTTAATTTCTTCAGTGGCCCTAACCCTCCTCCGTACGTACGACCAGCAGATGGCGCTAATGCATAAATGGTTCCAAACTCCAACCAGAAGAGACGTAGAGGAAGCAGGAAGTTTGTCTTCCATGTGATCAGTCTACTGCATCATTCATTTGAAAAATAAAAAATGTTATTTTTAGAACTGTATTTATAAAATTATTGTCGTTTTAGGGTAAAGCGATTTTTGTTTTATAAATTACGTACGGAGACAAAGTAGGGAGCTGTAGACATTGCTGCTAGCTAGCTAGTGTAGAAAGAAGCTGCTCTAAGGTAAAAGCGCATTGGTTGTGAAAAGTAAGGATTCAGTAACTGCTTTTGGGATGAAAAATACAGTCGGTACCAGCACGATTAAGGAAAACCCGTGGAAGATTCCTCCAAATGCCCCTGCCTGCATGGAGAAGCACCTGTGCGCGGCTCAGTACCGAGCAGGTAGGTACAAATACTCTTAGCTTGGACGAATGGAGGACAGCACGTGGTGCTGTGTGCTCTTATTGTTTACATTTTCATTGAGGAACAGTTGTGTTTATACGATATGCACAGAGCTGGCTGATCTGAGGTGTATATATTTTTATTAGATACATTTGTTCTTGTTTTCTTTCTCGTCAGATGGGACCCTGCTGCTGGGAGCCTCCAGCCTCTCTGGGAGGAACTGGCAAGGATCTGTTTGGATCTACAGCGAACCAGAGCAAGCCCCCAGCGAGGGCTTCTGCAAAGCTGGTGTGCAGACTGAGGCTGGTGTCACAGATGTGAAGTGGGTGGCTGAAAAAGTAGTGGCGGTTGCCTCAGATTCAGGTAAGGCCAGGCTTCACCGGACCACAGTGGGATGATGCTGGGATGATCTGGGTTTGTTTGGCTGTGCAGGGGCCCTGGAGCTCTGGGAACTGGCAGAGGATGAGCGCCTGTTGGTGAACCGATTCACCAGATATGAGCACGATCACATTGTCACCACAGTGAGCCCCATCAAAGGAGGCAGCAGTGCTGTCACTGGGAGCATGGACTGCAGGTCAGACTCTAGCTCGCACAATAACTAGTGATGCAGAGAAAAGAAATAAAATGCCACATTGTTACACAAAACATGGCTTTGTAAAGGTAATTATGAACATCTCAACAGTTAATCACATTTAAAACACCAACCTGTAAAGAGTTTGAGAGTCCTACACAAAGAACTCTTAAGTAGATGTACATAAATATTTAAACAATGAAAACATATTTGAAGTGTGTTTTTTATACATGTGTTCGCCTTCCTCAATATATTGTAAAGCCAACTAACTGTCTGTGATTGCAGTGGCAAGATTTTGGTTTCGACTCTAGCGACTTTCTGTGCCTAGAGGCTCATATTTGTCCATTTCCTATTCAAGCCTTATCGGCTGTTTTAAACAAGGATACTTAACTTATGTTTGGCTGATTTCTGGCATACAAAGCTAGTAGTTCTGCTATTGACTGATTTTTTTTTTTTCCTAACTGAACTGTGGATTTCTGCATCTGCAGAACACATAATACACCAACCGCACGATTAATATTTTTTTTTTCTTCTTTTATCAGAGAAACAGGCTTAATTTGGACTATACATGCTACATTCTGCAGTTCTGCGACATAAAATCCCAGCAAAAGTCTATATTTGTAAAAGGAATATAATTTAGGTTGGGCAACTTTTGCTTGGCACTGCTAACACTCTTCAATAGGTCCATAACATCTTATGTACAGTAGAGGGTCTGGGCGTTCTGAAATATACCAATGACAGATTGTTATCATAGTGAACTTTGAGTTATCAACTTTATTTTTTTCTTTACTATTGTTATCTCTACATCCACTTCATCTCAGTAACCTTCACTGCAAAAAGTTGAAATCTAAATAAATAATAATTTCTTAAACTAGCTGCACTTTTTCACAAAATGAGAAAAATAAGAAAAAACTGTTGGATTGTGCATAATATCTAATTATCTTTTTTTAAGAGTATAGAATCTCATTCTATTGCCGAATCATTCTTTTTACCTACTCAAATTAGGGGTAAATATACTTAATTTAACAGGTGTTTACTTATTTCTAGATTGTTTTGCAGTGTTTTAGGGTTGGTGGCCTATTTGACAACAACCTAATATTGGGAAAAATGTGTATGTTTTTCCTTTTCATTTTTTCTGTACAGAATTAAAGTCTGGGACCTCAGTCAGGAAACCGTTGTCACCACCTACAATGGTAAGAGAACAATTTCCAATCAGTATTATCAAAAAAAAAACAAAAGTAGTACCTGGACTCTTTTAATACACGTATGGGGGGAAAAAAAATAAAATAAATCTTCTCCTTGATTGGGTTTTTTGCCTCAGGGTGCCGCAAAAGTGATGTGGCTTTGACTAGGTCCTTAAAATATTTATTTCTAATCGCTTCATATTCCACAGTATTATTTATCAGAGATTCAATAAAGATGGAAACGTTCTGACTAACAAGAATATTAGGCTTGATGTCAAGATTCGAAAGGGAGTGAAGTGAACACCTCTATAAAGCCAGGATTCATGTCAGTCTCTGCTCTGAGGGACACAGCTGTGTGTAAACTACATGCCAAGGGTAGAAAAACATTATAGATAAGTAATAATAGAATAATAATTTTAGAAACTTCAAGCCTGTCATTCTGCTAAGATTATTCAGACCTTAACATTATGGACGTCTCTGGTCCCTGCAAGTTCTGCACAAGGTTGGACCAATAAGTGTTCAATGAAACTGATAAAAACAATCCCAAGAGCTCCATCTGGGATTCTACAGGCACCAGCTAGCAATGAAAGCCCTGGGATCATTATAGGGCAATCTTTAAAAGACAGAAAAAGTGTTATTAGTTTAGAAGGGCTGCTTTGATGAAGCCTTTTTGCTCCAAATATTGTGTGATAAATCTTCTTGAGAAATATTTCTTTGGGCAAATGAGCTTAAAATCCTTCTTTCATGCAGTGTTTGGTTAAGTGGCCATGGAGAGAAGATGGGGAATTAATGAATCAATTAATTCATCATCTGTATCAGGGCATCGGACACTTGATGGACACCTTAACAGACTATAATTTTTCTCGAGCAGCTCAGCGTCGCATACATGTAAACAAAGCTGCCGCTTGTGTAGTATCTCATGGCCATACACACAGTCTGTGATGTAGTGAGGGCAGCACTCCTGCAGGTCATACAGCCAACGCACAGTTGTGAAAACCTGAATCTCTAATATTTTTTAAAGGATCTTCTCACAAATCTCACAATTTTTGCACTGATTATTTGTTTTATTTATTATCTCGTTTCTTTTTCAGCAATGATAACATATTAAGACATTATATAAAAGAAAACCAATTCAGAATAGTAAAAGGTTAGTTTGTCAAAAAGGAAAGTAATTAATTAAATTAAAAACTATTCACTTTGTCAATGACATATTTAGTTTTAACTGCTATTTGATTTGCAAATAGTTGTTATTTTATTATGATGGTTACTTTTTTTTAACCTCTGAATTAAATCGGGTCTTCAATCAAAGGGCACGTCATTGTTTCTTGAACAGCTGATTGGCTGCTGGGTGGAGCGTTTTCTAGGATTCAGACCAATTCTGAAAGCTCGCCTGCCCTGGAGCAGGATTGCTGTTCAGAGTATGTTACCATGGTGACTAGCCTCGTTAAGAAGGAATCCAGTTTCGTTGTACCGGAAAGTCAAGGTTTAGGCTGACGTTTTCTCGCGTAAACCCAGTAATCCTGCTTCATGGCGCAGGCCTCTGTGCACGAACCAGTTTTTGCAAACATTAATGAACTGAAGTCGGAGAGAAAAACCTTATAAATGAAGAACAAAAACTAACGTACACCTAATTACACAGCAGTTTGTAATATGGTCACTGATTTAGACGGCTTGTTTAAATTGTTAAAGTTGATAACAGCAAGAGATGTTTGAATAATTTTAATAACTCTTCCTAATCTTTCCTCCTTCCAGTTCACACACAGCCTGTTAATTGCGTTGCCTGCAGTCCTACAGACGAGTCCCTCTTCGTCTCTTGTGGCCAAGTAGGATTATTTTCAATGTTGTTGTTTTGTGTTTTGCAATTAACATTTCTGCATGTGTATATTGCTTTCCAGTCAATGTTCTCTTTTATTCTGCAGCTCCTCATCAGTCACGATTGTGTTGAGCTTTTTGATGAGCTTGGATGATACGATAAAAGTCCATGTGTTTAGTTTGGATCCTGCTAGTCCAGATTCTTATGGCCAATACGACTTGTGGTTTCCTTTTAGGCATGATTTACAGATTCTGACTATCAAAAAATTATTTTTGCTACAAGCACACCCTTTCCGAGGCTGTCGTTCTATCGGCTGGAAAGGTTGCTAGGCGACGATCCGATCCAATCTGAGAGAGAGCAAAAAAAAATCCGCAAGCAGAGCCTATGGGTTTGCGAGCGTAACTGAGACTCGAGCAGAGCGTGGTTTGTGCGCGAAGAGAAGGAGGCAAGTGAGAGGAGAAAATATCTGTGCAAGAAGCATTAAATCTGAGAGAAGAAACAAAGATTTGAGAGAGAATAGAAAATATTTGAGAGAGAGCGCATGTTTTGAGTGTGAGCATTATAAGTTTTAAGTGCAAGAAGATGAAATTCTTTTCTCAAATTGAAATTATGTGCTCTTGCATTATGGCAGGATAATTCTCCCATAGTTGAATTACTGGATGAAACTGTAGAAATTTTTCATACAGGCTTTGCGCAGATATGTAGCTAAATATTTTATGCAGCTATTTTCTTCAGGGCTGAGACTAAAATGTTCAAATTGAGGTGTTTTCAGTGCGGTCTCTGTCCCTCAGGATGGCCGTTTGTTGATGTGGGACGTGAGGAAGCCAGATAAACCAGCTTCGAGAATCGGTAGGGCTGCTACTCGTGCAAGCTGTCCTATACTACACCAACATTAGAGGTCCTGATAACTCAGAAAGTGTAAAATAATAGTATGCTGTGTTTTGTTGCAGATGTAAAGTTCCCCAACAGTTCTCCCACCGCTGCTGCTTGGCACCCCCACCACAGAAGCACTATTGCATTTGGTAAGGCCTTAGTTTCAGGTTATTGACAGAAAGAGGACCAGTTTTGTCTGTTTTAGGTGTATCTTTGTGCGTGTTCTTTACGGCATATTTGTTTTGGTTCAGGCGATGACCTGGGTAACGTGTCTCTGAAAGACTTTCTTGGAGCAGAACCGGCTCGGGTGGAAAAAGTCCACAGCCGCAGGGTTAACAACCTCAGCTTCTCCACAAATAGGTAAAGATTTATTGCGCCTAAGTGTTCTTCTTTTGGTGAGGGTTTATTTTCTTTAGTATATATAAATTATTCATCTGTCATCCATCCTAGCGCCTCTTTGCTGGCCTCCGTTAGTGATGACTGCTCCCTCTCTGTTATGAATGCCGAACTGCAGGAAATGTGAGCCTTTTCAGTTCATTTAACAATTTCTCTTTTCTCCATCAAACTTTTTACAAACTCAATATTGTTTTTTTATTTTGTTTTTCCCCAGATTCAGAGATCGGAGCCACCAGGACTTTGTCAAAGATGTGTGCTGGCGTCATGGTGATTCCAGCACTCTCACCACTGTGGGCTGGGATCACCACGTGCTTCACCACAACATCAGTCCAACTGCTGGATCTGCCAGCTCCTGATCCTAGACTTGATCCGTGACCTGTTTCACCCATGTGGGATGTCAATGTGTATCTTAATGGTTGGATATTATATCTAAGGAGAAGATGCACTCAGCTCTTTAGATTGATGCACATTTTTTGGTGTTTGGGTTTTCTTTTCTGTCTTGTAGACTTTCATGTTGTTTAGCATCTCCATGTTTGTATTGCATCATTTTACATTAAAGAAACCTAAGGCTGTTGGACTGATTTAGCATTTGTTTTGTGTGTCTGTTGAAATATTTAAAAAGATATTCAGTACAGTTTGGCAAAAGATCCAAAATGTTTTTTTTCTTGCAGTTAATCGTCATTGTTAGACTGATGCTTTCATAGAGCCAGATCAGAGCTAACAACTGCTAACAAAAAAGCTATTGGAAAATTTTCTAAAAAGGTTTAAAAAGTTTAATCGTAGGTTTTAGTTAGATTAAAAATTAAACTCGGGACCTTTTCCCAGTTCGATCTTAATTTTTCCATTGAATACATTTTTTAGAATGCTATGGTCGGTAAAAAGAAAGGATCCCCTCATAACTGTATGATAAAGCCCATGTTTCTGTACTGAAATAGTTTTCTTATTCTGACACAATGTCTTGATCTTAAATTATTTCATTAGCTGTGATTGCAATGGCAAGATTAATGGAAATAAGACTTAAAACATCATCCTAATTAATGCAACAGATTCTTGCAGAGTTCTATATGTTGCCTGGAAGCTAGTAAGGAATCAAAATATTGAATTGAGTAACTCCCCTATAATCCCATTTAAACTTGTATTGGGGACAAAATACTGAACAAAATTTGTAGTCGGACTCCATTTGTTTTCAACATTTATGAAACATGAGCTTGCTTTGATTTTAGATGTGTGAATACACCAGGCTGTTCTCTACATGCAGTCTGTTCCTCTGCTTGCTTTTGATGAGTGCCAAAGCTGTAGTTGAGCTCAAACATATAATAATCCACATAAGTTATTTTTTGGTTGTAAAAAGCTTGTTTTATTTTTTAGTTGGGTCCTCACAAAGTAGAACAGACCCAGCCCCATTTTATTTTATTATCTGAGAAATAAGATACTTTCATGTACCCCTTGCAATGCACTCGCAGACCACCAAGGCTATGAGCAGTGTTGTATAGTAACAAAGTAAAAATACTTCACTACTGTACTTAAGTATATTTTGGAGTACTTTATACTTTCCAAAAGTATACATTTTTTTTTTAGAACTTTCACTTTTACTTCACTACATTTACGAACTTAATTGCATACTTTTACTCCGATACATTTTCAATGTTTGGTTTAGTTACTAAGTAAAAACAAAAAACGAGAGCGATAGAAAGGCAAGTGTTTTAACCTCACCTACTGACTACAAAGTCGGGTCTTGCCTGGGCTTGTTCATCAACACCAATAGGATACGCCTGTTTCGCAAAGCCAGTCTAAATTTATCCTACACTTGGTTGTTTATATTATTTTCAGTGAATTTAACCTTCAAAGTTTACCAAAATGTTAAAAAATGTCATTCAAACTGCACTTACTTTTTACTTATACTTTTCACTACATTACTTGAGTACATCTATTTTTACAGTAATTCTTATACTTAAGTACAAGCCATTTCAGATACTTTAAGACTTTTACTCAGTAACATTTCAGTCAGTGACTTGGACTTTTACCAAAGTCATATTTTGGAGAGGTACTTATACTTTTACTTGACTCCGACATTTCAGTACTTTATACAACACTGGGTATGAGTGCCCTCTGTCAGAGTTTTGCACAGGGTCAGGTACCCGCAGGTATCCTTCACAACTTATGACTTATATTAGGAAGCATTATTTTAAAAAAAAAAGATATGAGAGAATGAAAGTTAGATATATTATTAAAGTATACCATTCAGTAAATGTTTGGAAATAGAATACGAACCACAAAAAAATCTGTATCCTTAAAAGCTTTATAAAAATTACACACAGACAAAAAAAAAATCATCATGAGGCTATTATGTACAATAATAATGCGAATGTAACTACATCAATAATTAATCACAGGATATCCTTATATTAAAATATTTTTAAAATCAATAAATATAAAAAAAAACATGCAACTGGTTACCTAAATTGGCAGTCTGCTTTGTTCTGGTGGACTTATGTACATGTAACAGTAAACATTATGGGTACATTGTGTGTAATTCCAGCATATAAAGATCTTTTATACAATGGTTTAATTTACAATTAATATTTGAGAGAACTAAAGACATTTTAAAACCTCCAGAATTTACACAAACAAATATAATTTCCAGTATACATTGAAATTGCTAAAAAACAAACAAAAACAGGTATAAATGCACAGGTGAGGCTTTTTTTCCTGCCTGATATCGATTTTCAGATTGTCCATTTTGATTGTTTTGGGACTAATCCGCATAAAATAGAAAAACAAAAACGCGTAGCTTCTCTTAACCTGTAAGATTAACCCACAAAATGACTATTAACTCCTTTTATGCACAAAACATATTTCCCTAAGCTTTCCTGATTTCTTCAAAACTTTTGGAAAAATTCAAAAAGAATAAGGAGAACATTTTTTTTTTAAAGGCGCCAGTCAAGGAAAGTTTGGTAGACTGGTTTGTGCGTCTCCAAATAAAATAGGATTTAACAGGCAGAAAAAAAGCCACAACACTCTAAAGATTATCCATATTAATGTCTAGATCTGAAGAAAGCTCCACTTAAGAAACACAACGACCATCCCTACAATTTCCGCATTAACTTCCAAAATAATAATAAAATGCTTGTAACATCTTCGCCAGGCATGTTTGTGTTATTGCACAAATGATACATAATGTTTAGGTGCCAACCACATTACTCTTGCTATCTTTTTAAAGTTATCTTTGTTGTTGTTTTTGAGAGAAAAAAATCAATCTGCACCTACTCTTTATCTGAAATTTCAGCAAAAACGACCCAAAGCTTTAACCTATTCTGCATCAATGATGAGATTTACTGCATCAACATTTAAAAGATCACACTGCAAAAATTATCTAGATATAAGCAATAATGTCTTATATCAAATGTATTTACCCTTAATTTGAGTAGGTAAAAAAGATGATGTGCCAATGGAATGAGTATTTTACTCTTAAAATAAGATAATTGGATGAAATGCACCTGAAATAAGACAATGCAATTGTTTTTTCCTATTTAAATTTAAATTGTCTTGTTCAATTGCCAAAGTGTTTCATCTCCTCAACTCATGAAAAAATGCACTTATTTTAAAAAAAATGACTCATTTTGCATTGCATGGCTTGGAAAATAATAATTTCTTTGACCTGCATTATTAGTCTAATGGAAACAGGCGGATTTACAAAAACTCTGAGAAATCATATTAATGGTGAGGTTTCTGACAGACCTCTTTGTTAATGTTTTTTCTGACATTAACAACATTTAAATACCTAGCCTCACTCCAAAAATGTAGCTTTTATTGGTCTTTTATTTAAAGAGAAACAGGCCGGAGTCGCAGAAAGGAAGATCTTTCAAATTATCCCATTTTACTGTGGAAGTAGCTTTGGCAAATGCTCCTGTGTGAACAGCAGGTTTGTCCAACATCAGTGCTCCTTATTAACAAGTGTTATGGGTTGTTTGGTTCCAGGTCTGATGGTGAACGTCAAACCATACTGATGTCTTGATTGGATCCCGTTTCTGTGAAGAAGAAAACATTTTGAGTGATTGTAATGTCCAAACAGACTATGGTATACTCTCTCTTTTCTTTTCCCTGATGTACTCACTTGGTGGGGGGACTTTTCACTTGTGTGCTCTGCTGGTTTTTATGTAGCACTTTGCTCTCCAACTCTTTCATGTCTAAAGATGCTGTTTTGTTAGTGGGGGTGGGGGGATTTTTGCTTTCCTGTTTCGGTTTTGGCACCGGTGGCATCTTGTTGTCTTCATCAAACAAAGAGCTACCCCACTCATCAGAGCCTTGCTCTGACTTGTTAACTGGAGCCATTTTGTGATCCATTTCCAACATCTTCTTCTGTAAAATACTAAGGAGGGTGGCCTGGTTGGATGAAATATTGTTTGGTTGTTGAGTCGGGACTGGACTGGATTTAGTCTGGACTGGTGTCTTTGGTTTGACATGTACATCAGGAGGGGGGAGCTTTGGTGGTGGAGCTAGAGATTGAGATGGGGCTTTAGCAGGGGGTGGAGTTTGAGCTGGGGCTTTAGCTGGTGCTGGAATTTGAGCTGGGGCTTTAGCTGGTGCTGGAATTTGAGCTGGGGCTTTAGCTGGTGGTGGAGATTGAGCTAGGGCTTTAGCTGGTGCTGGAGTTTGAGCTAGGGCTTTAGCTGGTGCTGGAGTTTGAGCTAGGGCTTTAGCTGGTGCTGGAGACTTTGTAACTACTAGTGGTGTTGGTGTGACTTCCGGGGGTGCTGGTGCTTTTGTCGAGGGGGGATCAGGCGGACGGATGGAGGGTGGTGACTCTGGTATTTGATCATCAAAGTCACCGAACTCTGGCGGTGGAGGCAGCAATGGCAAAGTTACCTCTTTAGGAATGTCATTGTGTTCATCCTGCAACTTTAAAAGTTTTTCCTCTGCCCTTTGCTTCTGCTCACCCAGGCTGTTCACAGTTGGGGACGCTGTGAAATTAGTCAAAACTAAATCATTCGATAGTTTCTGATCTTTGGCCAGGGCTGTTGGACTTAAGGGTTTTTCTGGACTCTGAATCTTTTGTTCTACAGGTCTAACAGTTGCATTCTCATTTGGCCTAATTTGACTGGGTATAATTGAAGAAGTTGACCTTGGAATGTCAGTAGAGGAATTTGAATACACTGATTCACTCATCTTGGTGCTGCTTTCGCGTGACAGAGAAGAAGTGGTTCTTTGTTTCTCTCTTTCCTTTGCCGCCTGCAGGAGAGCCAACGGCGATGTTGACGGTTTGGTTTCATTGGCCTTTAGGCTGTACAGTTTACGGTCCAATAAGGGACTGAAGCTGCGGCCTTGAGCTGGAGAGGCTTTCAATTGGTTCTTGTTAGTGTGTGAATTTATCTGGACACTAGTCGTTTTCTGTGAGGATGGAGGCTGGAGGGGCTTGGTAATATCAGACTGAGCTGGAACATTTTCTGCTTTAGTCTCCACTATTGGAGCCGGTATTGGAGCTGCTTTTTTAGACTCAGTTTTAACTTCTATTTTCTTTTCTTTTTGGAACTCAGGTAATATGGTGTCTTGTTTTATTTCTAATGCCTCCTTTACTTCATTTACAGCTCTGGGCTCTGGTTTAGTTAGCTGAGCAGCTTGAGGAGCTTTTCCATCTACCGTTACCAGCACAGGTGCAGATTCAACTGATCCTGATTCTTGTAAGAGTAACATCTGCTTTGCTTTTGGCTTTTGGCTAGGAAATGTGGGTTCTGGAGGATCATAAACTTTTGCTTTGTTTTGAGGGTTAAAGGTGGACAATTTTGATGTCTGTACTGGGGGAGGTGGTGCAGGGGAGTGAGGAGGGGACTCCAAAGTAGACATAGATGATAATCTGATGGGCTTTGGAGGTGGGACCTTCACAGTCTTCTGCTGCTTTTCAGTAGGGGGCTGTGGTGGGGCAAACTTTGGACGTTCAGGGACTTTTGCTGGTGGGACAGAGATGGGTACTGATGACCCGGATCCAGTGGAGCAGGTAGATGGAGGTTTTGGAGGTGCCATTGGCGGTGGTTTTAGGATGGACAAATCCTCCTCCACCAGAGATGGTGGCTTTGGAGCTGGCATAGACGGAGGCTGGAGGGCCAGTGGGTCTAAGCTGTTTAAGTCACCCATGAAGTCTGGCGGAGGTGGAATGAAATCCACTGGAGGCGGTGGAGGGGCCATTGAAGGAGGAGGAGGGACAAATATCTTCTCTTCTTGGCCTGGTGCTGAAACAACAGATCTATTAGAGGAAAGATCTCCAGAACACTATAGATCACATAAGCTTCCTATACATAACAATATCGTTTACATTTCTCAACTGAGGAGTATATTTGTTGAAAAGAGGATAGCGATTAAAACTAAGTAATTTCATAGAGAAGACTTTAAAGGCTTGTATGTTTGTTTATAATTGCAAATGGTTTAGTGCTAAATAAATTCCGTTTCGACCGATTTTTTTAACCATTCCAAATAGGATATCCCAGGTTATTACATAAGGGAATTTGGCCTAGTTTTTAGCCTGGAAGGATACCAGTTCACATGTCAAATAATTTAATTCTAAGAGTTTCTATGTCTTTTCTGTATTCGTATTTTTGAAATCTCAAAACGCAGGTCCAGTGAAACCAGCTGCCTTATAATGCATGACAATCAGTAGATAGAATCTATTTAATTTCTCATTATATTGTATTGAAAGGTCTTGAAGGTCTGTTAGCAAACATCGGTAAATCGAAGAGCATCAACCAATCACAACTTGGGTAGTAAAATCTGCTGAAAAAACAACTTTTACCTGACTTAAAACTGCAGATGCAGATAAAGTTGGTTCAACTAATTGATTAGGAATGGACGGAAATGTATAATACCATTAACTGATATTTAAAAAAAAAAAAAAAAACTGTTTAGGACCAATACAATTCTAATAAAATACATTTAGGCCTATGGTTTGACTCAAAATTGTATCTTTACAAAAAGAAACAATGATTTTAAAAGAATAACAAAAAATTAAATAAATTACACAATAGTGTACTGAAAATGTTACTGTTTTGTAACATAGTTGGCTTAAAAAAAAGCTGAAATGTAGGGAAACACTCCCAAAGTGTAAATTTGCTCTCCATCTTTTATGACCTCTGGAACGTTTTCTTTAGTTATTGAGCAACTACTTGGACAAACATTGACATGCCCCGGATCAGTCCTTTATCCTTACTACTCTGATCCATTACCTGAGTCCGAGTAGAGGTGCCACATTAACCTGGTCCAATAAAGCCTAGAAAATTACATTTTTACATTGGGAGTTTAAACCTGAAATACATAGAGAGTTCTTCAGATGCTTACCTGTCCCATTGATCTTTGGGCCATTGGCAGGAGGAAGATCAGGAACAGTAGGAGTTGGTACAGCAAATCCTTGGAAAGCTTCCAACGAGGACTGCAATGGAGACACCAAAAACCATGAGATCAGTGAACTCACTGACATAAGAAGCAGAAATGGTTTGAGCATAAAAATCGTACGTTCTGTTCTGCAGGAATATTTTCTTTACTTGATTTGTTGGCAAGCCTTTGCTCTTAAAGGTGAACAAACCAGTTCTCAGCTTTTATATAGTCCAAGTGTTCCAGCAAAGCATGACACATTATTGGCATATTCAACATAAAATTGATTTTTATGAGCTCTCACACACTGTACTCATCTAACAAATAAATTTCTGCCTGCACATTACATAAATTCCTGAACACTTTTGTACAAAAATGAATGCCTTTTTTGTAGGTTTCTCATAACGTAATTGCAAGTGGAACGCTGGAGTTTCACATTCTTTGCTTATGAGGAACATTGGCTGAAACAGAGGATCCACCTGTAACACATAACACTGCCTGTTGCCAAAGAAAGCCTTGTGAGGAAACTCACAGAAACTTGCGTGTTTGTGTAAGTAAAATGGAAAAAAGAGAGGTGATGTTCACTTCGCAGAACCAATGGCACCAAAAACAAATACAGGCTGTGTTTACATAATAGAGATTCCCCGAGATCTTACACTGTAAATCCATCAGCATAGCCCAGCATGTTTCTGTTGGTGCAAGTCATGTGCCTGTTGTCTGCAAAATCATCTCTTGCTGTGAAAACATTATATACATGTAATGTTTGTTTATTTGCACGCAGTTGTTGTAAATATGTATGACTCAATTTTTTCAAGGTTGTATCCTGTTACAGTCTTTGCCTTGAATACTTGTTCCTTTTGGGAACCTTTTGGGAACCATGTCACTTTAACGTTCATAGTTCACCTTGTTCTTATAAAAAATCCTAAAATTATCATTACCCGGGTCGATTTTAGGTTAAAGATATTCCTGCATATTCCTTGGATAAGAGGCAGTGCAACCTCCAATATTTGGAGGAGACAAAAAGACAATTTTCATTACTTTTCAAATTAAATAAAACTAGAAAAGGATGAACTTTTAAATAATTTTATTGATTTTCAGAAAGGTTGCCACACATTTTTATCTGAAACAAGCTTCTCTAGTGGATGCATTTTCAATCTTAATCTGGCAGGGATATGAATATGAAACAAAGTTGTTCAATTCAAATTTTTGAGCTCTCAGCTCCTTAAACAAAAATTTGTCCCTAATCCCAAGGATTACCTGAAACACACAGGCGTATGGCTTTTTCCAGACAATTGCATCTTGACTGTGGAAAGGGCTTTCTGGTTCTCTTAGGAATCTTGAACTATTACAGAAGCAGCTACTGACATTTCTATTCTTATAAGCTTTTATCGTCGTCTTTTTATCCAACCTCATCTTTTCATTGGAAATGAATAATGTTTGATGCTTTGTCCTTAGATTTTTTCAGCTATTAAGTGTGCTATAAAATGCTACTTACTTACTATTTTGAATGTAAAAATATTTGAAATCTAACGCTGAAAAACTATGAGAAGTATGTCTGTTAAGCAGCTGATTTCAGGCTCTACCTGAACAGATTATTGTCCTGCTACTGTCAGCTTTTTCACTCAAGGATGAAACATTCTTCAAACTTCAAAATGAAAACTACGGTAATGCAGCGGGTACGTTTTCTAGATTTCTGACCCCAAATGTTTAAAATAATAGATTTCTGACTCCAAATGTTTAAATTAAAAGTAATTATAAATGTGTTTCATAATTAACATAATTATAACTTATAAAATGTTATAATTTTGCTTGGTATTTTTTTTCCTGCTTTTTAAAAAAAATTTAGCATAATTTATTAGTTAATGCTATGATTTTTTTTGTTTTGAATGTTTGGGTTGTCATATTTCACATTTTCATAGGAGGCAGGGGTAAATAAATGTGAAAGTTCATCCACTCTATCTGTTTTCTTAACAAAGTCAGACATCTTCTTAATATCATACCCTGCATGAGTCTCTCTGTTAATAATCCCTTTCACATAGCCGATGTTTAAAAAACATAAAGCCTCCCTGATCATCTGAGGGTGTGTACAATCCAGTTTGATTTTGTCTGCTCCCTCTGTCATCTCTGACTCACTTTCAGCTGCAGCAGTGCTCAGAGCTGACCTGCCCATGTGCAGCAAGGTGTGCCATGTTCTCGTGCCAGAGAAACACTCCCATTCAAAAGGGCGTGGTGTGTGAACCGGATCACAGATGAGCTTCATTTGCTCAATGACGAGATAATGGCAGGCCTGTCAGTCATATGCGTTGCTAATGTCCACCTAAATTAAGATTAATGTTTCTAAGGTCCCTAAAAAAAAGTGTGGATAAGTAGTGGGTTGGACCTGAGAAACAATACGTGGGATAGCTAAATATATAATATATATGTAATATAACAACAAAAAAACTTAGAAATCCATCCTTTATGTTATAATGTTGCTAAGATGGATAACTTATTGTTTTTCCTAAACTTTAACCATTTTAAACTATTTGACATTGCTAAAGAAAAATTTGAAAGCCAATAAGTAATTTTATGTCAATAAAGCGGGATATACACTCACCGGCCACTTTATTAGGTACACCTGTCCAACTGCTCGTTAACACTTAATTTCTAAGCAGCCAATCACATGGCGGCAACTCAGTGCATTAAGGCATGTAGACATGGTCAAGACAATCTCCTGCAGGTCAAACCGAGCATCCGACAAATCTGCGGCAACTGTGTGATGCCATCATGTCAATATGGACCAAACTCCCTGAGGAATGCTACCAGCACCTTGTTGAATCTATGCCACGAAGAATTGATACAGTTCTGAAGGCAAAAGGGGGTCCAACACGTTACTAGCATGGCGTACCTAATAAAGTGGCCAGTGAGCGTAAGTACAAAATTATTCATTTTTTTAATAGGCATTCATGAGCTAATTAACACTTTAGTCTTAGTTTAGAAAATATTGGCTTTATGGCTTTATTATACTTTGGTAAAATTGAAAGATTAAATTTTTCAACAACAGAACAACATGTCATGGTAATCCATCCATCCATCCACCCATCCATCCATCCATCCATCCATCCATCCATCCAACACACCAGCAACTAAATGATAGCATTCCCTCCTCAGCCACCACCAAGATGGTAATAATCTGTTTATTTAAGCAAGCTGTGAGGAGGTGGGGAAATACATTACATTTACAAAACAGCAGGTCCTGAGTTGAATACCACTAATCTAAATTACCTTATGTCCACAAAGACACTAAAACAGAGGTTACCATGGAGACTAGAAAAGAGACTCCTAGTTTGGCCAAAGCATAGCCTAAAGCAGAAAATGTTTCAGCTCAGTTGGCTTTTGCTTTTTCCTTCAATGGCCATCCATCATGTGTTGAGGGTCATTGGAGTCAGGGTCAAACATTCAAAGTTGAAACATTGCAACTTAATTGCAACTCCAATGGTCAAATCTGCTTTCCTGAAACTTTACTTATAACATTATTTATCAGCGCAGTGCTGAAGAAATATACTCATAAGGTATAACCTTTTTTTTTGTCATTGCTGATCTAAAACATTCAATTTGGTAAAATCCTGTAATAAAAAAATGGTTCTGTTTGCAAAAAAAAAAAAAAAATGCAAAAAATAGTCAATTATATATCTATATCTATAGATAGATAGACAGACTTACAGTGTGATGCTTGACGGTGGGTCTGGCTTTCACTTTAGCAGTACCCGATTCGAAGACTGCAGATTTTGAATCCAGCACTAACTCAATATTGTCTGATGAGAGAAAAAAACAGATATTTGGGGGTTTATATTTGAATACTTTAGGAAAGAAGAAACAGAGATTAGAGAAAGTCTGAAGAACTATACGTTCCAACTGTGTGTAGTGAGATACAATGTGTCCCAAAGTGACTTTTAAATGGCTATTAGTCAACCTGACTGTCTGGTGTTTGCTTTGCTGTTAACAGCATAATAAGGGAAACACATAAGAAGCTCACATTACTGCTTTTAATTACATATCACCACTATGGTTCAGTGAAAGTTCAGTGATGAAGGACAGAAAGCGACACATAGATGTTGATCCTTCCAGATCCAGCTTGCAGTGAGACACTGCAAACTGATTTCGAAGAAGCTGATTTAAAATAATTTGCATCACTAAGCTGTTTTGCTTAAGCCACGTTACCTCCCCAGTGTTTGTACAGCACACATTGCAGCTGTTAGGCAAGAGTTGTGAGCGATGGTGGGTTTTAAAAAGCATTGGGATGTAGAAGCAGGATATAGCTGGGTAAATCAAGATGTACTGGTTCTTAAGAAATTAGATGTATATAATGAGTGTGCTGCAGAAAAACAATATTTTAGAAACATTTCCTTGTAGCATGTTTGTCCGATTAGTGACCGACAACAGCTTGTCACTGAAAGGCATTTAGCCTGTAAGTCATTTCAACTCTTTGTGGTCTAACAATCTAGCAAACAAAGAGTTAGTGAACACATCACAGGCACCCAAAAGCACTGTGTCTCTCCTCAGTTTTGAGACACAATAAGCACAAGATTCCGATTATTTTTGTTCTGTTTCAGACCAAAGAATATGATAAAGTCAGTGAAGAATGTGGAAACAGCTGAGGAATGAAAACACCATGGTGTTAAACCAGTCTAACCAAATGATTAGTTTTCCTATTGTGCACCATCCTCATTTAAATAGACAAATGTTCTCTCTCTCTCATGTTGCACTGTTTGCATAGCAATTGCCGCTGTGCTTCATTTGGCTTAGATTCCAGTTGGCCTAAAACTATAAGTCTGTACACTGTTGTTTTTTCCTAGAAATTGGGCATTAAGTTGGTAAGTTTTCTCAAATCCAGGTTAATGATGCAACAGACTGTTGCCTCACTCCTCCTTGTTTCATGCAAAATTTTTAAACATCTGTTAAAACATGTTGTTGAATCTCCATACTTCTTAAAAACTGGAGTAGCTAGTTGGGCTGAAAGTTTTGCACATTCTTAATGTTGATCTCCATTTTAGGACATTAGATCTGCCATCTTCATGTCTAAAAATGAGATTAACTATTGACCCTGACACATAAACATCATGAGAAGGTAGTCTGTGTTTAATTCTTCAAAGAAGCGGGAGATAAACAGAACTTTCTAAAGAAAACTCTTGGTTGGCAATTCAAACTACAACCATTTCATTGCTGCAGAAGACATTAAGCAAGAGTCAAGTAGTGTCTTTGTGTTAATCTGCCACACCTCTGCCAATAATACTATGATCTCAGACAGAGGCTCCAACACTTTTCAGCTTCTCTTCCATGAAATGGTCCCTGAGTTGATCCATGACCCAAACCTTTGTTTTAGTTTAAAAATCCATTAGTGACACATGAATTGATATTGAAAACAGTCTAAAAGACAAAAATATTTGCTTTTATACCTTAAATCACCTCAACATTATTTTTTGTTAAGTTTATTTTCTGTGTTGGTTCTCAAGAACCCATACTGGTTGATTAAGGACCCCAAGTGGGGTCACGACACCAACTACACCAACTTTGGGGATTGATTGATATTCTTACGTTTGCATATAAGAATACTGAAAGACCCTTTTTGGAGTAAAACCCCTCCATTATATTAAGAAAAGGCACTGTATGTTTAGCATGAAAAGATCCAGATTTAGCTCTTCAACCTACAGGAATGGATCGATCAAATGTACAGCTTAGGTTGCAGTCATTGCTGTCAGAAACAAAGAAAACAAAGGGGGGATTATTCAATCCACTTAAGCACCAGCAAATCCTGAAAGAGAGAACTAAGAATAGCTGACGATAAAAGCATTTTTTAAGTAGTTATCTATGGTTGAACAGTTCACTTTTCATCCTAGATAAAAAAAAAGGATGGTTAAAAAAAAGTTTTAATCCAATCCCAGTGGGTTATTTTAATTTAGAAAGTAAAGGTAAGAACTTGGCAGTAGAAAACATTTGTGGTACTCTGTATGGTGGAGTATGGCTTGCTGCCCAGTGTGCTCACCAGTAATGGGGCAGCATTGCTCTTCCAAAATAATTTAATAAGGAAAAAGCACTGAAAGCCCTGTTCCACTTCTTAAAATAATCTAAAATTTAGTTTGTTCAACTAATTCTCTTTGCAACAACAAAAAAAAAAAAAACTCTTTACCAAGTATTCTTTAAAAACATAGATTGGGTTCAGAGTTAAGACTCAATGATTTTTGAAAGATTTTAAATAAAACAAAAACTGCTACAGAAAGAGATCGTTTTCTTAAACACAGTCCATGAGGTATGTGAATATGGAGGTAGGAGACTTTGAGTTGATCAGAAGTCGTCCAAAAATGTCGCTTTTAATATGTTTCAAATGTTCATTAGCTTTCATTTCAAGGATTTAAAGCCTAACAAAAGAAACAACACTGAGACCTTAATAGCTTTAGGAGTCTGATTATTGGCAGCTTTTATTCAATCCATTTATAAATTCTGTCTAACCATTTTTAACACTAAGTTACAATTTTTTTCTATGTATCTTACATATTTAGCAAAATGTTTACTGAAACCAGCAGGGTTTTTTTTTTCCCAAGAGAGGTCTAAAAGGTGATACAATACTTTTATCTATGTCATGATTAAAATATTTGGGTTTTATGTTATGTTCACAGGAAAAAGTTAATGAAAACATATTAAAAGGATGCCTCAATGCTTATGTATTATAGATTAAGCAACATATTTACCTGCGACAATAGCTTTTCTTTTTTTTTTTCCCAGAAACCTATGAATTTCGGCTGTTTAAAAAAAATTTCTGCATTAAAAAGTATAGGTGATATTGTTATGGTAGTGCAGTTATGCAAAATGCACATTCTTTCTTAAGTTAGTGACGTAATTGTCAAACAGATATAGACAAATTTGAAAATATTTTTACAGTTATATCATTTCTTCCACAGCATTAAAGTATGTATGGCAACATCCATCCATCCATTTTCCGTCAAGCATGGTCGCAAGGGGTGCTGGTGCCTCTCTCCAGCTGTCTACGGGCAAGAGGCAGGGTACACTCTGGACAGGTTATATGGCAACATAATAATCTAAAAAACGTGTTTTTTTTTTGTTGAAAGTATTAATTATAAAGGTAGAGGAATTGAACACATCTCTTCCTTGCCCTCATACTTCTGAGAAAATTAAAATAAATAAGAAAGTATATATAGTTTATATATTTCTTCAGAGTTTACATTTTAAAAAATATGCACGTAAACACAAACACATTTATCTTTGGCGGAGCTTTATGTAAGTGATAAATAGTTAACATTTTTCTGCATTCTAAATCTATAGTAACCAACCTAAGAAACTATGAACTTTTGATATATTTCACTTTTGTCTTTTTAAGGTATAGGATACTTACTAGGCAATCTTGTCTGAGTTTATTTTAAAACTTGTTGTATATAAAGAACTTATTTTAGATCCATAATGGTGAATGTTTTGATGAACAGCTGAAGTCAAGTTAGAAGCTTTGATAAATATACAATTTTTAATGAAATCATTCTACTTAAAATGTTAACAACTGTCTTTTAACACTGACATAAAGTTTTTATCAGCTGTAAAGAGTTAGTGAAAAAGGCTTTGACACTCTTCACCATGAAGTCCAAAGGTCGAGTTAACCTTTAGTAAATAGATCATGAGATTGAACTTGTTTGGTTTTACTCACCTCTGTCCTGGATTTTAATGTTGGTGTCATAAAGAGATTGGTTCTTTCGACCCAGAAAATGCAGTCCCTTCTTCATTGTTGACGTTTACTGGTTCAAACTGAAGAAAAGGACTTTTTCTAACCTTTGGCAGGAATCACCTGTTCATGTCAAAGGTCAATCCGAGCTAAAACAAAGTCAAAGTTGCTGCTCCTCGCTGTCAGTAACGCAGCAGGTAGAAGTGCGCCACAGGCAGGTCTGACTCTACAAAGCTTTTCAGGACAGCTTGATAAAATGGAGCAAACTCCGCCTCCTGTCCATTTTCCTGTGCACCTCCCTGTTTCTGTGTGTATGCTGCCAGGCAGCAACAGGTGAGGCCCTGGCTCTCCTTTTTCAGCAGCATTCCAGCACTGGCCTCACCTGCCGAATGAATGAGCCGCTTTAAGCCTCTCTGCGCAGCTCTGATTGCGGTGAAATGAGTCAGTGAAAAATATTTAGTTCAAAGCTAAGCCGATAGGAGAAAAAAAAACAAAAAAATGTATTTATTTAACCAATAGATGTGGTCAGGAGCAAAGGTTAACATTCAGCTTGAAATTCCCCCAAAAATATAACTTTCTCTTTTTTGTTCATCATAAGGAAAGAAGATGGAAGGAAATTGAATGCTTATTTTGTTCTTATCTTCATGAATAAGCAAATCTTTCATTCATATCATACAATAACATAATTTCAGCAAACCATAAACACTTAACAGCTTAAGATCACTGGTCGGTACAATATATTTTATCTCCTTGTTCTTTCTGTTCCCAGCATAGAGCTTTATTGGGATTTTATGCGATAGACCAACATTAACTGGTGTTTTCTTCTCTATTGAGGGAACAAAGAATATTTTAAACAGTTTTAAGCATCTGTCAGAGATTAAAATCTAAAAAAATGGGACACGCCGTTCACTGTTGTATCTGCAGTTACAGCAAATGTAGCTATTTTTGTTGTAAGTCTACCAGCTTTCCACTTTTGATGACCTATTTTCTCATTCCTTTGTATCAAAGCCTAGATCAGACTGGGCGGAGATCGTCTTTAAGACTTCTGACAGACACTCACTTCTGGACTTTGACTTCTTCATTCACACATGCTTCCATATGTTGATCCAGCGTATTTGGAAAAGGCTCTGCCTATATGTTAAGAGTCAAAGTCCTGTTTAAAGGCAGACCTCCATCCCCGTTAAGGCCTTTGAACCCTCTAATAGGTCATCCATTATTTCCCATTTTTAGCTTCCATCCTCTTTTCATCAACTCTGAACAGCTTCCATGTTCTTCATGAAGAAGCGTATACCGCTACTCCCCAACATATGGATCTAAGACCGATTATGCTATATTTGACAAGATCTCACAGGACCTTACTCCCAGTTGGAGTGGATGACTATCTTTGTACTCTATTAGATGTCCATAGCTTGCTGTTGCATTATGACCTAATACTTTTCTCTTCTCCAGAGCTTTATCCCCGGCCTATCTGGTGTGTTCCTTGGTTTTCGTGATACAGATTGTTCTCTCATGTTCCCAACACACATAAAATACTTCCACGGAGAAGATCAGTTTGTATTGAGACAAGGTTATTTTTATTTGTCAACATCTGTCAGTTTCCTGCCCTGAACAATTGTACACTATGGTTGGTTGATCTTTCATCCAGAATCATATTAAAAAAAAAAGAGATTATTTCTGAAATGTGAAAAAAGGAGAAAATGAAGATCTTTGTAATGTTGAAAGAACTACTGCCTCTGAATAAACCTGTTGCTCTGTTGGCTTCATGATGATCTGCCCAAAGTGCAGCCGAAGTGACCATAGGGATGGATGGTGGATGACATAAATCAGTATTTATATTTTCTAAACTAAATGAGTAAATTCTACAGCAGGGAATTATTTCAATATTATATATTGTTTTTTTTTTTCTTTTTTGCATTTAACTTTATCTACAAAAATCATATAGAATATCGTTTAGCAAATGTTGGAATAGATGTATATTTAAATCTGCTTACTGCGCAGCTAAACAGCCCTGCTTTCAAGGTCCTTAAAGATGTCACTAAACCCGATAATAATTGGTAAAGAAAATGTTAACCTAGATTAGCATGTCCATTGTGACCTGGTTTTCATATATTGAAACAGGACCATACAGCAGACAGGAACTCAGAAGGAGTATAGTGAAAATGAATTTAAACAAAATAGTTTATTAAAATTTCACAGCTAGGCACGAGGAGAACGGGGCATGTTGCATGGAGGGAGAACTGGGCAGAGAAAGGGAGGCAACATTGGATGGAGCTTTTTAACAAAAGGATCAAGCTGGGGACAATGAGAACAATATATGCTGAGGAACTAGTGGAGAATGACACTGAAAGCAGGTGACTTAATGTAGAAAAAATGTGAAGCAGCTGGGGAAAAAGGAGTGTAGGGAGGAAGATAAAACTACAGAAATGAATTGGGCTGAGCTGATTTGCACAGAAAGGATCTAACCTGGGAGAAAATATATCTAAGTGAAATATAGCAGAAATAATACAGAATGTTCAAAGAGCAGAACAGAAAAATAAACTAAGAAACTAAACGAGGTAATCGAAGCACAAGGATATAACTTAAAGGCTTTAAACAACAGGAAAACATGAGGAAGCAGATAAACAAAAGAGAGCCACAACTCAGACATCCATAATGGTGGCACTGATTTGCAAATAAAATGAAAGCTGGTCAGAAGGATGACAGAATGAACTGTGTGTCTCTATATTTGACCTAATTCATTGATGGGATCCTGAATGGCATCAAATATAGAAATAACATAAAATAAAACCATATCCTCAGTATGCTGTCTTAACTGTGCCTGATAAGGTACAAATTAAGAAGTTAACTCCTGTTTAAAAAAAAACAAAACTGAAAACAACAATGTTTGGATGACAATATAATTTTTGTTTTAGTTTCTACATCCTCAGTTTAGTACACAACTTTACTACAATATTTTAATCCTCAATTTCCATGCAAAATTTTTATATGACCTTTGAAATTTAGAGTACCCCCACCCTTCAACGTCCCCCATTATCCCTCAATTCCAGATGGAAAAGGATACCTTTAAGCACATAATATGTTTAGTGAAGTTCTTATGTGGCCTGCTACGTATGACATAACAGTAAGGATTGTTCAAGCATCCATTATGTTCTCTCTGTCTGTACAGTCACATTTTGTCTTTCAAGTTTAGCTGTCGCACCTGCTGTCCTGCAGACAAACCCACTGGTCCATCCAGTTTCTTCTTCTTTCGTGGGAATCATTTGTGCTCTTTGGAATAAAATGCAAGGAATGTTAGTGTACAACCTGCTTTGCAGTGCAGAAGATACAATAATATTGGCATTTTAGTTGCTGCCTGCTCATCTGCTTGCCTTTTACTATATCATCTTTTCTAGTTGTCAGTATTCATTCCAGGCCAATTTACTAGTGAGAGGGTGCAGGTTGGGGTCAGTATTATTTTCGTGCGTGTGCTAAGCAAAATAATAAATCAAACAAACAAACAAAATTAAGGCAATAGTTCACCATTTATTATATAAAGTTAGCCATGGAAGCCATTTAAATCTCTGAGCTAGATCTAGCAGATAAAGAGTGTGATCCTACATTACTACATCTGAAGCTATTCAACCACTGCAGCCAGCTTGCATTCAATCGCACCCAGCAAATGGCTCAGCTCACGATTCTGCTCATTCACAGCCTTTGTGAGCGTGTCAGCCACTGCCGGCATGCCTGATCAATGCCCAAATTGCTGCCGACATCCTCTGTAATTTTAGATAAATCAGGTATCCTCCAAATCAAAGCAGAAGAAATCCGAGAATCATATATCCAAAAATCCATGTGTCTTCCACACCCTCAACATTGTAAAACACACCATCCTCTAAGCCTTCTGTGAGCCAATGGTGTATCCCCCAAAGTGTGTCCCAGCAGGACAGGAGGGGTCCCCTTTTCCCTGTCTTCCAGTTGAGAAAATTGGTCAGTTGATTTGAAACACCAGCTGACCAGATCCATTGTTTGAATTTGGATTAAATAAAGAGAGGGCTCAGAAAGACAAGACACAGCAAAGCAGGGACAGAGTAAGGAGTTGCAGGAGCAGCAGGAAAGCATGACCACCTCCTTCGAAAGTCCGAACAGAACAGATGCTCCTCTGCATAACTCAGCTGCATCTAGTTACCTTACTATTGCCCTCCTATCAGCTTGAAACAGTCTGGCCATTCTCCTCTGGTTTCTGGCATCAACAGGTTATTTACGCCAACAGAACTGCCATTCACTGGATATTTGATCTTTTTCAGACCATTTTCTGCAAATCCCTACAAATAGTTGTGTTAAATTATCTTTAGATCAGCAATTTCTGAAATACTCCAGCGAGCCTGTCTGGCACAAACAACCATGCCCCCTTCAAAGCCACTTAAATCACCTTTCTTTCCTATTCTGATGCTGCGTTTTAACTGCAGCACAGTGTTTTGACCAGGATGACAAGCTCTAATGCAATGAGTGATTGGCTGATTAGAAAATTGCATTAACAAGCAGTTGAAAAGGTGTGCCAACTAAAGTGGCTAGTGAGTGTATCTAAAAAATGCATGGCTATGTTTTTAAAGGACCACCTATCACTCTATCATCTCTGACTAGTGCTGCTGTTCCCCCTGAAGAGAAAAAAACATCTTCACACCTTGATACTGCCACTTTCATGTTTCACCATGGGTGAAGTGTGTTTAGGAAATGAGTTTTAAGCAAACACTGCGCTTTGCATGTAGACCAAGTAGTAAAATTTAGCTCACAACTGACCAGAGAAACGTATTCCATACGCTTTTTGTGTTCCTAACGTCCAACAAACATGATTTCATTTGGATGTATTTCAACAATGTGTATTCTTACATAAAAAGCAACTTCTCTAATTAACGCTGTACTTTCCTGCTCTAACCCAGCTTCAAACCTCTCTAGAGATTTCTTCCTGAAATTTCTGCAGTGTCCCTTGGTCTTCATAAAGCTGTTTGTTCATTAATGTCTTCTAAAAAAACTCAGAGATCTTCACAAAAAAGATGCCTTTAAACTCAGATTTAATAACCCACATGTGGACCTACAACTGGCGAATTAAATAATCAGGTGACTTTG
>NW_015150582.1:69532-75772 GCF_000732505.1 Cyprinodon variegatus
ATATATATATATATATATATATATATATATATATATATATATATATATATATATATATATATATATATATATTTATAAATCTCAATAATACTCTATATGTAGTTTATTACTGGGTTGTGACAAAATGGAAAACAACGACAGGTTTGAACATTTTACACAGCACTGAACATGAGATTAATCCAAAGGTGATCCGGATTTTTCACCGACACAGGTGTGAAATGAAATAAGGAAGCAAAGAGTATTTTTGCATTCCATTTTGATGAGATACAGGATACAAATAAAAATGAAACCATAAAACCAAATTTATTATGTAGAGGAATGTGAGAAGGTTTATATGAAGTCAGTTTGGCTTTTTTCATCATGTAAAGCCTCAACTTTGAGCTGTTTTACTGTATTCTCAGTCACTCTATCTTTTAATAGAAAGTGTTGTGCAGTTACCAGTCTTTGCATAACGTCCAGTTTAATCCCTGTCTTAAGTCTTCTACAGCCTCTCAGAGGCTTTCTCTCTCGTTTTTTCTGTATTTAATCTTTCCATCAATTCTAACTGCCTCTCTCATTTCTGCTACTCCCACATCATGATGATACCACCAACGTGGCACAATAAAGCACCACTTTATTTTACATGCAGGCTAAAAAGTTTATTTTTTTAAATAATCTGACCAGCAATCCTTCTTAACATATTTGCTGGTTCCTCTTTATGGCTTTCTTGTTGGGACTTTTCCTTAAAAACTGATTTATCGAGTCCAAAACTAATGCTTGTCACATCAACTCATTGTTCTGTCGGAGCTCTGCACCTCCTTCAAAGTTACCATGGGCCTCTTGACTGCTTCTCTGATTTATGTCCCCCTCACCCAACTTGTTGGTTTAGCTGGTCATCAGTGTCCTTGTAGCTATGCTCCTGTACCACACCGTTGGCTGAGCAGAATTTTATTTGAAGGTATTTATTTATTTTTTTTTCTATTTTTTATTGTCTCTCAAAAGAACAGAGCAATGAAATAAACTCTCTGCATTTAACCCATACGGTTGGGGAGCAGTGGGTTGCCATTGTGTGGCGTCGGGGGAGCAGTCTGGGGTAAAGGGCCTTGCTCAGGGACCCAGAGTGGCAGTCTTTGGAAGTGTGTGGGGCTTGAACTCAGAACCTCCAAGATCCAAGCCCAATTTCCTAACCACTATCCCACCCTTGTGGAAAAAAAGAAAAAAAATCAGATCTAAGAGGGATAAAAACAAATGCATGTGAGATTTTTAAAACACAAATATCAGTTTCTTATGATCGGTTACATAAAATCAAGGACACTAAACTATTTTTGTAAAGTTGTAAAATGTGGAAACTTTTGTACCACACCATTGATATGTATGTACATCATTAAAGACAAATGCTTTCTTAGCATCCATGCTGGTTTTATTTGATTGATAATTTACTTTGTAGAAATCTAAAATTTGCTTTGTTTTGCTCACAGTCTTCCATGTGAAGGAGGTGCATTCTGCATGCTCCACTTATGACACGGTTTGTCCTTTCATGTTTAAAAGAGCAGATTTACTGAGGTAAACAAGCATGATGATAAATGAAAGGTGAGTGACCTCAGTGGAGGATCATACCTTAAATCCTGCTGACCCCTACTGGTGAGTGTTTCAGTCCAGCCTTGGACAGCCCTGAACATAAACTGTGAAGTTTATAAGTCAGAGTCTAATGATCTACACTCTTGTGGAGATGCATTTAATAACCCTATTGTACACCATTAGATTATGTTACTGAAGTACCAGCTTTTCCTTCTATCCTTGTCACTGTGAAAATCTCAATCTATTTATTAATGTTCTGAGCTTCAGTGAGGATCTTTATCTTCACAGGCTTTTTTGTCTCCTGTTTTTTGTATCCAATTATTTTCATATTTTTCCTCTTTATAATTTTTTTTTTATCAATTGCTTTATGAATAACTAATGCCATTTATTTTAGAAAAATATTTTGTTTGGTTATTTCTAGCTTTAAAAAATGCTTTTAAAAAAAGTACAAATAAGAATTTTAATTAATTTGAAAAAACATCACTTATATATCGAAGCAAATTGGGCAAAAGCCCACCTGCACAGGGATTTTCTTTTTTAATTAGACCATTGTAAGTTTCAAATATTCCCTCCCTTTTTTTATGCGTAGTAGTATTACTTTTTTATCATATTTCAGCATCTAAGATCATCAAACAGACTTTTTAGATCCTTAAAGGTAACCTTGGTAGAGATAAAAAGGTTTTAAACCTGTCATTTCAGTAATTAACACAGGATACAGCCATTCAATCTATCTGTTTGCCTCATCTTTGGCAGAGAGCCATCAAGACTTTGCACTAACAAACGCTGAATCTTTTATCAGTAGATTTCAGACCACTCTTCTTTAAAATCCCTTTTAAATTCTGCCACATCTGTCCTTTTAAAAACCTGAGGTAATGCTGCTGTGTTTGAATTTGGATTTTATTTTAGATGACTGTGTTTATCTGTTTGCTTGTAAGACATTCATATGTGGAAAACAAGTATGAAGAGTATGCAAAAACTCTTATCAAGCAACTCCTGCAGTGACTATGCAGATTTCTTTCACAGAAAAACAATCACAGGGTCAGAGAAGCAATATGTGGCTCCACCTGCAGGTGATTTGATTTAGTCTCCTTTACCTCCAGAATCACTAGATTGGGCAAAACTGTTCTAGAAATGGGACTGGCGACCTGTCCAGGGGGTACCCCGCCTCTCGCCCATTGACTGCTGGAGATAGGCACCAGCACCCCTCACAACCCCACTTGGGACAAGCGTGTAAAGAAAATGGATGGATGTTCTAGAAAGGTGGTTTAACAATAACTCTTAGTTTACTCTCTCCAAAGGGAGAAACCTTGGATTCTGCTGATAAACGCCCTACTTCAGTATTAATATGTGTGTTTATAATGTAAAAAAACAGCCAGCAAGGAGCTGACAGAGAGAAGCTGAATGTTTTTTTGCTCAATACAAAACTTGAAATGAAGATAAGCATCGATATAACATTTGTCAGCATTTATAATATCAGAATAGATTCAGGAAGAATTAGTCCATACAATATTTATTTCATAATACATTGTGTTCAATATCAGGCAAATGGTCAAATATTTAGAAACCTAAGACATGTTTGTGTTTCATATTTTACAGGCTGTTTCATTAATATCAATTAAGTACTTTTTAGAAACAAGAAATACTTCATTTTCTTTGCAAACATATTCTAAAAATGTTTATCCTTTGAGGTCCTTAGGCCTCTACTGTACATCTCTGGGGCTCCCTGTAGGATTCAACTCTGCACAATGAAGCTGCTGTATATAAACATCACCTTTATGTAACCTGGATACCAGTGAGGAAGATATACTGAGAACATTTCCTGTTGACAAAATAAAAATCGGGAATCACAGCATTCTTCTTAGTTGAGGTAATGGGATAAGTTATTCCAAACCCAATGTGATCCTTGTTTGATTGATAGTAAACCAAACTGATTTCTTAATTCAGTACATGAGGTCACTTTGACTGCTCATAGATAAAAGCAACGTAAAACATACACAAATGATAAAAGGTGTTTTTTGTTTTTTTTATTAATAAAATGCATCCCAAATTTTGAGATTTTCTAATCCCAGTTTTCCACTTTGGAAAAACCTACCAAGAAAGTTGGGAGATGCATTCTGGACATGATGCTCTCAAGTATTTTTATGATCATTTTTATTTCTTTTGTAGTGGTGCATTTGAAGTATTTCAGATAAATGCTTATCTTAATTCTCTTTATTTTCCTAATCTAACTTATGAAGCATTGAAAAAACTGTTGGTTAAATATCTTTATTTTGTTGATTCCTCTTCAAAGCTCAGCACATTATAAGCTGTTTTCTTTAACATGAAAATGATTTTACTGATCGCTAAAGTTACCAGATCTTTTGAATTTGCTGCTCCAAAGGTATCAAACAACAACAGCACCTGACCCCTCATTTTTTCCTTTAAAAACTCTTTTAAAATATTTTTTCATTCGTTGGCTTTAAACTTTAAACGCAATTGAGCCATTTAGATTCTGTTATCTCAAACCTATTTCAATCCATCAGGAATGGATGCAAATGAGGCAGATGAGATTCCCCTTGATCCATAACAGCCCACACACTCGCCCCCTGAGGGCTTTCCAACTACAATCCACCTTACAAAATACACATGAATGTTGATTACCATCACACACACGTGGCAACAGGCGTATTATACTAACCGCACAGAAACTAAAAAGGAAAATACATGGGTGCAAGGGACTGGTCCTGCATGGTTTCAGGGCGTGGTTTTGTTATTGTCTGCCGGGTTTTCCTTCTTTTACTCATTACATCTATCTATCCATCAGACCTGTTGCCGCTTTAAAAAGCTTTCTTTGTTTTCCTTTTAAAATTTAAATAGTCTCTGTTAGGTAGGCCAAGTCAGCATGAGTAAGGCAGCCTTCCTTATGTCATGTAAATTGAAACAAGCAGATGTATTTTATTTACATATGACTTCTACATACAGATAACATTTATGCAGGGAACCATGTATGACAAAAATATAATCACAAAGAATTGCAAGGTATGCGGTATTCTAATTGTTGTGGTATGGTTGAGACATGGATGCATAAGCATCAGGGAATATTCTCTGTGTGCAACACATCTATGTTGATTCTCCCATTTTAACTTAATGACTGAGACAAATCAAGTGTTCAATAATGTCATGTATATTCAGAGACATGCATGTTGTTATTCCCAGATTTATGTTTAAAGCAATCTTTTTACTTAACCAAAAAGATTAACCACGAGGGAGCGTCGTACAAGAACAGGAGTCTGCAGCCTTTACAATCCAAAGAGAGATTTTTGACTTCAGTCCAGCTAATCAAATGTGTTTAGAGCTTTAAATATTACATGATCTTTTTAAAAATATAAATATAAAAAGATAAATTACAAAGATTAATATCTACCATGGGAAATGTGTCCTTTTGAAAATAGCGACTGTGTAGATTTAAATTTTAGATTTCAGAACTAAGGGGAAAAAATTTGAAAAGAGAATAAATACAATTTCAATGGGTAGATGACATTTGTGGAAAATCATGTTGAAAAAATATTTTCCCAATATATTTTCTAAATCAAAATGTCCAAATATATATATTTCTGTTATACTTAAAGTGGTTTTATTCAGAAAATCCAATGCAATTAGTAACTGGAAAAAATGCTAACCCAAGCATTAGTTAGTACGTCTATATTTTTAGCTAAAGTATTCGAAAGCCTTTGCCCTAGAGCCATAGGTTGCAGACCTCCCAGTTTAAAACACTTGCGCTCGTTGCTAAATACTAACAATTCAATTCAATTCAGTTTATTTATATAGCACCAATTCACAACACATGTCACCTCAAGGCACTTTATAGTTCACCAGATCATACAGTCAAATTGATTCAAAGTTTTCTATCTAAGGAAAACCAGTTGATTGCATCAACTCATTGACTCGAATGCAATCCCTCACACTAAGCATGCTTGTAGCGACAGTGGAGAGGAAAAACTCTTTTAACTGGAAGAAACCTCCAGCAGAACCAGGTTCAGTGAGAACCTGGTACAAAAAGCAACTGTAAAACGCGGCTACATCCAGGAAACACACAGCCAGGCAGATGAGCTCCGAGCCAGCTCCCATGTCAGAGGATGACATGGTTCATCAAGCCAGTCACAGTCAGAGAACCAGGACCACACTGGAAAACAGGCCGATCTCCAACATCTATAAACAAAGGTGTTGATGGCAGCAGCACAGCTGATATTTCTCTCTAAGATGGTGTCACAGCCAAACAGGAACAGATGAGGCAAAGCTACCATGAGAAAAAGCAGAGAGAGCAGAACGTTAGAGATTGAACTAACAGATTGTGAAGAGTGGGAGTATAGAGATAGAATGAAGCAGAATGATGAAATATGGGTCCCTACAGTATGTCCTCCAGACGTCTAAGCCTATAGAAGCATAACTATAGAGATAGCTCAGATAATTTTAACACATGTCAAAACCCCAGTAGAAACTGGAAAAAAAGGTTGGCAACAATTACAGGATTTACCTGCTGAAATACCAATAAACGTTTCCCCATTGCTTATGATTAGGGTTTTAATAGAAATAGTTTTGAATATTAAATTTTAATATAATTAAAAAACAAACAAAAAAAAACCAATAAAGGCCAACAGAACTTTTTTGTTTTGCACCTGATGCCTCTTTTACTGTCATATGTTT
>NW_015150582.1:75782-85531 GCF_000732505.1 Cyprinodon variegatus
AAAAGTATCGATACTGAAATGTTGTATCCGGATACAATACTCGTTTTTAAAAGTATCGATACAGTGCCGTCACCAGTGGCACCTAAGCAGTCATTCATCTAAAGTGCAGAATAGAGGACAATGCACTTTCAGAACACTGTGTAATTGAATAATTCGGTGCACTTTTCAGTTTCAGACTTTTTTTTGTAAGAGGTGCAGTTTTTTATCAAGCTTGCTTAATATTATGCACTATATATTATGCAATATTAGTATCGTGACAACCCTAATATATATATATATATATATATATATATATATATATATATATATATATATATATACCCGGTAAATATATATATATATATGTGTGTGTGTGTATAAGAATTTCCATGATTGCTCATTTCTATACTAGGATTGCCCTCATTTTGAACTGAAATGATCACATCCTGTTCACCTTGTGACAAACCAGGACCGAGCTGCACAGAAAAGGTGTGTCACCGGTGTGACGTCACGCCTGCTACCTGAGTTTCGGTGAGGAGGAGGGGGGTGGAGGACTGAGGTGAGAGGGAAAAAAACACAGAGATTATCGTCTGCAGCTCTCTGGGATACATTTTTATCCACTCATTGTTTTTCATCGACCTGTCACGTCCAAGTTCACCTTGCGTGGAGTGGGTCTGTGGGGAGTTTGGACCCACACACAGGAAACAGACCAGTTTTTCCCCCCAGCTGCCCAACAAGGAAGAGTTTCCTCCAACTTCCTGCTTTAGTCCAGGTATGTTTCGTCGTTTTTATTTATTTATTTATTTTTTTTTTTTTAAATTAGTGCTTTTTATTTTCTGCCAGGTTATTCCCGCGCTACTATTGCCTTTTTTGACATAAACAATCAGTTTAGAAATAAATCAGTTGAGCAGTGATAATAAGTCAGAGGGAAGCCAGACAGTTTCCAAACGTTTGGAAAATCCGGATTTGCAGGATTTCGGTGAACTTTGTTGTTGCATTGTTTGGTGTAATGGCAGTTTGGAAAATTACACAGTAAACAGGGTGAGCGGGCTGGTTTATCTGTCTGTGTGCTCGCTTTTTAACCCGCTTAATTAATTATTATAATTTTTTTCACCCAGTCAGCCGGGATGGCGGTCACCCCTCGACGCGTGCGCCTCAAGCCGTGGCTGGTGGCCCAGGTGGACAGTGGACGGTACCCAGGGCTGGTTTGGATGGACAGGGAGGCCATGCGCTTTAGGATCCCCTGGAAACACGCAACTAGACACACACCTCAACACGAGGATGAGGACACCATATTTAAGGTTAATTTTTAATTTAGATTAAGCAACAGGAGGTTCTGAGAGGATGCAGCACCCCCTTTACCCCATTAACACATGTTCCACATTTATTCACTGATATTAAGTTATAGGTAAGTGCAAGTTAGTTGGTTGTTTGAAAGCCCTTCCCCCACCTGTTGCTTTGCAAAGCATTTCAGCTGACTCTAAGAAGACCAGTGGTGTCAAAAATACACACATTTGTTACTTAAGTAGAAGTATAGATACTGCAGTTTAAAAACACTCTATAATCAACTTGACCTCTTTACTCAAGTAAAAGTGAAAAAGTATGTGCTCCAAAAAGTACTTAAAGTATAAAAGTATAAAGTAACCTTTAAAAAAGAAACAGCCAGATGTCACTATATGAATTAAAAGCTACATTTTTTGACTATTTCGAAAAAAAAATTTCGACAGGGCCAAGGATGCGGGAGGTCTTGTTGGTTTGGACAATTTGTTTGGACATTTGGACAATTCCATTAGTTTTCACTACATGTGGATGGCGCCAATGATCTCCATTGGATGGCGCACAGGACGTGAAATAAATATTTATAAACATTAAATCAAAGCCAAGAGTAACAAGTAATGCTTGTTTCAAAAATGTAAGAAATGGAGTACAAATGCTTGTGTGAAAATGTAATGAGTAGAAGTCAGAAGTAGGAATAAAAATAAGTAATGGAGTAAGGTATAGATACCTAAAAAGTGTAATTAAGTACAGTAACAAAGTGTTTGCACTTTGTTACCAGACACCTCTGAAGAAGACTCCTGTAAAAGTGATATTTTTGATAAAAGAGAGAGAGAGAGATTTTATTTGTCATTTTGTTTACACAAGTGTAAAATAGTAAAAATGACTGTAAATGTACAGTTCTAACATTTTATATATATATATAATCTCTGCTGTTCTCACTACTCTCCTGACTTTCTTCTCATCTGAGGCTCTGCAGCCTCAGCCACACAGTGATCCTCATCCTCTGCAAAAAGTACATGCGCTTCTGTGCCCAAGAAAAGAACATCATACAATTGCAGAAGTTTATGCAATTATTTGTCATTAAATTCATAATGATTTGTTTCCATCATTTTGGATAGTGTGGCAGTTTTTAGTATATGCACTTTATAAAAAAATAAAAATAAAAAAACTAAACTAAATGGCAGACTAATCCTCCTGAAATCCTGTTGTAGTTTTGTGCAACACGTAAACTCAAAGTTTCACTCTTTGAGTGTCACTCAACAATCTTTAGCTACATTATCTGGCCTCTGTCTTTCAAACCTTTCTGCACGGACTCCTTTGACTTAGGCGACGTTCACAGCTTTCATACATCTGTATGAAAGCTTGGATGGTACAGTGTAATGGATCTAATGTTTCTGGCTGTTCCCTTCAGGCGTGGGCTGTGGAAACTGGGAAGTTTCAGGAGGGAGTTGATGAACCCGATCCCGCCAAGTGGAAAGCCCAGCTTCGATGTGCCCTCAACAAAAGCCGGGAATTTAAACTCGTCTATGACGGCACCAAGGAAGTCCCCATGAATCCCTTAAAGATATACGATGTATGCGATATCCCGCAGCCCAACAGTAACCAGAGTAAGCACAGAGTTCTTTATTTACAGATTTTGTTCTTGATTTCCATCTTTGAGTGTTGATTCTTGTCCATACAGCTCCTTCAGATGCAGGATCCCAAACCCCCTATGATGAGGCAGATTATGGAGAAGAAGATGTTCCAGACACACCAGAGTCTCTTCCTCCGTATCCATCCACTAGTGAGTGTTTATCTCTTTACATGTTGCAAGGATCTATATGGATACCATTAAGATGAAATGAATGATTTCTCTTTTAGGAGCCAGTCCTTCTCCACTCCTTATGTGGTCTCCAATGGGGTCAGAATCATCCATGCAGCCTCCCAGCTGCCCGCCTTCAAAAGAGGTCTGGCCCAAAGAGGAGCCTAATGAAATCTGGCCTAAAGAGGAGCCCGTAGATGTAGAGATGCCCCCCACCAACCTGGATGAACTGCCCCCTGCCCCTCTTCCTGACCCCATCCTGCAGCCGACTCCGCTTCCCGATGCCTTCTTTGCCTCTCCGGAAATGTGGATCAGCTCCCTCCCAAGTTAGTGCTACATTTAATTAACTTAATTCACTTTTTATCCAAGAACAAAATAAATAAATAAAAATAAAAAAACAAAGGAGGCATAAAAATCCTTGTCTGGATCACTTTCAGTAAAATTAATTTTACCATTGGTAGATGACTAACCCATTGTAATATTTAGAAAATTATCATCTGAGGGAATCAGTGGTATGTACTTAACTTTTTTTCTTTAGTATTTTACTCATTAAAATCATTATATACAGTCATATTTGCTAGCCTCTTATTCTATATTATTTGTTTACCTGCCTGTACATTTTCTGTGCTTTTTACCATTTGTGGAATTAAAATATTAAAAACAAAGATCAGATTGTTCACATGTAGATGATAATATACCCACTGCAGAAAACTGCGGCCTTTGTAGAGCCTTGTAGGAAACCAGCTGATACACATAGACTCTGTGACTCTGTGCTCTCAGTCCCTCATTTTATCTTCTCCCTGTTTGGGTTATTAAAAACAGTGGGTCTGCAGCATCATCATGCACCGTTACCTCTAGCTACAATTGTCTCATATTAAGTGACCAAGCATATAAAATACTGTTAAAATATTGTATATGTCAGTGATTCTCGCTCAAAGGGGCAGCTAGTTTGACTTCCTCAGTCTCCAAACTGCAAGCTCTTTATTAGCTGTACAGAATACTTGTAGTAAAAAGAGCTTCTTGAGACCACACTCTAAAAAACAGCCAACCATCACCTGAATGAGTGATAGTGAGGTGAGGTTTGGTTATATAAACCAAATTACGTCTGACCTGCAGTTAAGGATTTCTTGATCTGCTGACAAGAGTATTTGCTGTTTTACAGATATGAAAGCTTTAGTTTTTGCTTTTCTCTCCTTCAATTCAATGTTTCAGATCATCAAACAAATGTAAAAATCAGAAAACGATACCCTTAGTAAATACAAAAGGCATTTTTGAAAGTATTTAGTTTATTTGGGAAAACTTGTATGCAGAAAGGCTCTTTGTGATAAAGTAATCACATTCTCCTAACCCTCAAACAGTTTTAAGAAATGAACCAAAAATCTAATAAATACATCTTTTAACAATTATTTCATTTGCAGCGAGTGGTTACTTATACAGCTGCATTTAAGATGAGGGTTATTTATCAAATGAATGTAGAGATTTGTGTGATAGTCTGTTTAAAACAGGCACATGAGATGTATACCATTTGGGCAGTAATCATCTGAAAAGTAGTGGTTAAAAAACAACCCAGAAATGTTATAATGGTTTAAGTGAAAAACTATTTGAATAATTATCTGAATATATATTTTTAGGTGAACTCACTTTCCTATCAGACTTTCACAGTAACAGGAAATCTAATAAACGGAATTATTCAAAGTACTAGATCCAGACTTTAGCCTCGGGGACAAACATCTAAATATGAGCTGCTTGTAACTTTTTAACAAAACATCAAGATGGGATCGTTAGCTCTATGACATGGTGAAACAGTGCTACGCATCAGAACTCCCACAACCTATGCAGGTATTCAGAGATCAGCTACATAAAAACTGCATTGCAATAAGAGCCACAGGATGGCCAATGCTGCTTCTACTCTGTTATGCATAACGGTGTGGAAATATCACCGCCAGGGATGCTGTTGAAAGATGCGTATCTCTAAGGGTCAACATGAAAACTGATATTTAGGACTTGATACCTTTTCGTATCTCCACTTTAGAAATTAGCTTATAAAGGACCTGAACAATGTTTGTGTTTACAGTAATCTTAGGTGTGAAGAAGAGGCAATGTGTTGCTTTGTGAAGGTTATCAGACACATGCAAAACATGCTGAGCTTTCCCTTCACAGCACGGTCTGTCCTCTATAGAGCCAACTGTCTTGAAGATGAAGCTCATAGGTTCAGGATTTCTAACGTTTCTCCTCTTCTCTGACTCAGTGACAGACTTGGAGGTCCAGTTCCTGTACAGAGGGAAGGAGGTCTGTCCCACCGTGACTGTGAGCAACCCACAGGGCTGCAGGCTGTTCTACGGGGACCTCGGACCCATGGTCAACCAGGAGGAGCTGTTCGGGCCCGTGAACCTGGCACAGTTGCGCTTCCCGACCACAGAGCACATCACCAATGACAAGCAGAGGATCTTCACCAATCGTCTGTTAGATGTGATGGACCGAGGACTGATCCTGGAGGTCAGCGGCCACGATATCTACGCCATTCGTCTCTGCCAGTGCAAGGTGTACTGGTCTGGGCCCTGCGCTCCAAACCCAGCTGCTCCAAATCTCATAGAGCGGCAGAAGAAGGTCAAACTGTTCTGTTTGGAGTCTTTTCTCAGCGGTAAGAAGTATTTCCTTTTTTAAAATGGATTCAAACATCAATCCATCCATTTTTCGTCCTGATCCATGTTCTTCCCTGTCCGTGGGTTTTATACATCGTCAATTTATCTGTTTGACATAAATTCATAGTCTGGTAGATGTACATATGTGCTACAAAAAAGCTGCAAAATTGAGTTTAAATCTTAAAAACCTGTGCAACCAATTATTTAGATCACAATCCTAATTATAGGGGTTTTGTTTTATTAAAATTTTTTTATATGCAGGTGTGGTATCTCAACAGCGTGGCCAGGGATCCAACCCTCCTCAGTTTGAGATTAGTCTCTGCTTTGGGGAGGAGTGGCCTGATGGAAGACCCAAAGAGCGCAAACTCATCATGGTTCAGGTGGGAACTATTATTGTTTTAATACTCTCCAAAACTGAGGATATAGTGTGGTATTTGTGTTGTTTGTTTGTTTGTTTTTACTTTTTTAAAGCAAAAAGGAAAATGATGCTTAAGCATTTAGAAAGTATTATGATTAATAATCAAATAACGGCTTTTCTTTAACTTTATTAAAGGCTTAATTACTCCTAACCTCTCCCATCGACAGTTCTTTTAAGAATAAAGTTAACGAGAACTTCTTCCTTTGTAGAGTCTTCCTGCTTGGTCTGCCAGAGACGTCAGATCTCTAATCTAGGAATTACCTCTAAAATAGAATATGTTTGTTCTGGTTGTGAGAAGAAAAAAACAGTAGGATCTGTTTTATCAGGCTAACTGGTTAGAACATCTCCAATTTATGCATTCAAACCAGCTTTTTATGGCACTGGTTCCATTGGATACACATTGGAGTCAGAAGTGCTAACTGTGTTATTTTATTTGTATATTGGACATATTGGTTACCAAACCAGGCATTGAAATCTCAGAATTTGCTAGGCTGACATTTTGTTTTATTGTCTGACTATAACTATAAACTTTCTCATTTTGGGGAACCCAGTCTGCACCCTATTTAGAGAGAGAGAACTTTGAGGATTTTTATTTTTTAATTTTTCATGATTTCTGAGTCAACTCTGCCAGAAATTTTGGACTGATTTTGACTATTTTTTATGTTCCTTTTTTGGATAAGCATATAAGATTTCTATTGAAAATCTTCTGATATTGTAAAGAGTATATGAGGACATGCAATCTACTTCCTTTAAATGACTTTTTGCCTTTTTAAAGAGCTGCTTTTTAGCTTTTTTCTCACTAAAAAGTGTCAATAGTGAGCTTTGGGAATGTTTTCTTTAATTCCTTTAGCATCCTCCTCACTGTGCAAGGTTGCTAGGTAACCCAGCCTTGTTTCTCACAGTGACAGAAGTTTGAAACGTTTCCCCAATGCCAATGACTTTTGATATGTACAGATTATATAGAGCAGCTATCTTATGGAGGCGATGTTTAAAATTTAAGATGGATCAACATCAATGGGTTTTTTGTTTTTTTTCCATTTTGAAGAGGGGCTAGCTACAATAGGCTTCCGTGTCGTTGTTATACCCCAGTAAAAATTGTAAAATTGTTCTCAAGTTTAATCAACTTATAAAGGCACAGAAAAAATATATACATGTTGTACTATTTATAAGGTTACTTGGATTAGATCTTGTGTTTTATAGTATTTTTCCATAATTTTGAAAAAAGGAAAAAATATTAAAATATAGTTAAGATATTGTCTCCTAACCAGATCAAAAAGTTTTGACCAAAACAGTGTAGTTTAACCAAAACGGATAAAAGTTGAAGATTAAAAATGAAAAAGGCTTTAATCTAATTGTTGCTTTCATTTGATTGTAAACATGATTCTTATTTTGTAGCCCAGCAATATAAATAGAGAAGGAAAAATTTATATTACAAATGACGTTACAGAGATGAATGCATGTTTTGTAAATTGGGGTTTTTGAGATCGTCAGCTTCTTTCTTTTTTTGTTTTTTCAGGTCATTCCTGTGGTAGCTCGGATGATAAGTGAGATGTTTTCCGGAGACAACAACCTTTCATTTGACAGCAGCAGTGTCCGCCTGCAGATTTCAATCCCAGATATCAAAGACAATATAGTGACCCACTTAAAGCAGTTGTACTGCCTATTGCAGAACCACCAGGGCCAGGAAGGGTGGGCTCTTCCCCCCAACTCAGGCCTGAACATTGCCCATGCTCTGCAGACTCAGTAAAGCTGTGAACCAACTAGTATACATATATCTTTACAATACTCTCTACTGCAGGGGTCTGCCTCTCTGTTATCAAAGAAGTACTTGTGTGTAATCCTGGTTAGAAGTATGCACTCTATGATCTCTATGCATTTAAGCTTTTACTGGTATATCTGTGTTATACAGTAGTTTGTGATATAGAAATTGCATGCCTGAAATCCTACATGAGGCTGTGCAGAAGCTAGAGATAGTTGGTGATTTTGCAGGCCAAAGTCCATCTTGCTGGGGAGAAATATTTATCTTTGTTAATCAGTTACAGGTATCGACAGTTGTTTTTATCTACATCCAGTATGTGATCGTTTGACTGTCCCAGACACTTGCGGTTCGAAAAGGGATCTTATTTGCTTTTCTATCATTAAACTTTATAGGAAATTATATCTAGGCGTTGTATATATTAAATAAAAATATTGGTAAGTGTGAATTGAGATGGACATGAATACAGATTATTTTCCAGTTCATGCAGGAATGTTTGTTCCAGTTGGCCCAACAATATAAACCTTTGAATTTTGATAAACATTTGAATTAGATCAATGATGTTTGCTTTAAGCCTTTTTTTTCTCCATATGAAATGTAAGATATTTTTGCACATTTTTGTTTAGCAGTAGATTGTTTCCAGAAAACATTTTACTGACAACAATTAAGATAACTAGATTTTTTTGTTGTTGCTTTTGTTGAGTTCCTCTGTACATTAAGGTTCTGAAATGTTTTATGGTTTGCTGAATACATTAATCTTTGCATGTTTATTTTATCAATAAAATGCATTTAAACACCTTTTTAAGATTACAGCTACTTTAAATTCACAAACTGAGATGTGAGTTATTAAAAGTATTTAATCAGGATATCTTTTGAGTATTGGTGTGGTGATGCAACTTTTGCAGGGGTTTCCAGAGTGTAATCTCTAACAGGTGTGCTAATTTAACACAGCTGGTTTCACTGTACATGATGTAATGTTTAAACCCAGAACCAACAGCAGAGCAGATTAAACTGAAATCAAAAGTCAAAGAAGGGCTTTAACCGTTAATAGGAGGAAGATGCATCCTGTGGCTGTAAAATAGTTTTGATCTAACCTCAAAGAAAACCAGTTATCAGTTTCATATAAAAAATAAATACATTTGAGAGGTAACAGCAGCGAAGTAGTAACCCAAGGTTTTAAAACGGTGTACACTGTTTGGCTTCTCTATGGTTTGGCCAAGTAATCTTGAATAGCTTTTATAGCTTTATTTCTTTTTACTGCGTGTCTTTAGTTTCCATTTAGCCTCTGAAGGGAGGTGGCTGATTCAGCAAACACAGTTTGGTTTCCAGTTTTCTAAAAATAAACATCAGTTGTGTTGTCTCTCTCATGCCGTAGTCATGTCCAGGGCCCCTGTAGAACTGGTCTTGGCCCCTGTTATGGCCCCTCTGCTAAAGGCATAATGCTAAACGGGATTCTAAAGATCATAAACTGGAACAGGGATGGTGACTGATGTGTCCTTTGGACCCATTTCAACTTTGTTTTAATCATGATTTGAAAATGAAGGCTGTAGCTTCAGTTGTACTGCTATCACTAAATGCTGTTTAGAACCAAATGGAAACAATATCCTAATTTGTTAGTTTTTCAGGTTTACTTAAGTTCAAATTATTATTCAATTAAAATTTTTTTTTTCATTTAGATTTGTCCAAAATATTACACTAACCTGATATTCGAGGAAATACCATTATTTTATCTTTTAGTAGATATTCTTTAAGCAACTAATTTCCTATGCTAATTTCCTAATTATTTCCCATAATAGGGAATTTTTAATTTTAGGTGTAGTAAAATTAACAATTTAAAGTCAAAGATACACATTTTAAATTGCAACAATTTTTTTT
>NW_015150582.1:85813-159377 GCF_000732505.1 Cyprinodon variegatus
TTTTACAGTTAAGCTGTTAGATGGACCAGATTTTTTTGGCTACAGAGAAAAGGAAATCATACACTGGTTAAATGCTGGTTTTGAAAGACGTGTCCTGTTAGAGTAAAACTTTTTAACCTGCTAGATGGAGTCTGTATTTTGTATTAAACTACAGCAGAGAATTTACATGATTATTCAGATTGACCAAAGTCTTGTTTTTTGTTTTTGTTAATCAGCATTGATTTACCACCTCTCTGTGTGTTATAAACTTTTTACACGGTTTCTGCTATTTTGAAGGAGTATACTTACATTTGTTTCAAATATTAGATTTGGTTGGAAAACAAATGTTGAACAATGTTTCTACCTAAATATCTTAGTTAAATTTTACATGATTATAATATAAATTACTTTTTTAGAATTGAAGCTTAAAATATAATTTTCATTTCTTTTTCTCGTGATCTTTGGTGCTTTTTAAAGTTTGGCTTTTCTGTTCAATCACAAGTTAAGATTATTTTATGTGTATTTATTTAGCTATAACTGTACATAATGTATAACTTCAAAAATGGGAATATCTATAGGAATTATTATTATTCGAGGTGTAAAAAATACCAGATATCCAGTTTATAGCAGATAAGTTAAAGCCTGAACTTTAAAAAGCTTTTTTTTCCTGTGTCATTGGTGCAAAAGTCTTCACACCCCTTGAGCATTAAACACATATTTCATTATAGTTCGTTTTGAACTTCAAACTTCAGCTGTTTGTAATTGAATCTCTCTCTAACTCCAGCTGTTTTAGAAATGCATTAGAGGGAAGTTTTTAGTATGAATGAGATGTATAGATTTTATTATTCAAAGATGTAGTTGTCCACCTAAGCTCTGCCGGGTGAGGTAAGGAGACAATGGTGAGGGAAGCGGCAAGGATGCCCAGAGGAGCTCTGGGAGAGCTGCAGAGATCCACAGCTTGGATGGAGTAATGTGACTCATTTATGTCCTTCCAAATTATGAAGTCAGCCATTCAATGGCTGCTTCTTTGTGTCCTGCAACTAGGACTGCTTGTGCCTTTCCTATTACAATTGCTGCCCTTGTTGAACAAGTAGTCCTGGTTGTAATTTTCCAGAGGCATTTTGGCTGAATAAGATTCATGCCAACATGCTGCTAAATTAAATTGTAATTTTAGAATTAGTTTGATGATCTAAAAATGTAACCTAACATCTAATGTTTGCATGATGTATAATATTTTTCTCCCACGCTGTGTCTCTGCTTTGCAGAGGCAATGCTGATGTTTTGGGATATTTCATATCATGATCCACTTTAATTGCTTAAACTGGCATCTCCTCGGATTAAAGTTAAACTATTGCTGCCACAGTTGTTTTTGAAGCAAAGCCCCGTGTTTTTGTATAAATATTGCTTGCTTTTACCAGTAAACTTCAGTGTCTAGGATATGCAGAATCCAAATAAACAGAATTAAAATGTTTGTAACAAATACCTTCAAGGCAAAAATACTTGTATCAAGTACTGTTGGTGGAGAATTTATCTAGCTTTTAAAATCACTTAACACATTTTAAACCACTCCCTCTCCAAATGGCAGCTGGAGTGATTGTAATTAAATACACTTTTTTTGATCGGATGGTGATAATGCATCTTGCTCTGTCTGTTGTCTTTTGTCAGACAATCTGAGGTAAATATGGTCCTGTTGCTTGTTACGTCACAGAGGAATCCTTCCTGGTTAATGTTTTATCGACTTTGACAACATTAGGGCATCAGGTGGAAAGATAATAAAGGTAGTAGACATTAAAGATTAGGCGTTTCTAAAATAACGCACTTTGTTCTATAATATAAAGAGTCTGATCATTAATTACTTTGGTTTGTTTTCCATTATCCCCTCCTTTTAAAATACACCTGCCCAGAAAAACATCACTAAAATAAAACTGACCTATAAAGCCACATTGAATAATTAATTCCCTCCTTACAATTTATTTTTGGATATTTACATGTTTAAGATTTTCCAATAAATCTTGATATAGAATTTTTAGAGACAAAATACAAAAGTTTTTATAAGACTAAAGAACTATGACAGCCAGCCAGGTCCTGTAAATCCAGGGAAACTCTAGGACGGTACAGCAGGGGTGTATGGGTACAGCCTGTTACCCATATATAGATTAGTCCTCTATGCACCCTCAAATCCAGAACCCGAGACCTTTGTTGCATGTCTTCCTCCTCACTCTTCTTTCTGTTTTTTGTGTCTCTGATCACCACAATTGCACCATTAGGTCACCACAACTCATTATGAGCATAAAAGGGCCAGGAATGACATCTAAAGCACTGCAGACCTCACTGTGTGTGATGATGACCGACGGTGAAACCATGTTAACATGCAATGGTGTTAATAACACAACAAGTAAGGGACTTGGTAAAAGTGGCATCAATAGAAGAATATTAAATAAAATAAAAAAACGATCTGAACCGTGGCATCTGATCACAGAACCACGCTGGAGTTCACTGAACTTCTCAGAGCAACCCATTCTTTCCTAGGGTTTGTGTTTAGCAACAGTTTGCATGTCTGATGATTAAATTTATGCCCCTTTATCTATGGGAGGGATGGGAACACCCTATTTCCATGATTTGGATAGGTGAGCTGCTTTCAACAGGGGCGCATTGTAGATCTAAATTTGCATGTGTGATACCTAGACTCTAATGCTAAAATTTTCTCCATGAATTTCTTTGATTTTTTTTTTTTTTTGGCATTTTTCAGGAATATTCAAGAAAACATATCCTGGCATGCTCACTTCCCCATACTACGCCCACCAAAGACTGCATGTATGATAGACTGTTTGGTTTATATGACAATACAGTGTTATTATACAGGCAAACAGAACCCTTGGCCACCCTATGACTCTAAATATCTCTGATTAACTAATATGACTCATTTATTTATTTTCTGAATACGTCACTTTGGAACTCACTTGCTAGATACTGTTTACCAGCGCCTGTGATTTACAAGCTGCATGGTTTATAATTGTACAAGAGAGAAGATGACCCTATGTATACATATTGAGTTATGAATACACTTTACTTGCATCATGATTGTATGTTTATTAATGTTTTGATGACTTAAAGGTCTAGTGGAGGATGTTCTTTTTCCGGGTGGTTTATCAAAATAACTGGTCCTCCTAAATGTTAATCATTCTAGCGATATGTTTACGCCCTAAGTGCTCGTCCTAATTTTCACTTACAGGTGGTTAGTCTGACATATTGGAAAATTTGCAAATCTTCTTTTGGAAAATAAGCTTGTATGAGCGATAAAAACAGTAACTTTTAAACACAGGGAGCACAAGGAGAAATGGGCTCTCGCATTCGTTTAAAAGGCGTTCCCTCTAGGGAGCGGGTACAGGGTTGTCCACGTTTGAACGCCATGTTGAGGATTAAAGCCTCTGCACCTCTGCTGAACCCCATACTTTGGCTAAAAATGGCATCAACATGTTCAAAACTGCAGCTTCTATCCTCATATGGTAAAACTTTACAATAAAGTGCTCAACATTTGATTAACTAATAGAGAACTCCTAGGGAACTAACCAGGAACTGATGTGTAGTTAACCAGTACTAATTGGGAAATAATCAGCTTAGCCTTATGAGACTACTACTTAGTTACCAGGCAAACACAGAAAAACTGAGCAGGAACTAACGGGTACCGGTACTTTACTTTAGGCTACAAAAAAACATTAGTTAAAGGTCAGGTACTAATAACTTATTATTAACTACTTGTTATGATGCTTGACTCCCCAAAGACCATAAAATGATACTTCTATAATAGTTAGTTTTTACTCTAATTTTAACAAACCAGCAGTCTCCTTATAAGCGCTGGTTAGATACCCTTTGGTTCCTTACTAGTTCCTTTTTTGCCTTCCCTGGTACACATCTTGGTTACCCATCAGTTCCTGATTAGTTACTTTGTGTTTCTCAGGTAACTAAGCAGGAGTTCTATAAAAAAAGCTGGGCTGGGTGTTCACCAGCAAAGTACAGATTAACCACTCACTAGTTCTTTATTACTTCTCCAGGCGTGCTCCGGTATTTTATCAAATATTGTAGCTTATTTTGATAAAATGTTACCACATTTTCCACTGAAAACGAAGACCATTTCAGATAAGATACTAAAGGGAATGCAGCCCCACAGCAGCAGCAACAGCAGCCCTAGACACAAGCTTAAATACAACAGAATAAACTTTGATGCTTTCTTTAAAATGTTTTGACCTGAAAATATCAATAGGCCAAAAGAAAATGTGGAACTGAAACCTAATTAGGGGGCAAAACAGCTGCAAATATAATGTTTTTTTTTCTTTCTTGTGGACACACCATGGCTATTACACATTATTCACTGAATCTAGGTTGATGTTGCAGGATTTAAAATAGATTGTTCCTGCACAAACACCTTCCAATATTTACAAATGTTGTTTCTTCAAAGAAAAGGACCATAAAGAGAATCCTATAAGAATGGAAAAGATCACTTATCACAATATTTAACTGCTGTTTTGCAGCCAAGGCTGGAAATATTAATCATAAGGTTGGGGGACTTACTTTTTTCACAAAGTTCCAGGTTGATTTATAATGCTTGCTGAAGAATTTGAGAAATAATTTTCCATTCGCTAAACTTTGCTTTGATATTAAAACATATTTGTTTATCTGAAACAATAGACTTCAATAGAGAAATAACCTGGAACTATAACATGTTTGGCTGCAGGACTAAAGCATAGATAGGATCTTAGGGGTATCTGGATGAATTGAAAGATTTAACTTAATCCAATAGCATGGAGATTGATACATCAAGCATTAAGTGTGAAAGAGGCAAAACAATGATAAAGATTCATGGTAGTGAAGCAGATATTGTTAAGGAAAGGTAAATCAGTAAAACAGAGCACTATTTGCTGAAGGAGTTGTGGAAGATAGCAGGATGCTGGTGTTCTAGGGAGGAGACAATATGGAGCAGCTGAGTTAAAAGGTGAACAGGGAGAGCTGAGGAAGAACTAGTTAATGTAAGACAAATATTAACCTGGTCTGGAACACAAAGATAACAAAAAAAAAAAAAACACACACACAAAAACTATAAATAAACAAAACAGCATAAATGATTGCAGCAAGATAAAAACTTACAGAGATAATAATTTCTTGACTGCGATGTGTTTCACTGTGTTCATGTTGAACATAGAGTGAAAACACAAATCAAATCTTCCCAACAGAGTCATCCCACCCTTAAAGGAAAAGGTTGTTCCCTCACAATGTCTTAACCTTTGTGACGCCACACCAAAGCTCACACCCTCATCTGGGAAGAGTCGCACACATCATTCTGCTACCGGCAGTGGACTTTGTCTTCTTCCTTCATGATGAAGCTTTGGGTTAACGCTGAAATATGAACTGACGCCGTATTGCTGCCACTAGACTACTGTAGATAAAACGGTTGGAGAGCACCAAGATTCAGCAGGCGAACAGGAAAGGTAGGAAGTCTTCTGTTACATGTCAGCATTAAACGAAGTCTTTTTTTGTCTTTATAGAGTTAAGGATTATTGAACATATCATTTTGTTTTATAATATGCTGACATGAGGAGTAACATTTTGTAAAGTTAAAGAGGAAGATATTCTTCGAACATCCCAGTGTAGCGTATAGTATTTTTTTATTATATAAAGTAGTGGATACCTCTAGTTGAAAGGCCCACCAAACAGATAACATTGTTTGGTTGATCATTACACTTATTAACCAGGTTATAATGAACAAAAGACCTTTAATTTAAATTCTGGGTTATAAGTTGTATTTTTCAGTCCAAAATGAACAAAGTGGGATATTTTCAGACTGAATTCTGTGTTACATAATCAAGCACACCTCTTGGATTGATCGATTTATGGATTTATTTCAGTGTGCTTTTCAGTCAGCACACACCTTTAATTTTTATGCTCTGGTTTCCATGTTGTTTATGATCCATCAGGTGTCTAAGGACAGGATGTTCAGGAACCACAGCCCATATGGGTCTGAGACCAGCAGCTTCTTTTCCGTTCAGTCCAAGTAGGTCATATATTCATATTATCTTTTTCATATAATTTTTTTTCCCACTCAGCTCCAGTGTCCTATTGTTTCTCTTTTACACAGTGGTTTTTCCACCATGGATGAATCTGCTTCTCAAATATCAAACATCTCAAGACCAAGCGCAAAGGCTGTTTACTGTAGGTGACAAATCAATCAGCAGGTGATCACACCTATTTATTGATCAATAATCGTTCATGGTTGTGTTTTTTATTGATTAACAGTGCAGAGGCTCCGGTACGCACATTCAGTCAACAAGATGTTGGAAACAATAGAGCACAGAGTGGAGGTATTATAACGTCTCCGTATGCAACTCAGAGTCTTGTAAAGCCTTAAAGATTCATTAATGGTTTATCTGTTGCAGCATTTATTTACTTGTGACCTAAATGGGAGGGATTTGAAAAACATCGCAGATTGTGTGGAGCGTCTGAAGGTTCTGGATCATACGGGTCGCATTTGGGGTCAGGAAATGTCGCTGGAGGTTCATGGTTCAAATCTGCTGCTAAAAGACTTTGAAACAAAGGTAAACTTCTGCCACCGTCCTTAGGAACGTAGGGTCGAATGATGGGGATCGGGTATATGATAAAAAGCAGAGGGCAATGAAACCTACTCTACTTCAGTCACACTACACACAACCTCATGTTTGGGTTTTCTTTTGCAAAATATCTAGCGGAGCTTCCTGCTTTGTAAAAAAATCCTTTAAAAATGTGGACTTTATGTTGTGTTTTGTGCATATATAGATGTGATGGACCGTTAATCAAAACCTATGTATCCTTGATCATCATATAATGAGCATCTTGTGGTAAAGTTTATAAATTAAGTCATTAATATTTAACTGTGATTAGGAGGAGGTAGAAAGATAGGTAGATAGATTTAGTAAAACCTCGTAGTCCAAATCTCATAAAAAAAAGAGGACAATAAAAAAGTATATGAAAAGAAAAAAGGAAAATACATAATACGTTAGGAGGAAATCATACCAATGTTTCCCATTTACAGATAATAAATGCATATCTCACTTCATTACATCTAATGTTAGTCAATGGGAGGATAATCATATTATTAGACAAATTATAGATTAGATTCCTTAAAACAGCCATCAAAGAGCCGACATTAGCAGATTTAAACAGTTCATAAACAGTTCATAAACAGTTCTTTAACAAACGTCTTAATGCATCATTATAAGCCGCCTTCAACTGTGTTTAAAATGTCCCTGTTTTTAACAAGATGTATGCACATACTGTATTTTTAAAAAACATACTTATTGCTACAGTATTTACTATAGAGCAATGTGTCATGTACAGAAAAATCATACAAACAAATCAAATATTAAAACAGCCGATTATAAAAAATGAAATAATACATTTTCTTCAACGCTATTTTGTGATTCTTACCATTCAAACATGAGTTTATTGTGAAATTTCAGGAGGAGCTGGAGACCTTCTCTCTCAGTGAAGTGAAGGAGATTAATTCCTCTCTGGATTCTGAGGCCTTTGACTCTCTGCTCATCGTGTCCGTCCAGAACAGGAGAAAACCAGCCACCTCTGTCCTCCTGTTTCAGTGTGAAGTTGTCAGGGTGAGAATACAGCTTTGGAAGAAGGCCTTTCTAGTGAGTGAGAAAGAAAGAGGAGAGATCTAAACATTTTCTGCTGTTTCCAGGCTGATTATGTTGAAAAGGATCTGAGACGAGCTCTGTTAGAGAAAAGTGAGAGTTCACGCCTCAGGTAAGGTAAAGTGCATAGTGACCAAGCATGTGCATGGGCTTATGTACTTTGCGTACTCATTATGCTTTTTGCTCTGTGTTTAAGCAGCAATGGACATTTTGCGGGAGAACATGAAAGAGTGAGACGGACTGATCACTCTGTGCCGCCGTTGACTTCACCTGACAACGGTGAGACCAGAGCTTAGCAGAAGAATATCCCTGTTAAAAAACAACAGCGTTTCTGTGTAAAATGGTTTAATATTCAATAATTAGAAAATAAATCAGATTAACCAACAAGATCTAACAAAAGGAACGCATCTCTAATAACAGAAATTACAATTAATTTCAGTTTGAATTAACTTGCGTTTTATCCCAATAGTGACTGCCTTAATTTATGTCATTTTAAAATTTAATCACTCAAACAACCTAGTTATCGTGCCCTTTCTGACTTCAACAAAATATAAGGTGTGCATCTATGTTCAGCAAATTTGCTCTGATAATCTTACATAAAATTCAGTGTAATAAAATTGCCCCAAAGTCACCTAATTAGTAAAGAATATCAGTGGAAATAAAGCTCTTCAGTGAGAGCCTCACAGCTCCATGGACATACCATCCCTACTGTGTAACATGGAGGTGGTAGTATCATGCTGTGGGAGGGCCTTGTTTAGCAGTAGTAAAGAGGCTCTTACTAGGTGAAGATGATAATATCTAATTGAGAGGTGTCGCTATTTTTAGTCATTGTATGCTTTAGTAAATATAGAACAGAATAGTATACAATAGCATAGAATAGAATAGAAAGAGGATTTATTGTCACACAGTGGAGGAATTTATGATGTATCAGCAGCAATTTAGGGAAATGTTAGGTTCCAACAGGAGAATAGATACTCTACAGTTATTAATGATAGCATACTTAGATTGAATGAGCTGTGGTAAAGGGTTTGATGTTTTGAAAGGGTACATTTTTAATAATATGTAAAAAAAAGACCACCTACAAACATAAAAAACAAAAACAAAATAAAATTGGAAGCAGCGAAGGTTATAATATCTAACAGCAGCTGGCAGGACGGATCTGTGATGATGCTCCTTAGTGTATTTGAGGTGTACTGTACTATAGTATAGTAAACAATACTATATTGGTCATCCAGATGTGTTCAGATCTATTTCAATGTTGCTGCTTCTTCATCTAGGCGAGGATGATTATTCTGAGCCTGAACTGAATCTGCATCGTTACCGGGAGGAAGAGGATTTCCCGACACCCCTGCCTACCACTCCATTACCTCCACCTCGGCCATACACAGAACTGGACAGGGATGTGGTGAGTTTCCTCCATATAAGACGCTTTCTTCTTTAATGGCTCATTATAAAATCTGAGAATAAACAAGGCAAATCAGAATCTAAAGGTTTTCTTTCTCTTTTATTTCAGGACATTTTAAATCACATCATAAATGACATTGAGATCTTCATGGGAAGAATAGCAGCTGCTGAGGCCAAAAATGGAAAGAAAAAGAAGAAAAAGAAAAAAGGGAAAGGTAGGTTATTATAAAACCTTTCAGTAAATCAGAACATGTGCTTATCCACGTAACACTGTATGTCCTCTGATCTATTTAGGAGTAGATGGGATACTGCCTGATGAAGAATTTATAGACTGCCTCCATAAAATCAAATGCGGCTTCAACCTTCTGGTTTGTGTCATTATTTACATGTAGCTGTTATCTCTGATGTGCAATATCTTCACACTCTGATGAACACTTACGTTACGTCTGACAGGGGCAGCTCGATGGAAAGATAAATAATCCTGGCGCTCCAGAGTTCGTCCACTCCTTGTTCTCAGCATTAGCATTCGTGAGTGTCTCCATGTTTTTCTAATTTCTAATTGTTTCTCACTGATCTGAACATTTTAAAATTATGTTTAGGAGGATTATTAGTTATTACAACATGGGCTGCAAGTTTTCAGATTTTTCTTTTTAAGGCTTTTTAAAAGACTCCTTTTTTGTTCATTTTACAACACAGGCCATGTACTGTGCTCTTGTTCAAATTTTTACTCTTTTTTTTTGTTGTTAATTAGTTGTTTTGTCACAAAATTTTACTTTATATCAGAAAAAGATAACTCACATAAATACAAAACTTTTATCACAGTAAAACAATTATGTAACTGGCTGCCCTCTAACTCTACGTATGGCCTAAAAAAATGATCAGCAATAACAGGAAATTAGTTTTTTATTTTGCTGTTAGAGAATTTGGATCCAATTTTTGTTGAAAAACTTTTCATTTAAAAGAGATTTTAGGAAAAGCTGCGGGTACAGGGTCATGCTGAAGCCCCTTGCTTACTTTTCGGTCTGGACTGTCAGAGAGCCTTTAAAGAACCCTCATTTGCGTCATTTAGAGGCCACTATCAGGTGTGTTATAGATAGTTATCCTGCTCCAAAACCAAGAAACTTGGGTTTAAAATCACCAATGATGCCTGATGCTTCCAGCAATCATTGCAAACCATCAAGGTCCTGATTTTCAAGCAGCCCAGAGCATTACACTAACACTGTTTAGAAATGTCTTTGTAACTTTGAACTGATGGGTGTCAATGACTTTCTGGTTGCTTAAAATCGCTTAGCCTGCTTTAAGCTGAAAGACTGCTTCTATTTAATTGGTTTCTAGATTCTGTAGATTTGGTAGCAGCTAATGAAGTCTGTAAATTTTAATTCTTAACTGAGTTACAGCTTTATTTAAAAAAAAAAGAGTACTATTTTGAAACAATCCACTATATTGGAATGGATTGTTTCCTCTCCCCAATTAAAAAAAAAACCTTTTTATATATATAAATTGAAGTATTTAATCAGACTATCTCTGTCTGACATTACAACTTCTTTTATGATCTAAAAGATCAGATTTGTTTTACCTTCTCATACCATTTTGCCCCTGCTCCAACAACATGTATTCCTTATAGATTTAGCAAAAAGGGTGACTTTTAATCTGCAATGTTCATCTTGTTTCTTTCCTGTTTTAGTTTGGTAGAAAGTAAAAATCTGATTAAACAAGAAACTAATTTTCAGATAGTATGGTATAAAAGGATGTCTGAAGCATCCAAAATGCAGCCCAGGATGATGGTGGCTTGTGACCAAAATTAAACAAATGTCAACATTTTCCTCCAGTCAGCAGCCCAGCGTTTATGCAGATAGACGTTTGCTTTCAGGGTGAAATTTAACCTGATGCAGACATATTAGATTATTCAGAAAATCTAAAATACAAGTCATTCCGTAAAAGTAAAAAAAAAAAAAAAAATCCACTGGACTTAGTTTCCAAGATTTGAAGATATTTCGCCACCTCTCCAGGAAGCTTTCTCAATTCAACTGTTTGGATCCGCAGTGAGTTGAGTCTTTATATAGACAAGGCCTTGTATTGCTTGGAAACATGCAAATGGTAACCGATGAGTGGGTTGTTTGCTTCCATTCTGAAACCTGTCTATGATATTCAGATATTACAGGCTAACAATGGAAGCAAACCAGCCACTCATCGGTTACCATTTGCATATTTCCAAGCAAATCAAGGCCTTGTCTATTTAAGACTCACTATTCAATACTCCACGGATGCCTGCAGAACCATGACCCATTGGTAAAATCAGTCCATTTTCTTTTTTCTTCAGGTTTGCTCTCACTGCTCTGAATTACTGCCTCCATCCATTGTGGCCCCGCTGTTCACTCCTCAGTGTATCCGTCTCCTGAGTGAAGAGGCCTCCCAAGAGGAGGACCAGCTGTGGCAGTCTCTGGGAGACTGCTGGAATATTCCCAGGTTCCTATTAAACCTGTCACCCTTTTTCCTATGACCCTTTCATTTGAAAGACATGACACCATGAGGAATAGCGCTCTTACATTACTCTTCACGCAGTGCACACTGTAGCATTTAGAGAGGAAGTCTTGCAGTTCCTGTATGCTTCATGATTAAAGCAAATAGTTGTCAACAATTCAGAATCAGTTAACCTTTTACCAGAATACTGCAGCATTCATCCAATATCCTGTAAGAAGAACTTCAAACAAGAAACGAAACCTCAATGCCACAGAAATGATAAAGCGTCAGATGAAGCTACTATGATGAGAAACAGCAGAGAGAACATAAAGTCAGAGGTTTAACAAGCAAATAGCACAGAAATCATCGTCATTTAACATGTTTTACCAAAACAACAGCATTTATTGAAAGATGTGAAAGAGTAAGACAGCAGCTTTAGGATGCATTACTTTCATCTCCGCCTTATGACATCATGACTCATCAGGTGATCTGTTCCTCGTGGTTTTACTAGTACCAAGTGGCCAGAGGAGGATGAGGACATTCCTACCTACATCCTGAAGTTTTATGATGGCTGGCAGCCCCCTGAGGTGAATGCAGAGGCTCCACCAAGAGAGCTGGATAGCAGACAGGAGAGTCCACGGCCTTCAGCAGGCTTTGAACCTTTACAGTCAGAGGGGCACAGCAGACAAGAGCCGGTTAGGTGTATTTTTTAATCAGAGATTATTTTTGATCTGATGAACAAAAGTGACATTTTTCTTTGAATATTTTCATTTTCTGTATAGACTTATGCCAAGTGGAAACGACCTGAACGACAAAAATCACAGTAAGTGCATAGATTAGATGGTACAAAGCTTTAAATCTCACAGTTCTAAGCGGTTTCCTTCTTTCTGTGTCTTTCAGGCCTGTCCATGCAAAAAAAAATGAAATGCGAGTTAAGTATGACTTCACGTCGAGAAACCACAGAGAGCTCACCATCACTAAAGGAGAAATAGTTGAGGTGAATTTTTCTATTTCTATTACTCTAAAAAAAAAAAATAAAAAAATTTCATAAAGAGAACAAATAATCCTCGATTGTCCCATTTGGCTCTCTGCATCTGCAGCTCCTGGACAAGTCAAAGCAGTGGTGGAAAGTGAGGAACAACAGAGGGGAGGAAGGTTACGTACCAAACAACGTCCTGGAAGATGTTGACAGTCCGTCATATGAGGTAGTCAACGCTCAGAAACCATGAAATGATGGTAAAAGAAACGAACCGCTCACAAAGAAAACAAATCAGGACATGTTATTTTTGTATTTTCATTTAGGACTTTCCAGCATCTCCTGTCCTGACGAGGAGATCTAATCCAGCAGAGGTGAAAGCCTGGCTTGAACACATGGAATTTAACAAAATGTAAGTGACAGTTAATTCTAGTAACTATAGGTACAGTAATGATGATCTAGGCCTGAGTAGAAGTTGTCATTAATTGACATGTTTTCCTATCAGTAGAGAAGCTATTTATGGCCCTTATAATACAAAGCAGGGGTCATTGGTGGATTTTTTTAAATATTAAACTAAGCTTTTGTTTTAAATATTTTTCAAATTAGTTTATCACCATATATAATAGTGAAATATCTCAGCTAACATATGAAGAAGGTTAATGACATATAGGGTTTCCTACAGAGTCCAAAACTAAACGTGCAACAGATTTATTGAAATCCAATCTTTGCTCTGCATGCTGTTTTTTCTAGAACTCCAAACAGCAGCTGTAGTTTTAGATACCCAACAAGTGGAGCTTCTTTTAGGAGTTTAACAAATACAATATTTATTCATCTTCTATCCTACAACTTTAACTGGAAATTTGAGTAATAACTCAAAAAAGCAAAATGTGAAATTGGTTTGGGGTCCTTGCAATTATAAACAGCTTGACATTTTATGTGGTAGTAAATATATTTCAACATTTAAAGTTCATGTGTTGTGTATTTTAATTCAGATCCTTAAATAAATCATCTGTAGATGCAGTTACAGCTGCAGCTCTTGGCCTGTCTCTACCAGCTTCTCTTATTTAAACTCTCTTATGTCTGGTCTTTTAGCCTCCTGACACATGACGATGAATATCTCTTTTCTTTAACAAGTTACTGGCTCCAGTTTAAAAACAAGAAGCCAATGGCAGGGTATTCCCACCTCAGTAATTTATGGTGCAGATAGTTTGGTTAGATGCATTTTTATATCTGTTGTCAGATTTTTGCCTCGTATGGCCAGAGCACCCTCCTCTAAACGTTGCTGAGCCCAAAAATGGCAAACTCCAAAAGCGACTTTAGATGCAGCTCTTAGCCTTTTCAGCCCAGTTGGTGGTGGAAACATGACAAAATAGGAAGAAAAAAAATGGCTGGAGAGTGATTGAGCGCTTAGCAAGGAACATTTTATTTGCTCTACTTAAAGGTATAGTAGAGGATTTTTGCAAACTCTACAAAAATGCACATGGACAACCCTGTAACCGCTCCCGAGAGGGAACGCCTATTAAACACATGCGAGAGCATGAACAAGCCCATTTCTGCTGGTGGACGCTCTGTTTAAAAGTTGCTGTTCTGTGTCCAAACGTCCGTCCTAACCACTAAATCCCTCAATCACTATATGGAGCGGTAGGGTCGGGAATTGATACGATTTTCACGATTCAGATTCCCTCATCGATTCTGTGAAACGATTTGATTCCTTATCGATTCTCTTTTCGATTCTATGAAACAATGAACTTGGTAAGTGCACGTTGACATTCGTCTACCTTGGCCTGGGACATTCTATTTCTGCCTGCCTCGGCGAAAACAGAAGGCAGTGAACGGGAGCTGCCGGCCTCTGATCCAGCCAGGCTTCAGTCATCTAAATCTAATGGAGAAGGCATTCGTTTAATGAAAAAGCATTACTGTACAATTTGGGGAAATAAAGTCTTCTCCCCCTGATTTAAAAAAACGAGCGTCACCTTTCTCTCGCTCCCTAAACTGCAACTTTGTAGTATATTTAATAACCCCAAAGAGAGGTAGGAAATTGGTTTATTTCCAGAAATGGCATATGATTTACTAGGAACCACATTAAGCACAGCCAGTGATATAAAACTAGCTACTTACAAAAAGATTTGACTTTCATGCAGGTCGTAACTTTAGCTTCAGTCCGGAAGCATCAAAAACACGGCATTCGTTAATATGTATGCCATGTTGTGTGCGCAGGTGTTTCTGAGTGTTGGATGTATTTCCTCCCATGGATGTAATTGCCACTTTACATACAAACTTTCGATTGTTTTACCCGATGGGACACCATTTTTTTATTTTACTTTTCTAGACCTACACCTGGTCACGTCGTACTTGCGTACTGAATGCCGTGTTCGTAACTTGCTTAAAAATCGTGACGTAAGTGCTAGGCTCTGGTGCTGCCTGGAAACGTTAAGAGAACCATTAAGCGAGCTGCCCAACCGTGCTATGGAATTACAACACATGGAACCGGTTTTAGATTTGCATCCCTATAGAGCGGGGTCTATATAGTGGACTTTATAGTGAACTCATTTAACTGACCGTTCGGACAGATGATCACTGCTCTTTAATCCCTTTGGGCCACGTTACTCCTCCACTCTGCGGTGCCTGCAGCATCTTTGTTATTAGTTGTCTCTGTCAGGTAGCGGCAGCCTATGGTGACAGCAAATACCATAATGCTTTGCGAGGAGAGCTGTACATGCAAAGCATTTCGGCATTCCTTTTGAGGCCTTTCTTTTCTTCTCATATACTTCATAGACACTTTATCTCTCACGAACATCTGCAATTTTCAAAGAACCATGTTGAAAAAGGTGAGCTTCTATGACTGTCTGAAACCGTAGCTCACCACAGATATACGTATGCCTGAAAGTCCGCATATGCAGAAAAACATAGCTAACTAGGAATGAGCACGTAGGATGGCAATACGTAAACATATCACTAGAGTGATTCACAATTAGGAGGACCACTTGTTTAGATGATCAACACAGAAAAAGAAAATGCTCCACTACACCTTTAAAGAGCTCTGGGAGTCATACAAGCCAAGTAAAGTTTCTGCAGTAATAAACCAGCTCCTCATCAAGGTTATGCTTTGGTTCTGTTACACATTAACTAACTTGAAGGTTGCTTTTATGGTAGCACTGTGCGCTGCCTGGGCGTCCTGAGTGGCTCCATGCTGCTGGGGATGAGCAGAGAGGAGCTGAAGACTGTGTGTCCAGAGGAAGGAGGGCGAGTCTTCTTCCAATTACAGGCAGTCAGATCCACCCTGGCAGTAAGTTTTAGACATGCTAACTTTAGATTTTGCCCGTCATCTTCTTTATCACCAACAATAACCACCTCTCTTTTTTATCACCAGTGACGCAAGTTAAAGAATCCACCCAGCTGGTGAAGAAGAGGAAAACATTCTAGATACTGAAAGCAAATAAGAAGCAACTGGCTAGAATAAAGAAGCTTTCGTTCACATGTGAACACACTGCACTTTCTGAAAACAGTAATTTATCATATACTTTATGTTAAAAATGTCACATATATATGTCACTATTTTAAGTCACAATGTAATCTCTGTTATGTGTATGAAGTTATGAATCTTAACAATAAGCTGATAGGAAGCAAACCATCTGCTGCAAAATGATTTCTAAAGTCTACCTTGTTTTGTTTGTGATATTTACTGGGGCAAATATATTACTATAAATAAATTACTAATATATGTTAACTATAAATTAAAGTGAAATTCTGGCACAAGTATTGCTTCAACATGCTTTATTGTTATTATTCAGTTTCTGACAGATGAGCTTCATCAGTCTCAGATGCTCAAGCAATGATGAGGCTACGAATCAACAGGAGTCAGATTGAGCAGAACATGAACCAAACTGTTTAACAACTTACAAAACGATGACATGTAAGCAAAACACAATTTAGATAAAATAAAAGATCATTTCAAAAAAAGCAAGCAGAACGGAATCAAACTATGTTAAATTGTAAAAGTAAACAGTAAATCATAAAGAGTTGAATAAGAATATTAACTGTATGGTTTCTCTGAGACAATATAGAATGACATTGCTTTTCTTACTATTTACTGGGGAAATTATATTACTATAAATAAATTACTTAATATATATCACTATCAATTCTTCAAATATTGAGGAAACTATTTACAATTAATTTACTAATTAATTGTAAAGGTTTGGATATTGTATGGGTGAAGCAAATCAATGGCATTAGTAGTATTTCTAAAATTGGAAACCATTTGTGAGCTGATTCTCGAAAGATCAAAGAACAAACTGCTAAAAAAAAAAAAAATCAAGAGGCTAACAAATATCTGCATCAGATAATATCTGGGGAAAAACTCCCTGGCTAACGGTATGCATACTTAAAGGTGTGCTTTGGTGTCTATCTTGCTACTTTAAAAGAAAGAGGAGACGTCACGTATTTGCACAGAAACAGTAAGTCATTGAAACACAAAATGTATAATGGGGTATCATTTGCTGACAGTACTTAACAGGCAGAGCTAAAATACTGTTTCATTACTTAATATTAAAGACAAAATAAAAAATAACGAAAAATCTTAAGTTCTCCTTCACATCAAGAGTATTACAAAATGGTCATACTTCTATTTCAGCTATAAAAAAACATAAACTCTTAACAACCACAAAGTCCTCTGAGTTCGGTAGACAGCTTCAGCGCATCCTTCAACGGTTGGATTCGTACAAAACAAACACATAAACATCTGCATACTCTACAAATGTGTTCTGACCGATTCCTCTGCTGGTTAAACCTGAACCCCCAAAGTCTGATGAGAGGCAGGATAATGTGGAGTGACAAAAGGAAGGTGTGCTGTAAAAAAATGCAACCATTCCTGGTTTCATGGGGTTAGAAAACCCCCACTACGGAAACGTGCAACAGTCTTCCTTATATCCCTGCACCAGTTGCTCAATTCAACCATGCAGAGTTTGACTCAGGGCTGGATGTAAACAGGGTTTTTTCTGTCCTTGCATACGTCAGTCATGCCAGCATGCAGGAGAGAACTCGAGACCGAGATATAAAGCTTCTTCACGCTGTGACTCTGCAGGCTGGTTTCTGCTCCATCAGCAAGCCTGGTGTGGAGATTCCCACAGAGGATGGAAAGGAAAAAGAAAAAGACATGCACTGCTTCTAAGTAACGACGGAAAGGCACAGGGAAGGCTTTGTTTTCGTGCTTATGAAGAGTTTAGTGCATGCAAAGAACTAAACTGATGTGATCCAGCCCCAACAATGCCTGCAGTGAGCGTTCATCCACATTTGTTTGTGCTCTTTATTATCTCTGCTACATCAAAACTATAACAACAAATAAATGAATTCCTGGGAATATTTACGTTTGCTTTAAGGAATGTTTCTGAATCCAAGGAGATTCACTATAAAAATGCAATTTAGTAAATTATAGCTCTTAAACTACAGAAAATGTTGCACACAAGTAAAATCTATAACTTTAGATAAAGTTATTCTTCTTAAAAAAAAAAAAAAAAAATCAACATGTGTGAGAGAGTAAGAGAGAAGAAGCTTAAAGTTCTGAAAATGGGAAATTTAAAGTAATTGGACTGTTTTGAACCCAAACATGATTAAGGATTGATAGAATAAAAATGTTGGCAGCTCTGAAACCTTGGCTTTTTATTTGCTGCACAGCTACAGCAGCGCAGCAGACTTCTACAGTGGTGTGTAAAGGCCAGCAGATTTTTCTCTCGCATCATCTTATCAGTGGCATGCTGAGTGGGCTGCAGAGTGGAGGGGAGGTGGGGATTTTAGCGCCCTCCTGAGACGGGGCCCATGGTCAGCGTGTCCTCCTCGTCGATGGCGTCCAGCTCATCGGTCCGCACGGCATGGGTGATCAGGTGAAGCTCCTCGGTGAGGGTCTCGAAGCGATAGGCTACGCGGATATCGGGAACGTTGGTGCGGCGGATGTCGTTGCTCTCAGGACCTTCTTTATAGTAACTGGGGCCAAGCCAGTAGCTCTTAATCTGTAGATGAAAGAAACAACGATTGGAAATGTTTGGAGAGTAGCCGGATTAGTAACAGGACCGTTTTTGGCTCATCTGCCCACATGACCTTCCTAATTTGCTGTGTCGCTGGCATTGCTTATTGCAAACTGCAGACAGAACGCTCTACCTCTCGAGACACTCAAAGTTTGGACTATTCTTTTTTCCGGTAGTTTCTTTCTAACCCTGTCTACCTTGCCTCCATGATGCTGCTTGCCTACTAATATTCCGTAACAAACCTTCTAGGTCTCAATGCAGCAGCTGAGGTGGACTTAAACAGTAGTGTTTCGCCAATGTCATTTTTTGGCCCCGATACAGATACCCGATACCTGGCTGTTCAGTATCTGCAGATACCGATACCACACCGATACCATCTGTTTGAATTGATGTGTGTGTATATATGAAGAACTGCATACTACTTGGATGTAAAATAATTGCCATCACGGCTTTGTCAAGCTGCTGCCTACCTTTGTGAAGCAGGAAAAAGGCTAATATGAAGTGCATCCAGGGGTGACAATAGTTAAATTGACTTTTGGCTCTCAAAATAGTATCGGTGCCCTATTTATTGGAACTTGCCGATTAAAATCTATGCTGTGTTGGAGCCCTACATTAACTTTGGGCTCTTCATAAAGGACAGTTTCCAGTCTTTGCCATATTTAGATTTACTATTCATGGAACTGCTAAAGCATTGGGGCCTCAGATGTACAGCTATTCTCTCTGGAGTCTACAGGAATGGGCTAAATAACACAAAAAAGTAGTCTTTTATCAAGAATATTTATATTTCATATATGGAAAAATTAAAATGTTGCACCTATTTTAATCTGACAATGTCTGTCTCTTTTTGTATAGGGAATATTTGGAGGCTTCAATTGATAGTTTAGAGAGGAAAGGACAGAATATTGAATGCTGCATTATAGAAACACCAATAAAGGCCCTATGGGATGGCTACACTTAGATGAATAAAATTTATACTTCCCAAATCCAAAAAAAAAACCACACTTATTGATAAAAAAAAATACAAATAGGAAAGCGAAAACCTACAGAAACAGGATACACAGAAACACTGGCTGCAGCTGTGTATTGATCAGACTCATTTACTTTAGTTCCCATACCCAAAAGGTAAACATTCCCACGACCAGAATTTCTTGTCTACAGTCATGCAGATGTGTTTCTGCTGGTTAAATCAAGAGGGATGGGAAGCTGTTGGACATTTTCAAACACACTTTTAACAGTTCCTATCTTTCCTACCTCGTCGTAAACGAGTAAACAAGATATCACAGCTGATATCCTCCCCTACACTACGACAATGAGCACCGTTCAGTTTGGGATGCAAAAACAAACATAAGTATAAAATATTTTGTTTTATCCAAGAATGAAAGTTACACTACAGATTTCATGCCTTTGTGGATCTAACACATGGTTTGAACCAATTCATTCTCTCGACAGATATGAGCAGAAAGAGACCAAACTTAGCTCCCCTTTTTGTATCAAAAGTGGCTTATGTTTTTCTGAATGATTTTTTTCATAATAATAAAGTCCTGATGTGAATGTGCGGTCTAAAAATGATCTACACAGGACAGGAAAGCAAGCTTTCTTTCCCATACAGTCGCTTTCAAAAGAGTTCATACCCCTTGAATTATTCCACATTTTCCCAGATAACAATCACAAACAAAAACATATTTTTTATGAAATTTAGTAGAAAGAAAACAACACAAGACTTTGTTTTTATAAATAAGAAACTGAAATGTGTATTCAGCCCCCCTGACTCAATAGTTTACGGTAAAAAGTTACTTTTTCAATGCTGCTATTGATTCCTGCCTGTCATTTTTTTACATTTCTGGCAGAAAAAAATAAGCTTGTTACAAAAGTGAACAAATAGGGAAGCTAAATAAAGAAGGTATGTATTCTTATGTCTCATTGTATAATTCAGCTACTGCTTGCATTTATTTATTAGCTCTACTTATTGTGCATATGACTGTATGCCAATCTATTTAGTCCTGTATTTGTTTTAATTATATCATATTGGGTCTTCCATACATGGATTATTTTCTTTACTGCAGCTGCAACTCCTCCAAACACCCTTAAAGATTGTAAATTCATTAATCATTGCTAACATTAAAGGAAAAAAGCTATACTATATCCTAGTGGTGGGGCACTATTAGAATGCCTAATCAAGTTAAACACAGGGTCTGTAATTAATTAATTGCAATTAATCGCATTTTAAAATCAAACTATATTAACAAAATAAACCACCTTTCCAATTCAAAACAATTTTTAAAAGCTATACTACACATACAGAGATATTTCCAAATATGCTTTTTATTGCCTCCTTTATCACAAGTATTGGTGAAAATAAACCAACTCACTCTGTGGGAAAATCCACTCATCAGGACACTATTTCTTGCCAGCTCACACATGTCACAGGAGCTCAGTTTCCACACTTGAGCTGCGATGCTGTATTCTTCCATCAGTGGCTCCTAGAGGGAAAATATTAAAATCCATATTATTGTCTATTTCACATCCAATAACCTGAAAGGGAAACAAGATATGTCATTATGGACATCTCAAATTAACTTTTTCATTTGGAATATCGATATTAACATTGCAGCTTTGAGTATTGACTGATATGATAGAAGGACGAATCAAACATACTTTTATTACTTATTTTTTAGTTTAAAATTTTGCAAGACTTGCTCAGGTAATATTAGAGTCAGCAACAATAAATATTAGAACAACTGACCCATTTATTATTAACCAAGGCTTACATAAACTTTAATCAGAAGCACATGGAAGCAGAGTGTTTTTTATCAGCCTGCTTATATTTGAGCCTTTAAGTGCAGGATATATTCTAATAAATGTTGGATCGGGACATTCGTAAGGTTCTCACTTTTGTGTGACTGGATTATTTGTGTGGACAAACAGACCTTAGTGAAGTGGAACTGAAGGGGATCATCGGTAGACAGAGAGATCATGAGGCCTCTGGACAGATACTCCATCAGAGGGTTGCGGTGGTAACTGAGGAACAGGCTGTTGTTGCTCAGAGGGGACATGGCAATGCCAACCTGAGCCAGGTAGTAGAGATACTGAAGCACAGGAGCCTAAAGCAGGAAATGAGACGAAGAGGGTAAAGCTAAAACAACTTTTACCTTCAATACAGCTGAAAAAAAGACAGATTTGTTGCCCCTATGAAGACTAAAGTGACACCTATGATTAGCTCATTAAAAAAAAATCAATGCAGCTATAACAGAATATAAAGCCAATCATTTTAATCTGTCCCCAAATCACAAATTAGCCTTTCCTTTAACTCTGAACAAGCAAAAAAATGGATGCTTGGATAAAAAAAAGACAAAAAAAAGGTATCTTTATCATTTATGATAAGTGTATCCTTCCTGTTAGGCACAAAAATATATATATATTTTTTTAAGTTTTAAGTTTAATTTTCAGTAAGCTTGCAAAGAAATTAATTAACAAATGAATAAAGTTAGCACCGAGGACATAATTTAACCAATTCTTATTCACATGCGATTAAAAAGAGCAGGTTTAAACTAACTTATACCCTTCTCAATGATCACTAGAACACCTTTATTGTTAATAAAGCCCCTTATATGATTGCTGCTACATGTTTCCTGTATTGTTTGTTTGTTGATTTATCAATGGCGATGAGGATGGAAGGCCCTCCTTGCCATTACCCTAATCTTTACAGTAGCTACTTACAATATCCCATGTATCACTCTAACACAAATGAAGGTTAGACTTAATGGTAACTTTAAATAAATGGTTGAGGCTCGCTGTGAGCCATTCTGACCTTTCTGAGCAGCAGTCCATGGGAAATGTTCTCTGACAACATGAAGCCTGACACCAGGTGGTGGATCGGGCCTGCTTCTCCACAGTGGGGTCGCAGAACAAAGGTATGAAAGCCTCGTCGTCTGTGTTACACAAAAAAGACTCCGATTTGAGAATCATTAGGTGTAAAAGAATGATAAAACTAAAGCATCTTGTTTGCTGGCGTATTTTGTACCGTCGCAGGTGGTTCAGCACAGTCATGTTGGCGTAGGTGTAGTAGAGGTAGTAGGAGTAGGGGGGGTTGTCCTCCTCTGTCCAGTCAGCAGGGAGGGGACTGTCCAAGTTAAAAATGTGGTGTTCGGGTTTAGACTCGTCGTCCACGCTGTCAAAGCCCACAACCTATCAGCACGCAAAAACATTGAGTCTTAGCCCTTAGGTGTGGTCCATGAGAATAGCTTATCAGGACACACTCACGTGTTCCAGGAAGAGATGCAGCTCTGGGTGGCTCCCAGGATCTATGGTGACTTCAAACAGAGGCATGAAGATGTTCTCCAGCATCTCCTGGAAGTTAGCCAGCTGCTTCTTGGTGTGGTACACGTCACTGAAAAACAGGTTTAACCAAAACTGTAATTTCACATTACGATTCTGTGTTTGATGAGTTCTTAAAAGAAAAAAACTATTTTGGAGACAAAAATAAGCAATATTAAGCATAACCAAATCCCAGATAGCTTCTCCCTTATTTTTCAAAGCTGATAAGTCATTCTAAATCATAGCTTTTTGGGACCGTTTTGTGCCAAAGGTAGTAATACTGTGAGTACGATGACTATATAATGTTGTGAAATAAAAAAAAAAAAAATTTTTTTTTTTTTTTGACAAAGTAGACCTTTCTAACAGAACTGTGTCCAATGGTACAATTAGTAGCAAAATAGAAAATTGTAAAGTGAGCACCATGTTTGACCCAGGATAAAACAATAAACAAATTTGACATTAATTTAAAGAGATACGGCTCAGATAAAAACACAGTTCATATCACAGTGACATCAGCCAGAACAGTATGTTAACAGCCAGACCAAAGAGGCAGCAGAAGTTTCTCTGGTAAGGAAACATTTTTTTTAAAAGGTCTCTTAGGAAGTGGTTATTAAACTAAATAGGTAACAGCTTCCTGTAAACGTCTTTCCCCGAGTCACGGAACAGCTTTAGCTTGACAGGACCTTTTAGGACCAAACAAATGTTGGGAGAAAACTAACACCAAAAACAAATATAGAGTTTCAATGGCAGCCATGTTACTGTAGTGCAGTTAAATAATAAATAAAACAGACAGCTTATATAAAAAAGCTGTAATCTTTAGCGTCTCTATTTGCTGTGGTTTGATGTTCAGAACAGCTGCACGGTTTAATAACAGAGACTATTCTGGTTTTGAGAACAGTTTTTGTCCGCACTGCCCTGACCTTCAAACAGTCTTGGTTTCCCACAGAGTGCTTTAACCCCCTGGGGGAGGATGAAGATTTTCTTGGTCTCTGACCCTGATCTCCAATAACTTCCTCTCCCTTATTGGAATAGTAATCACCCAAGTCTTTATATTACGAGCTCATCATTAAGCTGAAAATTAACTTGTTTTTTATTTGATGATAATTTTTGCTTTGATGTTACAGTATGCTACGTTCACACTGCATGCTTTAACATGCTGACATGCTTGACGTGCATACAAGTGCATCAAAAGGTCCTGCAGCAGGAGAAGCGCATCTTCACCTATCTGAGCAGCTGAAGCAGAGCCACAAGAGCTTCTGAGGCGCGTGACGCACTTCACAAGCAGCAGATGCTGGTGTTGGAAAAATTTAACTTTTGCTGCTCGACACGCTCCATGAACCAATCAGAGAAGCTGATCTGGGAGCTTGCAGGAAGACGAACACAGCAGTGTTCATGCCGAGAGCTATGATCACTCACCTGAAACAGTTAACGCCTAAATTAACTAAAATGTTTAAAACTTCCGGCAAAATATGCTCACTTTCATTATTCTGGTGCCTGCAGTTTGTACCATGTACCTAAAAAAATGCTAACATCTACTTCCAGTCAGCACTTATAATAGTGGAAACCCCCAGCTGCTGCTGGGAATTCCCAATGATAGCGCACTGCCAGTATGTGAGGGTCTGAGCGGCTCCGACAGCCAAATAATATATTAAGGCAAGATCGTAATCATGGGTTAGGGTTTTTACCCACTTATCGAAAACAAATATAGCAACGCTGCTCACTGCCATTGAACACAAGAGCAGAAGAGGCCTCAGGTGCATCTGGACAGACTTTGCTGGATGCGCTTCAGGACATCTTGAGGTGCGCCTGACCTTTATGTGCACAACTATACAGCATATAGTACAACCAAATGAAGCAACAGGTGCTTTTTGCTGCGTGGTGTAAACGTTGCATAAGGTTTACCGTTAAAAATGCAGTATCAGCCTCCTTTAATATCCTTTATCTGTGTTACAGTTTTCTCAAACTAAATTATTTTTTAAACTCAGAAAAAGTTTAAAGAATAATAAGTATAACCAATGTAAGAACAAACTGAACTCAAGGTTAAAAAACGTAATCTAGGACCCTCTGATTCAGTTTGTTACGGTTGCTTTACAGCTTCATCTTCTTAAAAGTCTGCCACTGTCTGTTTTTATTGAATTTTGAAGTTATTTAGTGAAAACAAAAGAGTGGAAGGTTCAATAGGGCTGAGTTTCAGCCTCCTCCTGCGTCCTGCGTCGTGTAGTATAACAGGGGGTAACGAGCGGCGATCAGCCTCTCATGACCACCTCCTGATCAGAAATCGTGAGGTCGGGAGAAAATAAAACATGTTCGAAATTCAGTCGGCCGTCGTGAGGTGCTTGCGAACAAATCCTGCTCTATAAGAAGAGCTACAAGGGTCTACAGGCTGATTTACCAGAAAGTTTGAGCTGTAGCTGCGTGCAACGATTGAAAATATAGCACAGTGTATGCTTTGGAAATATATATTACGTATTTTACGAGCTAAAAAAAGTTACATTTGCGATAAATAGTCCTTCAAAGTTGGTGAGAATCTAGTAATGATATACGTAGCACAACTTAGAACACATAAGGTTTAGAAATTTGGTTTCTAGAATTTTATGCGCGTTTATGAATCATTTCCATCTCCGCCTCAAAATAAAACAAATCTGGAGAAGCACTTACAACAGACGGGGCACCTGAATGAGCCAGCGCACATTATCAGAGTACACTCTATGCTTCACAGCCCACTCTGCCAGCCTGTCCCATTCGTCTCTGGAGCGTCCATAGATGGACAGTCGTAACTCAGAGTTCTGGTATTTACTCTCTTCCAAGTCATACATCACCTCCTGGGGGGAAAAAAAGTCAACAGGTTTAGATTTGTGTTCAGAAATTGTGTGGTAAGGCCTTACACCTAAATTACCTCCCACCTTAACTATATGTGCAAAGTATTTTCCTTCCACGTAGTTGTCTGTCTTGATGAAGATCTCTCTGAGGATAGACTCTCCAATCGGGTTGTATTTGGAGTTGAACTTATCAAACCGATGAAATGTGTTTCGATCCTGTTAAAGTAGAAAGTTTGAAAAGAACCCTCTTTATGAATGAGTTTTGTGTCTATTCTATTTTCCATAAAACTCTGACCACTCACCGCATGCATGTCCAGTGTGTCTACACTCAGATCGTACGCTGTCAGGTTCATGGTCTCAAAAACATCTCGCAGGGTCTGACCGCGTCCCCGCTCTACATGAACTATCTCGTCAGGGTATTTTTTCATGGCTTTCTTGATAAATCGCAGAAGATGCTTCTGGTTCATGCAGGATGATGCGTGTATGTGAGTATCCACCTGGAGACAAGATGAGAAAGAACGCACAATTCACAGCAGAAATTCAAAATATTTATATGTTAATGCACTATGAATAACAACTAGATCCAAATCATATATAAACAAAAATCCAGGATTTCGAAATTCCCCCCGGACATTTCTTTAATTATGAAAAGTAGGACATGTCCGGGAAAAGGAGGACGTCTGGTCACTCTGCCATTACAACAATTTGATGTTTCAGTGAGTGAGTGCTTGTTGCTATGATGCATCTTTGCTCAGCAACTTCGCTCATTGTAAACCAACCAATTAGCTAACAGCTCATCTAAATATTCATGAGCATTCCATAAAAGGAAGAAAACCTGTCGTTTCATTCTAGGGCTTTTAACCAGGCTTGCATTAGAGCTCATAGAACAGCAAATATGCCATTTTCAGCCCAACCAATGTTACACAACCTATTCAGAGACCTTAAGGACCAGCACCAAATACCCTAAATAATCATTCTATGACCCCTTTAATGAATAAAAAATAGGTGCCAGTTTTATATTTTTTTTAAAATCCATTTAAAAACAATACCACTGAAGTTGGAAATTATTTTTGCAACAGCAGCTCTTGCCTTTCGGATGTTGTAGAAATCTCTGTGAGGGACCCTCTTTTGAGCTGCCAGCTCCTTTAACTCATTCAGAAGGATGTGCATCTGAAATTTGGAGCTCAAGTACTGTAGACGGCGGTAGCAAAAAGATTTCCTGGAAACACAGGGAAGAAACGGGTTTTAATTTGAACTTAATAAAAACAAAAACTATAACTCTAGCTGTTGATTGATTGAAGTAAAACTTACACTGGACCATTGATAATGAGGGACATCATTACATTTGTGTCTGCCAAGTACTCCTTCAGGTCAGGATATGGCAAGTCCAGTTCTGTGCTTCTAAATAAACAAAGATACTTGTTGTATTTGTCATTTATTCACATTACATTCACTCCTAATTAACATTCATGATTTTCCCTCTCTTAGTCGATTCACTGCACATTTTACTTTCACAATCGCGCATACTTATGCAAGATTTGTGTGATCTTTATTCTGGTTTTGAAAACAGATTACAACATTATCTAATAATGCAAACTATTTGTTACTGATAAAAAATACATTAAGAAGTATTAGATTAGCTTGTCATAACAGTTGATAAATTATTTTAATTGTACAACTTTACATTATCTTCTTGATTAATGAAAGCGAGTAAAGTTAAAGGAAGTTTCTGCATAGAAAAATTTATTTATTTATTTAGAGTAAATTCTCACAGTTTTAGTGTTTTTATCTTAGTTCTTGAAACCATTTTTTGCTGTGAAAATCAGAAACCAAAGAATGATTTAACTGCCAATCTGTTTAATCAAAAAGCTAAATCAGAAGAAACACATAAATGACTATGTAATTAAAAAACAAATCAGTGAATATCTCTGGACATAAATGACTATATGCTTACTTATCCATGTTTGTTTTCTTGTTGAAGACATGTATGACCCCATCAACCATCTTACAACCGTATCCTGTGTCTGCTGGCATACTCTTGGGATCCTGATTTTCATATGGATGTGTCTCTGAAGCAGGTGGGTGAAAAGGGGCATCTAGGAGAAAAAAAGGTTTCAGATCTGAATGGTTATTTGGCTAAAAAAGGTACTTTGAAAAACAAAAAAACAACAGCTTGATAAATCCTCCAAAACTGAGTGTATTGGTAGAGACATCCTAACACAGTCTCTAGCATCCCCATACAATATGAAGATGATTTCAACAAGAAAGATGATTGCTTATAAATAGTTGGTGTTACTTCATGAGCAGAACTGATGAAACTTTTTGGATAACAGGGGAACCAGTAGAAGAGAAGTCCAGTCCCTCAAACATTAACACTATTATATTAATTTTACTAAGTTTTGCTGTCATCTTGATGAGCATACCTGCATCTACAGGGGTCTCTGGTACATCATCATAAACTCGCAGATCCAGAGAGTTTGTCCCAAGGTCCTGCAGGGCGTGAGCTGCGGTCTTACAAAAATTCTGCATGGAACGGTTGATGTATTTTTCCCGGATTAATAAAGCCTTCACCACACATTTGGCAGCATCTACCAAGTCAGTGAACGGCACCTGGAAACACATCAAACCAACAGACAAAAGCCTCTTTTAGCTTTTGCATGAGTATTAAACATACTATAAGACCTAAGATCTGAGCTTTCTTACCCCACATTTCTCTTCCCCAGAGATTGAGACCCGCTGGTACTCTCTTTCCATCGGCATTTCCCGCTCCTTAAAGCCCACATCAACCGTGTCTACACTTTTCTCTTTCATCAACCTGACATGCACATAAAGACCACAGCTTAGCATCAAAAAGAAAGGGGGATGATGACAAAGAAACAAAAACAAGGGACGTTAAGGAAGTAGAAGTAATAAAACTTTTATTCTGGTACAGCAGTCCCGTGTATGTTAGTTGTTGAAGACGAGAAGTTTATTTCTGAGAAAACCCATTTCTGCTAAACTTAAGAACAATCAGCCAATCAGCAAACATATATTATACATATATAAACATTTATAAAATGTTTTGCCAGAACTGGAGAATATATGACAAACTTATAATCAATGTGATAAAAGCTCTTTTGAACAAGTTTGTACACAATGAAAACGTTGTTTTCTAAAGCATTTTAAATGTCATAGAGAGGAATTCTGTTTGTTAATAAGATGTTGAGTCTGTTGGATTGGATAACACTGCATCGAAACTCACACCTGTCACTGATTTTAGTGTCCAGGATGCTAGAGTTACAGAGTTATGTAAGTGTGAAGAAAGTTTACATTTATTGAGGTGATACTGTACCAATAACTAACATCTCTACAGGACATAACTTTCCAGGTCAGCCATTTCACATTTTCAAACCAAAAAAAAATGCATTTATTAGCTTTGGTCCAGAAGAAAACTCGTCTGTAGGGGTTCAGAGATCCAAAGCATGCATCTGTTGTAAGTGCATATTTTAAAATGAAAGAAATGTAAAACTATTATGCTTCTGTAACATTTTTATTAGCACTTTTATTTCCTCCTGTTACCACTGAACTCTTAGAGAAATCCACACTTTAACCTCCTACTTGATAGTGTTAGGTTCTTCTTGTGGCTGGAGAACAGTTCTGATCAGATCAGACGTTAAGCCTTTCATAATAGGGAGGTCCCAGAAGCTGATGGTAGTCCTCCTGACACTGGATGGATGGAGTCTACTATCAGTCATTTTTCTACAGAATACCAAAGCAGCTAAATCATTATAAGAACTGCTATTGATTAGGTATTTCTAAATACTCTATTCAGTTTTATAAGATACTTTATCCTACTAAAAAGGACCCCACATTATGTCTGTGGTTAGGAAAGATGATTTAAAGTCTCAGGAATTAAGATATTAAACCCACAGCAATGCCTTGATAGATCCCATTATCTCCTTTTTCCTCATATCTCATCCTGCTTCCTTTTCTTCGTAAGCTAATCAATTCAATAAAACTTTGTTCATAAAAAGCCCCATTTTTCCTCACATTGATATATGATCCAGTGCTCTGAAAGCGAGATGCTTTCAACAATAAAACTGACCAGCTTGGGAACCAGTATGCAGCTACCAGGCAACACAGGATTGAACAACCTGGGAAAGCTTTCACTCAAGCTGGCCTTCTTTGGGCAATTTTTGGCAGTTACCACTGCATACCAGAAGCAATAAATCCTGTAGTCTGGGGAGCCTCTCACCCTGTTATTCATCAGAAGTTGTCACTTCCATGAGTTGCCCTTTCTTCTTCGCACAGCTAAAATGTGGGTTTTTATTTATTTTTCTGCTCTGTAAAGCTTAGTGTCCAATAAAAATGTAAAACATTTATTCACTTCATTTATGATGTGATTCAGTCCAGGGCCTTTTTGATGTCTATGGCTAACTTTCATTAACAGTATAAGCATATTACTTTGTTTTGCTTTTTAAAAAAAAAAAAAAAAAAAAAGGTGTCTTAGAGTAAATCTGTATATTTATATTAGGGCTAAAACAATCAGATTAATCGTGATCAATCAATTAGTGAAATAATCATCAATTAATATGGTAATCGATTAATTGTTAACTGGAGTGTAGAGATTATAAAATGTTTCCTTAGCTGACAGAGCAACCCAATTAGAGCAGTAATAATACCAAAATTGTAGAACAAATATGTAAACTATTTACATTTAAGATACAAAATCTTCTACATCTGTCAATACGCTCTATCCAGAACTCCTAAAGTGGAAGTTTTAGTTTCACCTGGTTTAATTCTATAAAATATCTTCTTAAAGGAACCTTTTGCTCTCCAATTATTAATCAAAAAATAACCAGATTACCGTAATCTATTTGCAAAACAATAATTAGTTGCAGCCCTTATTTGTATATATTTTTTTACCTTGTGTTTTTTATTAGAGCAAAGACACATAAAATATGAGATGAAAGCCAGAATAAAGCTATGAATTTGAGTTATTTGAAGATTATTTACTTAGCTTTCTACATATTACTATAGAGATGATTTAAAGATACATTTCTTAGTTTTAAAGTGTTACATCACCATGAAAAACCTAAAAACCTCTGAAACTGATATGATTTAGATGAAAAATCTTTCTGTGTCTTAACTTACGCTTTTTAAGCAAAGCAAAGAGAAAGGAAGAATACAGAGATATGGATGGACTTTTAAAAAAATATATATTTAGACTTTTTTAATTTCATGTTAAAAGCTTTGTCTTGCAGCTTTATGATAAAGCCAAACGAGTGACTAAAATAAGAGTTTTTCTTTATGTAGTTAGGTTTAAAACTTACTTTTGTCTTTAATGTTTGTACTTAAAAGCACTGTTGCATCAGTCACACAAAAAACTGACGTTTAGCTCATTAAAAATTCAGCTAATTAGGCCTAATGGGTGTCTAGCCTCATGACTGGCAGACAGCTTTCTTCAAACCAGCAGTTTTGTTTTTTGCACGCTAGTATTACTTTTCCCCATATAAATTTTAAAATATTACTTTTTTCTATTCGATAAAATTGAGAAGATTAAAACTTTTTTGGTTTGGTTTTCAAAACTGGACCGGGTTAGAACCGTCGATCTGAGGAAATTGTTAACAGAAGAAAGATCAAAGATATGTGAGCCACTGTGGTGATGTGAAGAAGCGCCGTCAGAAAGCTTCCAGCCTCTTATAGATTTTCCCCTGAGAAAGGCATTTATCCCCAAGCTGTCCACACATCCGTGTGTGAATGTGCATTTATGAGTGTGGTGCTACACAAACTCTGTTTATCTACCTTCACATCTGTACCATTTATTTGTTTGAATAAAAACAATTATTTCTTAATAACGGTATTGTTCTTTCATTAAAAAATATTAAAGAATGATTTCGTATTAGGGCCACAGTGAGGGAAAAAAAACTATTGGAGAGGAATTTTTCTGACCTCTTCCTCACAAAGTTATTAAATTTGAAATGTTGCGAGTAAAAAAAAAAAGCTCACTTTTAGAGGATGTAGATTTACAAACGTCACCAAACAGCAGCTAATGTCTATCCTTATTCATTTCCAATGAGGTTATTACTGACTTTATTCTTAAAACCTTTTTCTACTTTATCTTTATTGACAGGTTGACTTTATTCTTAATACTATATTATCACTTTATTACTGAGATTTCAACTTACCTCTCTAGCTCTTAGTGAGGAAGAGGTGGAAAACATTTCTCCCCAACCTTTTCTTTTTCCTCATTGCACTCTCCGTGTTACAAATGAATTTGAGTAAAAAACATTTTGTGATTATCATCCAACTGCTATAAAATATTAATTTATTTTAAGCCTTTTGACACATCTTTCAATGTTAAAAATTAGCATGTTTTTGTACAGATTTGTACATCTATTAAATCACCAGCAGGGGGAAGATATAATCCATCTCAGGCAAACAATGACCGCAATGGGTTCTATTAAATCTAACTTGCACCAAAGCAAAGCACTTAGATAATTCAGCAAAGTACTCTGTGAGAACAATTTGGAAAAATAAGAGTAGTTAGTATGCAGATGAAGTGAGGCAAACAGAATTAATCTCCTGAAATAAGAAAAAAAAAAAACACCATGCATATTGAGGCAGAGCTCACTCACTCAAGGTCTGCAGCACTGTCGATTTTCATGAAGTCCTGTTTGGCACGCAGTAAGATCTCTGGCTCAAGCCTTGGGGGTGATATGCAGAGGCGCAGGATAGTGAGGGCAAGGCAGGGGCAGATGGACACCAGAGGCAGTGAGAAGATATTTAGCAAAGAGAGACACACTGAATAAAAGCACAGGCACCCTCTCAGTCACACAGAGGCACACTCATAATGACACAATGAATTTTAACACCAGTTAGTGATGGTAAACCCTGATTGGTAAACAGGGACATGTCAGATAAATCTCTGTCCCCCAATGATTGGCTTAGTAGTGCAGTTAACATTGTCCCAGGCAGCTAATACATAACCTACCTCCATCTTAAAGTATAACATACACCACTGGCTGATATACCAGGTGTCAAATTCTGGCTCTATCAGGCAGCTGATTACTAGGACTAATGAGCCCATAGACCCAGCACATTGAAAGCTGACTGGCATGTGTGCATAGGTGAAAGCGACACTGTGCGTCAGAGGAAGGCCGAGGAAGAGAGTGCAGCTGAGTCTGACTGTCTGACGTAATATAAACGGTTTATTTAGCAGACATTGTGTTCGGAGTTTGTTTCCATTTCCTCACTTAATGTCTTGACTTATTTGTCTCTCCAGGCGGTGTCGCCGTTCCTCAAGCTGCTCGATGGGGCTGTCCTCTGGGAACTCATAGGGGGCACTTCGCATCTCGCTCTCAGCCATGCTGCGTGTGAACAGCTCCTGGTTCAAACACAGAAAACATTTATGGCGTCATAAACAGGAGACCGTGTAAATATTAATGTTCTCAGGGTTATTTGAAAGATAGCACAACTTCCACAACCACTGTGCCGTCTGCTACATTTACAGACTAATTCTCCTCTAACCTTTTTCATTTTCCATCATGTGCCAATCACTTCACTGAATTTTCTGATTATCTTATTATAGACTAGTAAAGTAAAATTTTAGAGATGGCCTTGAACTTACTTTACTAAAAATATGTAAAAAGTTGAGGGTGGATTTGTAGAGGATTTACCCTTCTTTGCACTAAACCCCCTAAACAAAGCAAAAAAAGTTGATTTACTCAACATACAGCCAAAGATTCATTGACATGGTTTCGATCAAACAATTACTATCTTTTAAAATGGTCAAACTACATGCCTCCAAATGGGAAACTGCTTTCAAATTAAAAGACAGTTTCCATCCAATCTGACTCAGCTAGAGCTTTTTTATATTGCCACTGTTGCATACACTGAAAAAAAATTATTCAACCGTTTTTGGCATTTACTTAAGCGTTTTTAGTTACTTTAAGACAATTGTTTCGTGATAGAAGCATAGGACATAAAACTATTGTGTTAAAGTAACTAAATATGATTAAGTAAATGTCAAAACGGTTGCATGAATGTAGATGGTGGAGACACAACACAAAAAACTAGAAAAAATAATTCTAGTTTATACAACCATTTCCTTGTTTTGGTCTATTAGCAAACCCGCCAACAAAATGAACTTATATTCTAAGTTGTAACTTGAAAAAATGCAAGAAAATACAATAATTAGCAATATTTTTAAAGGCATGGTACTCTTAGACTGTCACCTTTGCACAGTAAATAGATTTTATTTATTGAGAAAATCTTTTAAAGGGGTCTGAACAGTGGCATTTTTTGTAGCACTGTTGCCTTGCAATGAGAAGGTTCTGGGTTCAATCCCTGGCCTAGATTCTTTCTGCATGGAATCTGCATGCTCTGCTTGGGCATATGTGGGTTCTATCCAGGTCTTTTGGCTTCCTACCACTGTTCAAACACAACAACTCTGATGCAAATTCATGTCTCTAAATTACCTTCAAGTGTGGTGCTGTGTGTGCATGGTTGTGTGTTTATGTCACCCTGTGATGGACTGTCTACGTGTCCAGGGTGTACCCTGCCCTTCACCCACAGACAGCAATAGAAAATAAATAATCATTTTGAAAGGAGGTGTTTTAGCATAAAAGGAGTTTAAGCATAAAAATAGAGTTTTAATTGAACTAAACCTGCACTGTACATTTACAATCTTATCATATCTAGGTTTAATTTAGTTCTTACCTCAGCAAGCTCCTTGTACTTCTCCTCCATTGATGCCCGCAAATCGACTGGGAGCTGCGAAAGAGAAACTGGTGTTCCTGGGAGGGATCTCTGGGGCTTGAGGGTCTTGGGTCCAGAAACGCCACAGATGTCTAGAAAATACACAGGAAAAAAACAGCTACAGAAAAAAATGACTGATTGGACTTCGTCTACATCTCTTTTGGATGATTGTGGAAGCAGGCACCAGAAAGACAGATAATCATCTGAAATGATAACCTAACAAAGTGTCACTATTCAACAACTTAAGAGTTTTAACACATGCTGCTTTGTTTTGACATATTCTTATTGTGACTTGCTGAAGATGATATATTTGACTTGTTTTCAGAGAATCTAGGATTTTAAAAATGCACTTGAAATAGACCACTTTTGTTGTTCTAATGGTAATTAATGGAGATTTAAACAAATTGTTGTATAGATTATATCTAAAGTATAAATACAACAATTTCGGAAAATTAAATTTAAAAGAGGAGTATACTCTTGTTTTAAATGTAGTTTTCTTAAATAGATTAAATTGATGAAAACATGACAAGTAAACTGAGAGGAATCCGATATAAGATTTTTTTTTTTTATTTAGAAATACTCTAAGTTTGCAAAATGCAGCCTCACTATTTCTCATACATTTCCACTATAGTTTACAGTGGCACAACAGCTCACAGGTATTTAGTCTGCTGAAGGAAAGGCATGCAGCTTAGAGGTATAAAAAGATAGAAATTTGGGTTTACTTTAACCGAAGATTACAGTGTGGTGAGTTCTAAGTGCAGAAAAGCTATTTTAGCAGAGTGGCGTTTGGCTCAGAGGCTTCATGTTTGTCCCATTTGACCATGGTTAATGAAATGTGAAAATGGAAACAGAATTGCTAACATAGCACTCTCAGTGTTACACAATTTTTGGGTTAAAAAGTCCCTTTGACCAACCTATTAGCCAATTTTATGAGTAAAGAGTTAGACGAGAAACTGAGATGAACTAAACATCCAGCTGGAAGGAAAACAGATGCAAATAGAGGGAGTTAATGAAACAAAAGTTTTAGTTTAAGTGGCTGCAAATCTGAAACAGTCAACATGATTATAAAATAGACAACTACAAAAAGTCCTGCAAAAAGAAATCTCTCCCAGCTATGATTGGTTCAAACTTTATGACATTTACCAACATGTACCCATACCTGACACATGGGTAAACATGGCTGAGTGGGAGAAAGGAGAAACATTTCCATCTGAACGTATTCTCACACCTAAATATAAAGGAGGGTAATGTGTTGGCATTTTCTGTTAAGTGTGTAGATTTTTCTATAACAGGAGCACCACAGTTAAATAGGCAAACATGGTAATCCAATCAACTCTCTGTGTTTGTTGGTGTACCCTTGCTTCTCTATAACTAGAGCCATTATTAGTGCTGCGTCTGGGCAGCAGCAATTACTTTCTGCCATCTGCTGTCTGCCTATAAAGTGGTGGAGATAAAAGTACAGTAAGTATCTCCATCATCTCTTCATTATCCTTAGTATATTAATATTCTGCAGCATTTAAATACAGCACGCAGAAGAGTTTGAGAGCTAACACATTGCTTTGAAGAGGAAACTGAGGTTGCTTCCACAAGTTGTCTTAAGTCATGTATGTTGGTGTAAAAAAAATGCTCTGTTGGTCTTAACCTGAATAACTGAAGCAGTTTTATTGAATAAATGATATTAAGCCCCCCCTTTGTACCAAACATGTATTGGGATGAAGGGTGAAAACATAACTATGTTCAACAGAGACAAGGTGGTGTGCTAATTTGGTATCACCCTACTTATTTATTTTTCTTAATTACTTTATTAACATTATCTCCTCAGGCTCTGAGGTGTCTTTATTGTAAGGTCAGGGTGACCTGCTGACTTTAAGAGCTCTACATGCCATGGGCAATAAATCTTCATCAGGGCAGACAGAGTTGCTGCATAGGATTGAATGAAATAAAATTATGTTATTATTGGCTGAATATCATATTATTATTATTATTATTATTATTATTATTATTATTATATTCAGTTTTAAAATGTAATAACACTGTAGACAAACTCTTTTCAGATTTTTTGGATTCCACTAAACATAACAGTTTTGGGAATCTTTTAGATACATACATTATAAGTAGAAAAAAAATGGCCAAAACTTTAAAGATAACATTACTAATTAATTAAACCCAATATATATATTTCATACTCATAATATGTAGCATTAAACAACTATTGATTTCAGGACTGTATTTAAAATGTAGTACAAATGTATTTAATCCTATTTTTTTTAAAGATTTTAATAAATATTTGCATAATTTCTGTTCATAATATGCAACAAAAATTGAGAGGAAAATAACATAATTAGAGAGAGTCTGGAATTAAATGTTTGCACATAATAAAAAACTAAGATATTTGCTGAAACAAATGATGACTTGCAGCTTCTATTTGCAGTTTTAATACCCCGAAGTTTGACTTGTTTTGCTTGATGTTTACCTTGTGAGTGTGTCTGCCCATTTTAGAAGAAAATGCCACAGCCATTCATCATTGTGACAAAGCCATGAGCTCATCTCTAATACGTGCAGGTAGCACTGAGAAAGCTGTGCATCCTTGTGTCACATTCCTGAGACCTTTCACACACACCCCCACACTCATTTAGTTTCAGCGGAGCTGGTTTGTCTCTACAAGGACCAGTCCATTATATAACCTTAAAACATGCAGTGTCGAAAATGTTGTATAATCAGAAGCCTCCAAATCTAAACTTTAATCACTAAAAGTGATTTTTGAGTGAATATTACAATTTCCCTACCATATTAACATTGGAATCAATGTCATATTCAAAAATAGGTTATAAAGGGAAATGTTACAATTCATTTCCTAAAGTGTTCAAGGAGATTACTAATAATTTGATAAGGTTTTTGGCACATTTTCCTAAATTTTGAACTTGTCCATCTTAAACTGACAGATTTGCTAGGGCTTTATTTATGTGTCAATAAAAAGGTAAAATTATGAATCTGTTCTTTCAGCAGATGGTATGTTTTACAAGCTTTGCACTGTTGTTACAATTATTAAATCAGTCAACAATCATTTCAATAATCAATTACCGGTAATCACAACTAATATGATTGCTTTAGGATCACTTTAAAAAATTACACAAATATAAATGTCATTTAATTATTCACCTAACAGACATTAGCATAGATAAGCAATAAACTAGATTAGAATGGAAATACCAACATTTTACCATTTTCATTTTACTACAATGCATGGTCGATACCTTAAGAAATGTGCGAATAATTGACTGTTCCAAAACAGCTGACATAAATCCATTAAATAATCAATCATACTTAAAGCATTTGTTATCAGACCAATTATTCTTGTAAAATATAAACAATATATATCATATTGACAATATACATAATCAAATGTTGGTTTGAAGTATATAAATCATATGAAGGGTTGGACTGTGACAATGCCAACACAATTTTTTTGAACTGATTAGTTGAGCCTGATATGAGTGTTGACATGCCATGCCAATGCTACTTGTTTTTAGCTTGCTCATCATGAAGAATTAAAAATGCTAGCCAAAACATAAAGATTAAACATGACAAATAGCAAACAAGATATTTTCTTTTAAAACAATATGAAGCAACAAATAGTATATATTAAGTCATTATAAATAATTACAGGTATTGTTAAGACATGCAAACTTAAGATATTTAATACAACTATGTATAAACTAGTGAGAATAATCACTAAGATAAGTAAATGAAGACTGTTTACATATCTGGGACTTATGATTGAGATACAAAAAGAGCGTATTGAGAAACGGCGAAAAGCAGAAAAACTGCATTCTTTGCACTGAGGCCAAACCAATTTGTTTCTCCTTTGCTGCCAGGTGGAGGTAAAAGAAGGAACTAGCAAAAGTTTTCTTTTTTTCTTTACAGACTTTAGTCCCTGAGAGGCAGGATGAGGACAGATGCTTCAGGTGTTCCTTAGCAACCACTGCTAAGAATAAACCTCTACTTTGCATCCACAGCATCAGTTTTCATCATTAAGATAAACATAGACGACCAGAATGATGAGATTTTCTTCCTTGCTAGAGCATCATTTTATCACTTTACATATAACAAATCCATTAAAGTCTGCCTATTGAAGAAGAATAAACAGAAAGAAAAGATAATAGGTGCATTGTTCACTTGGGCCTGGCTTTGATTAAACCAAGGAGACCGACAGCAGCTCATTAACACAGCACCATTAGTAGAAGGCTGGGAAAAGTCAGCATTTTCAGGTGGACTGAAAGTGAGAGCTCAGCAGCACACAGTGCTTCCTACAGGCTGGCTGAGGGGCACAGTGCTAATGAAGATGCACGTTTCATTTGCAGCTGAAGCAGTGAACACACAGCGGCAGCCGGCACTTCTGGTTTGATGCATTATTTTAAAGAACACGTCTTACAGGTTCACTTAGTGTCATTTAAGATAATGGTGTATACGGCTGTAACACTGAAGCAAACAACTATTTTCAGAAATATAATAATCCAACAATGATCTATTTTCTTTGTCCTTATACAGCTTTAGCTCTATAGTTTTCCTTTTGTTTTCAGCTTATTCCAGCAACTGCAACTCTTTCTCATCTGTCACCATAAGCTCGCTTTTGCAGTATTTTTAAAGTGATAAGTAAACATGTCTCACACCAGACTGCTGAAACTCCAGCTAACATCAAATCCAAAACAACAGGCTCTTAATTTGAAGGTACTGTTTATGACAGATGACTGTATGCTACAGTACCTTTATCTGCCTGTGTTGTCCTGCACTCAGTCTTCGTTATGGTCGCAGTGGCCTTGTTAGAGCTCTTGTGGGATGCTGGGACATGTAACTAGGCCTGGGACGGCCGATGTACCCTCCCCCGCTGGTACAGTGGAAGAGAGAGAGAGAGACAGCAAACGCAGAGAGCATACAGTGTGAGGAAACACAACGCTGCTCTGGCACCGGGATCACAAAGCTCTCCTCCTTTTGTATTTCATGCAGCTTCTCTGTCTGCGCCGGTCGCCACCTTCTGAGCACGGCTGAGTCAGTCCCCCCTCCCTTTCTCTTTTTTTCCCCCAATTCTGTGTCACAGCTGCTTCCTGGACTGCACCTCTTTCAGAGTATGAGAAGCACAGCCTCTAAGCTCCCGGATTTAAATACTGGGTTGGTGCATACCACGTGGCAAAAAAGGGGAAGGAGTTGGGTAGACTGCATCATGATCTATTGTGTTGTGAAATGGAGGAGGGCCTGTGATAAGTAGCCACTCCTACTCCCTCTCCTCCTCTTCCCACCACCTTTAAGAACACAAGGCTTGAATTATCAAAGCAGCAGATAAAAATGCAGCAATATGTATTTAGGCTGACCATTTTATTGTACCTTTTTTGCTGGTTTTTGTTTTCTAGCTTGTTTTCTTAAAGTTCTACAATACCTCTTGTTTTCCAAGGACACCTATGATAAAAAGATGCATAGGGAACCATAAGGTGTAACTGCTTTAATTAAAAAAATCTCAGTTTTTTCACAGGGAAGCACATGAGACTTCATGTGCAATCACGTTCGTACAGAGCTTTTAGCTAAATGACATACTTCCTCCCATGTTTCCCCTTTAATCATGTGACGACCAGAAAATTGCTTTTTTCTTCCCTCACATGACAAGTGAGGCCCAAGTGCTTTATTCAACTCGCATCAGCTTAGCTATATTTATTTAATTCAATTCAATTCAGTTTATCTATATAGCGCCAATTCACAACACGTCATCTCAAGGCACTTTACAGTTCACCAGATCATACAGTCAAATTGATTCAGGTTTCTATCTAAGGAAAACCAGTTGATTGCATCGAATTGTTGACTCGGATGCAACCCCTCACACTAAGCATGCTTGTGGCGACAGTGGAGTGGAAAAACCATGACATTCCATGATACTTCAAATGATATTCCCCAAATAAAGCAGAGTAAATGGAGTTGGTCTTAGCCCAAAACTCAGTTAAAAACACCCCAAAACAAAACACACTGCTTTGGAAAAAATGATCATTTTTATTATATACTGTGCAGGAATAATCCAAGTTTAATCTACAGCATGATCTAAAAATGTTGCTGATCTCAGCTGTATATAGCCAAACATTTGTACATCAATACTATAAGTAGAGCTGTAAGCAGCACTTAAACCCAACAGGACTGTTGTAAAACAGGATTTGTCAGAGCCGTCATCTAAACCCAGAAAAAAATATGCTGAAGGCACAAACAGGATGAAATCGAAAGTTAGAGAAACAGGAACACAGATGCGTCAAAAGGCCCTGATTTCTGAAGGTGAACTGTTTTTTGCGCAATACCGTTTTATAGCCACTTAATCACACAGGAAACAATGAGGAGAAGACGGATATGCTTAAAGTTGTCACCTTTCCGCTAATATTAGGCTGATACGCCTATTTCCTATGAGCATAATCATCCTCTAACATCTGGGCTCTCTCTCCCAGGGTTCTTGCTTGCTCATTTTGGTTCAACGGCTGGTCACTCTGAAAGAAGGCCGACATGCTAAATTTATTGAGCGTTACGACTGCAGAAACTTTTTTTCTTTTAAACACATTAACCTCCTTATTTGCACATATAAGGGAGAAATCCGTCTGTTTCAGGCACTGGAGTCGACACTTTGAAAACAGGGACCACATGTTTGCCCTGTCATCAAAACTCACCCTGCAGGCAGGAGAACACATGCGCTCCCGTCTGTCGGCACACAGAGAGCAAAACCTTTGAAGGTAAAGGTGGAATATTCCAGTTTAAACTATTCCCATACGACTGGTCTGTCAAGCTAAAGCAGTAAATGATCAGAGTTTTTTTTTCTACTCAATAAATGGCTAATTTAAACAAACAATGATGGCTGCTGGAAAGATCCACATATAGGGTTTATTTTTCTTATAGCATTCAACACTATTTACTACCAAATTATAATTTTATGTTTTCATTTTATACATCATATACATTTTATACCTTCCCCATCAAGGTTTGATTATTATTGAAATAGACCATTACTGAGGCTTAAGGTTAACTCATAAAATGTTAGTAGTTATTTGACAAGCTACTACACCACATGAACCATACATAATGAAACAAAACTTCCCATAGAAAAAAATTATGTTAACTTACACCAGAATCCCCATTACTGTTATAATTGAATATTCCATATAGAGGTATGTTTATTTATTTATCAATCTAATTATTAATTAATACTCCTGAACCCTGGCAATGAATGATTATTTTACATAAAAGTGAATATGTAATAATTCATTTTTCACTGGGTTGCTGTACTTTGACCCTTCTTACCAAATGATACACAACATAAAAAAGTTGTTAAAGGATTAAGTAATTAGCTTATTATACTGCAGTCAGTAATATTTTGCTAACATGTTTGTCATGTAATGCGGTCTTATTATATGACACCAAAAAACTCACAACAAACCTTTAGCATCAAGGCTGAGGTAGTTCAAGAAAAGCTACCTTAATAACCTACTAATTTCTTAAACCGACAATAATCCTGAACAGTGCTCAGCAACCCGTGGCTGCAAACCATTTCTACGGTATTTGGAAAAATTATGACATAAAAAAAAGCTATGATCTCCATCTCCAAGGTCGACAAATGTTTAGCATTTAATACATTGCTCTTTCAAACTGTTTGGCAGAAAAGTAACATTACAAAAAAAAATCAAAATATGTGGTCGCTGTGTTCCAAAAAATGTTAAAAACAAACCACTGAATTTCAAACTTGGAAACCAAAGTCCAAGGGTTTGTTTAAAACTTTTTTTGGAACGACTATGACCTGAATGACTGAGAATCTTCAGCAGCTTTAATATGTGGTTGCAATTCTTACCATTTCCAAGAGAGGAGTCAGACTCTCCTTGTTGTGTTGGTCTATTTAACAGGAAAGGTGCCTTAAATTAACTTGTCAGACACAGGCAAATTTTAAATCAACAGATCAGAGATAAAAACAAACTAGTCATGTTCTAAAGTGTTAAAGTCACAGCCTTTTATTAGTTGCCCGCTCCATCTCATACCAAATTAAAGGGAGAAACTCAAATCCTTGAAGCCTGTTATTCAGACTGTTAAAAACTGAAATGATGAGTCTAAGCTGATACTTCGAACACCGCTTGAAAGCATTAAGTTGCATGTCTATTAAAACAATTTATCAAATGTTGTGACATCACTCATCAGCCTCTGAGTACATGTGAGTGCAGACCAAGATTAACAGATAACCTTTGTTTTCTTCACAACTGAGGCAGCTGTGTTGGATCAAAGAAAAGGCTTTTCACAATGGTTATCGGCCCCTTAATAAGCAGAGAAGGAACAAAGTGACAAAGGAGCTGAAGGTTAAAGAGACAATAGCATGACAGAATAGAAAACAACTTCTCAACTAATGACATCATTTCAGAGTAGAAGAGCTTGAAAACAATGATCAACTATAACAGCCCTACACTGTGATAACATCATGTGTGATTAAGGACCTGAACCCTGTCGTCTTTACGTTCAACTTCACACCTCACTCCAACAGAAACTGTGACTATCTGATTAATCTTTTAGAGGATCACCAGATGCTCGACTGACCAGCACCATCCCTGCATTTTCGGCAAGGCAGACCAATCTATTAAGATTGCTGATCAGATAAATCTGCATAGACAGAGGTGTACCATCCACTGGTACACTCAGAGCCACCTGGAGCTAACGCATTTTCCTCACGCATTTTGTGAGTTCCAATCCAGCGGCTGCGTCCTCTGAAGGCCAGATTGGTTAGTCGATTACGTCATAGCACGGCGCTGAGGCCTGTTCGGATTAGAGGACTCCTTTGTATGCGGCCAACAAAGGCAGCCTTATTTTTGCCCATTTTGGAGGGCAGGTCCAGTATATCCTACGTGGCCTTGGGTACCATGTGATTCATTTGGGGTCCTGCGTAGGGCAGTGACGTTACATTACATGATTGGCTGAACGTTCTCACATGATGTAAAACATAGTGGTTGCCCAGACAACGATTATAACATCACGCAGCGTCTGTTAGCATGTCTAATGACCGATGAAGTTTTACCTGATCAATAACAAAACTGAAAAACAATCTGTTTATGGTGAAGAAAGTATCTGCAGGACCATGATATAAAGGGGAAGGGCTGGGTAGCACTTTAGCTTACTGTGCTCAGTAGCTAACAGGTTAGCCTCGTTGAGCTAGGTGAGTTAGCCATATTAAGCTACACTACTTTTAAATTATCAACAACATCCATTAGTTTTCCACAAGTAGAATAACTGTTGTTTTGTTTGTCTAAAATCTCTACGAAAGTCTTGCCCTCAGATCTTAATAAAAAGAATAAAAATAAACTGAGACTTTTTGTCACCAATTTATATGGCAGCACTTTCCGTCAAGACTGACAATGGTTGTTTTCTAATTTCGGCTACTTTAGATCGCCAATAAAATGTAAAATAATGGCAAATATAGGTAATAACATGTTGAGACTCCAAAAGAAATTTTATCCTTAAGAAACGGGTGCAATACAGTTTGTCATAGTGGAGTTGCTATATGTTGACGTCATCTGATCAGCTCATTGTGCATGCGCATCCAGCTATACATCTGGGTCGTTCTCCATTTTATTTTGTTAAAAATACCTAAATGACGTTTTTCCTCCCCAAAAATAGTAAACGTACTCAAATATAATGTGTTAAAGGTTAATAATGTATTTCCTGAGAAAATAAATGCATTAAAATCCTTTCTTTTTTATCACTCGTCTCTGCCCGTTCTAGACCGGGTCCTTGGAGGACGCAGCCTCTGAAATCGAACCATACCTCCCCTAAACACTCTGTTCAGAAGATGATGTTCTAACCTCTCTTCCATCCTTTAATTCGTCATTATCATAAAAACAAGGCAGGATGAAAACATATAGTCAGAAATCTGCCAAAAATGCATATGTGTAATGTATAATCATATTCAAATCACAGTCATGTAAACTACTCTTCATGTGCCCTTTGAATGTTGAGTGGGTGTAGATTCTGTACAATGAGACCCCCAACACAATAATGTTGGAAAAATGAGAATAAAACAGGGTGAACTTTAGCTGATATTCAACAATCATATTACAAATGCCATATTTTCATAAAGTGCAGCTCTACAACTTTTCCTTAAGACTATAGTTTGAATTTAAAGCCTATCATGACAAAGTTATTTTAAGGAATAAATATTTAAAAAACATTAAAACTAGAAAACAAGGAAACAAGCATTTTAAACCCTAAACCAATTATTTACATTAAATTACTCAAACAGCTCAGTGAGATATGCTTCTAACCCCTACATGACTCTGGCTATTATTACTTCTCAGCACATCCTTAGCCCCAAACACCAGTCAGCGGGACCACTGATAAAACTACACCCCCGTTCCCTCCCTTTCTTTAACAGCTGGCATTTCTGTTAACAACAATGCCTAACAAGACTGATCTCCATGTCAGCAGCCTAATTCCCATGAGAGGGTCAAACATTCACAAAAATTGCCTTCCAAGGATTTAAAATAATGTAGTTATCATGTCATTAGTTGAACTGCACTCTGTTTTGTTTCTATCAAATACATGCTGGCAGTCAACAATCTGCATACATTCAAAGAAAAAACATAGATGTGATTCTTATTGTTGTATATCTGCTATACATTCTTACAGCAGATAATGTCACCACAGCTCTCAACATATCTGAATATAGCAGAGCTCCTTTGTGACTTGACACTGTGAGCATTTAGCACTGTACTTGTATCATATGGTAGTATAATAACTGTGTGGTAAGATGTCAACTTCCCAACTGGAACAAAAAACTGCACTCAAGAATAACACCCATAATATCAATACTTATATGCTAACACATTGTAAAGTTTTTATTTCTGCCCCTTCTGTAACCATTATACTTCAGTCATTACATATTGGTAAACTACTCTTTGAAGGTAAGTATTACTCCTAGTTTGGTGTATTTTATATTATCTCCCGAATGTAGCGTTTCTTTGTTCATTGATTGGCTGATTTGCTTGGTTAGGTAATTATGGAAAAAGCTATGAATATTTTTTTTAACCACGTGTCTCTAAACCCAAATATATTTTTGTGTTGTTCGAGGTTATAATCCAGATTTAAGATTCCTTCACATTGTGAGGTAGGAAGATGAGCTGCTTAGCAGAGCTCTGTGTTCTCCTAGTGCTTTATAATATTTGTTTTAAAAAATGTCTTAGTGGGAATAGTTAAAATAAGAATTACAAAAATAGTTGGACGTCACTAAAACAATTAGATTAAAAGAATTGGATCAAAACTGATAAAAGTTTATCTATCAAATCAAAACAACCAGATTTCGCCAGTTACAGACTGAACATATTGCTGCATATCGAGAATAAAATTAAACCACAATAATTCTTATACTATTTGTGCAACTGACATGAAATTGCATGATGTTTTCCTCATATAGGTGAGGCTATAGAAATAAGTCCCTAAAGATGACTGTGGTAGAAAATAGACTTGGTGAGGTCAGCAACTATAAAAACCAAACGGCTGAAGCTGTTTTCTCTCTGATCAAATGAAGTGGATCAAATGAAAGAGGATCTCTGTAGGGAGACAAACTAAGGCAGAGGATTCGCTGTGCCTAACAAGTGAAATCCAACCTATCAAAGTCATGCAGCGCTGTTGTTCATCTAGCAAATCACCCCAGTGAGAGGTGGCAGATGTTGCTGATGTTGAGTCTGCCTGCTGTGAGTTTGTGTGTACATTCATTCTGTTTGTTTCCAGAGGAGACTGTGATAGTGCTGGGTTATCAGCGACCCTCGGCAACAAAGCATCCACCTGTTGATAGGCAGAGACTTTGTGTCCTTGGTTCCCAGCTCTACGAAATCCTTTTTCCGGGATGGAAATGTAATATGGGAGTTAACTGAGCTATTCATAGCAGAAGAAAGCCCTGGAATTTTCCACCCAAACACCCAAGGATTTGGTCATCACTCACGTCTGACCAAGGGATGGACAGAGAGTTCAGTCACTGAAAACCAGCTGATGTTTGGCAATACAGCTCTTACATAGCAGATGTTGCCCTCTAGTGGCAACATCTTAAAAATCATATACAAGAATTTAGCAGAGTATGCAAGCTTAAGGGGATTTAAAATACTTAAATAGAGTACTTTCCTTTTTACCGATAAAAAACGTTAATCTTGAGAAATAATTGTTATATTTGCATTCATACCTGTACTTCTTCTTTTTTTTTTTTTTTTTTTTTTGCCATAACACAGTTTGGGATGTCTTTTTTTTTTTTTTTTTTTTTACAACTCATACCTGTACTTCTGAGGTTCAGTTATTCGACTGGCATGCCATGCATCAAGGCAGCAAATGTTTAGAATGCATTACTGAAAAATGATTTAATCTTAAGTCTCGGTCTAGTCCCCATTTTACCACAGGGGATGATGGAAATCAACTGTGGCAACTTTTTTTATATATATATATATATATATATATACATAGTATAATATGTTTTTTGTGTAAAGATAAGCTTTTCGAAACTTGCTATCAGTGGTATCCAAACTTTGATGATGAGGGAAAGAATATTCATGCAAAATGCACTAGCAGGTCATTAAAAAAACTCTCTATGCACTTCATTACCAACTAAAAGGCAAAATGTAAATGAAACAAACAAAATAGAGTGATTTTGTAGAAGAAGGATATGTAGATCCCTGTAGATCTACATATAAAGCACCAGGCATATATGAATGTTTTCTAAGGTCTGTTTCTGGGTGAAGCTTTTTGGATATTTGTGGTTCTTTACTTGTTATGGAATGAAAATGGATGCAAAAACCTGGTAAATGAACGACACATTTTAGGTGTTTTAATAAACTTTTTTTTAGCTCTTTTAAAGGAGCAATAAGTAATAATTTATTTTAGATAGAAAGATCTAAAAACAGTGATCTCAAGAACTAAAGGTATCTTTCTAAATGCATTTTATGGACGTACATGTATGTGCAGGACTGCAGCACATGCATGTACGTCCATGTGAATAGCTGCCACTAACAGTCTCCCAGAGAGAGAGCTCAAAGAGTAAGAGTACAGTGGAGGAGAGCTTTTAGATAGCAAACTTTTAGATAAAAAAAAAATGTCCATCTAAATCAACTGTCTGCCTAAAGCAGGGTTTATACAGGAATGAGTAACTTTCATGTAATGCTTTTTAATGCTCTTTTAATATTCCTAGTAATAATTTTAATGCCATTAACAAGTACCCACTTTTGTTGAAATTTGTATTTCCCCATTCTCTCGCTTTTTTTCTAGCTTTTTCTCTTAACTGGTGCTAAAACCCTTACCTGGTTATAGCACCAGGTATGGGTGCTAAAACTTAAAAAATGACTAAAGCAAACTCCTGCTACACGCAGCAGCAGCTAGTCAAAGTTTAAAGCAAATTATTAATTTATGGCCTAAATGCTTAATAATGAACCAATACAAAGGTGTATGTACAGGACGGCGGGGAAAAAATGGGACTTCTGGACAATAATATATTTTAAAATTAAAACCTGGCAAATAATTGCATCTGTGCTATAATTACAATTTAGAAAAACAAAAATTTGAAATCTCACAGTCACACAATTTTATTTATATTTCATTTCTCAAGCATAAAACATTGCATTTCTCCCTCTAGCCCCTTAGTTTGCTGTAATATACTTAATGTGGGTTTGCGGCCACAAAGAAGGGAAGAGAAAGTTGCAGATCTATGCATGCAAGAAGTCAGCTCTTTTTGACACAAAAGTAAAAATCAGGTTTTTAGGGTCATGAAAAATGGAAACCTTGGTGTGAAAAATCTACAAGACAAATCTAAATAAAATCACATTTGCAATATTGGTTAAAAACAATTGGAATTTGGATTTTTGGACAATTGTTCAGCCCTATTTAATCTTAAGCTCTCCACCACCTTCCTATCAATAAATCTGAACCTGAAACGTTGTCTTTGTATTAGAATAATAATTTTTTCGGCAAATCCTGATAATTCCGTTTAACAGTGGGAATAAATATGGGAAAAAAAATATGCATGTGTTGATGAATCCTGTTCTTGACTTGTTCATAGCTCCTTTTATCGCACAGAACAGCTGCAGTAGATGATGTTTGCAACAAATATTTGGTTTTAGAACACAAACAGGCTGGTGCGGTCTGATAGAAGTGGCCTACATCTGGTGCTCAAAGCAGGCTGGGAGAAGCACAGGACTCAGCCAAGCGGCTAATTGAGAGGCCTCAAATGACTGCATGGATGGGGAGACTTCTTAAGTTATTTATTACTGCGCAAAGCACACAGGCTTCCTCAGCAAAGATTGTAAAATGCCTGTCAGAGAGAGTTACTGCTTAAGATATGTGGTTGCATCCTTTTAAACAGAAAAAAAAAAACCCAAAAGCTTCACCAAACGTCTAACTAATATTTACATGAAGTAATAATTGTAAGTATATTCAATTTATTCACAGGGACAAACCTGCTCACACATAGTGTCATATGATGCCTTGTAAAAGCTCGAATTTGATCAAATTCAAGATGTCAAGTTGTTGGAAACCTCCATGTGCGAGTCAGACACTAAAATGTTAGAATGCAGTGCGTCTCTGTTTATAATTTTGATGGGACAGTTAAAACATGTCTACAGGAATAAAAACCTCTCGAAAAATGTATAACATAAATTTCAGCACAAATCTAACTGTTTTGATTTGGATGTTTGAAAACTAATGCAAAGTTCTACCCTCTATATAGTCATCACACTTACTAAAAAAACAAAAACAACAAAATGAGGTCATTATATGCAGAAACTTTGGTAACTTTGCCTGAATATAGTCCAGTTTTTTTCCTGTAGCAAGTTCAGACTTTTCGTTTTTCTTTAAGATGATCCCCAGCTCCTAACCTGAGGTGAGGAACATCTATTAAGCCAAAAAAAAAATAAAAAATCAGAAGGAAGAAACAGAAACTGTTTTTTCAGGTGGGACCTCCACATCAAAACAATAAATAATACAGTAGTAGGCTAAAAATACCGTACAGCTTATTTAAACATAAATCTTACCTAACAAAACCTTAACTACCCTTCTTTAAATCAAAATTACTAAATAATTTCTTAAAACATTAACAAGTGATAAATTGATGTATAACACTGTAAGCACCAACTCCAGAGACTAATTAGCTACTTTCACACAATGGTTCTTAATGCTCAATTTTGTGATTTTTAGCTGAAATCCAATCCTTTTGCAGATTGACGTCAGACAGCACTGCACTGTTTATGTAAATCATGATGAATGTAACTGTCACTAGAAGAGCTCAATAAAGCTTAGTTGAAAATAACAAAAAATCATGGTGGAAGTTGGTCTCTAATGTTTTTATTACACTACTATGCACAGGGAGCCGACAGCATCATGATCCTATCCTCAACAAAGAAGACAGGTAAGAAGGAACTTTGCACAACTAATTAAAAACAGCTGTTTACAAAGCGCAGACGAAAAACAGTTACATTTGAGGAAAACGATCTGAATTGGGCGTCATTTGCCAACAAAGTGAACATAGATTTAGATTATCTTGTGTTATAAAATAGAAACCATTTCATTCAAACTATCAGTTATACTTCAAGCTGAGAGATATTTAATATCGATCAGTCCATACAGGGAGACACAAGCATGTTAAATATCAAATATGCAGCATCAGCCAAAAACCAACCACTTTAGTTCTCCTTAAACCTCAAATACAACAGATACTGTAGTCATTAGTTATGAATGGGGAAAATGTCTTTATAAACTGCATATATTACTACATCTCAGCACACACACACATCTGTGTAACTGTCTGACTCCACCCTCGTTAATAACTGATAATCCCTGCTCTCTCTCTATGGGACCCCCTTTAATAAACACTCACCAGGGCTGGTGTTGCTCTGTGGGCTTCCTCTCTTTGGAATCTGGGATTTAGGTTTAGGCTTCCCCTGTCCATCACTGTTGGAGTTGGAAGATGACATCCTAATACCTGAGCTCCTGTTACTATAAGAGCAGAGCGAGTCTGAGCTGTGAAGTGAGGGGCAGAGGGGAGCACCGGCTCTGCCGCTGGAGCTCAGTCTCACGGTGTGGCGGTGGAGTAGCAGGACCCACGCTGGGTTGGTAACAGCTCTGCTGCAAAGTTGGCTCCTCCTCCTTTCAGTGAGCAATGGGTCAGCAGGCGTGCAGTGCAGCGATGCACTGAAAGGCCGCCCAAGGCTTTCCCCGATCCTGCAGGGGACCATCCTCCTCGGTTGCCTTAGCAACCAGGGAATGAGCTTCCCATAGGCAACGTGGTGAAATATAACCACAGAAGAGGCCATCGTAAAAGAAGTCGTGCTGCTAGCATGACAGCCAGCAGTCCTGGTGACCAACTGAACCCCAGCAGCTCAGAGCCAAGGTGAGTGGAGGACAAAAGTTTTTCCACTTGTCTAAACTTAGAAGTTAGATCCAGTAGGTATCATAAGAACGCACCTATTTAGCCAAGAGAGAAAAAAAAAAAAAGGAGATTGAGATGAAAAATAGGACACTTAAAAAAAGCCAAAGAGAACAAAACGGCAGAGAATAAATACGCTTAGAAACCTGCTTAGTATGTAAGCTAACTGGTTAAGTCTGTATCTCCTCCCAGCTGGAAAATTCTGAGGGGCAGCAGACACACACACTCAGAGACACACAAACACAGCACAGGCCTTCCTGACAGGGGTGTTTTAAAAATAGTGACAGCCAATGCACAGAGAGGGACAGAAACACAACCTGAGACAAGTTACAGTAGCACACAGACAACTTTCTAGGAGCACAATATCATTCATCAAACTCTTTGACTAAAACGGTAGTAAACGCATGTCAGAGTCTGGAAAATTTAAAAAATAAATCTTCACTGACAGATTTTCACATCAATATATCTTACTTACATAACTCTGCCCCCCCTCAGGTCACGCTACAAAACTACAGACCAGCCTTTTAAAATCCAATTCATTTCAATGGAACCCTATCCGTTGATCTGTTTGCATGTATTTTTTTTTTTGGTTTTCATTAATTCAAAACATCATATAAACTATAAACTTCTTTTTCACACAACACATGACAGTAAATGCTTAATGTATCAGTACTCTTATCAGCCAACTCAAAAGCTGGTACTCAAGACAGAAGACTTTTAAAGATGCAAACTATGAGGCGATGACAGGATTACTGTGCTCTCTAAAAACGTTTGATTATATCATTAACATGAAGACCTGGGGGAGAAGAGACCTAAAAAAAGAGCAAAGATACCCATCTAGTGGTATAAAAAACTAATGCACCTAGGGTTCTGTCTTTGCACAATCATTTTACATCTTGACTATAATAAATACCAGTAACAGCAACCTTGCCTTTAACTTGCTTGTAATCACCCAGGAAGAGAGCATTTAATAATAATAAAGCATCATAATAATAACAATAAAGCATAATAATAAAGTATGTAAGCAGATGATATCAAAGTTCTGCCCAATCAGCATTCACAGCCAAAGTGTTTAAATGTTTACAAAACTGTACACACAGATTTAGACAACCTCTTCTTCATGAAAGCTGTAATAAAACTTAGATAAAGCCGAGATGTACTAATACAGTCATGTGATCAAGCAAGGACTGAAAATAAAAGCTTTCAATCATATAAAAATAATCGCCAATAAACTGTTTAAATTAGATTTGAAACGGATGTTTATAAACAAAAATGAAACGTGACATTTTTAATTTCAGAAACATATTCTGACAAGAACACCAAGTTGAAGAAACAATCTATATATTATTTTCAAGATCAAATAAATGTTCTCCTGCCTGTTCTAAAATCTGATCTATTTTTTTTTTTTATAAAATCTGGTGTAGCAACAACAATAAAAACACCCCACAGACCTACTTTTGTCTAAAATAAAAAAATGTATACACTGCAGTTTGGCCTTATATAAGTGAATTAAATATATAATTAATCACGCTGTAGGAAATAAATTCACTAAGATTTGTGAAAACATGCTTTTCTTTTCTTTTGCTTAGAATGAGACCACTGTGTGTACCGCTGCAAGCGAACTAGTGTTTTCTTATTCTTTTAAAGTACAGTGAATGCATTATTGGTAAAATAATAAATTAATTAATAAAATATTGGTAGAGACCAACAGCAAAGAGAAGGAAAAAACTGTTTGCTTTCTTTCTCCAAATCGTCTCCCCTCAATATTTTAAAACCCGAAAACTCTCGCACTTTATCAAATGTAAGCAAGGTTTTTTAGCTGTTGTTGTTTTTCTAAAACATAGACTTAATGTGTTGTTGTCCCTGCTTGTTGCAGCCATTTCTGGCTGCTAACTGCATCACTGTAACAGTGTTTGTTCACAGGTTTATGACATTTTTAACATTTGTTAATATCTCATCTCCTAGAGACATATTCAAATTCCTTTCAAGACAGTTTTTGGCTATTAGTACCCACAAATCCTTTGCAAGCAACAAATGTTATTTTTTCATACTTAGATTTGGGTTTCTATATCCAGGTAAAGTGCTTAAATGTGAATTTTGAATAATAAATCAGTCAGTCTTTGGGTCATACAACAAAACACTGACAGAAAAAAAAATACTGAACTGAAAGTCTGATAAGGTATAATAAAGATAACACAAGCTCCTCTTACGACTGCTTCATTAATGACACTTTGTCCTGCAGAAAATAAAAAAGAGGAAAAAGAAAATCTGGAAAGTCTGATAAAAAACAAAATCCATGTTCTTTGGTTAATTATAAATATGAGACACATCTTCCTGTCATTTCTGAGCATTTTGACAAATAAATTTGACCTTTAACTAATTAAGCATAAAGATTTGTTATAGTAGGAATGCAGAATTTTGAACATTAGAATAATTAACAGGTTATTTATAGGATGTGTGGATGCTAACATACCGTCTGACATGGTTGAGATTAGCTGGGGACTCAGAGAGGCTCAAATATATAGGAGATCTCCTGAAAACACGAGAAAGAGAAATAATAAACAACTTTGGCGTGTGAAAGTTGACATTATAGTGATTTATACAGAGTGTAAGTGTCCACAGAGGCTGTACAGTAGTTGGAGGCTAAAACCAACAGAAACTTTGAACAAAGGAACTGGACAGTTTTTCTACATTTTTCATTTAGCTAACGTTGACGTCATACTGGCTAGCTTAACTTTAACTTAAATATCCTAAAATAAAATAACTTCTACTGCTCTGGCGCTAAAGAACTGTCATTTCTAGAATGCTCTCCTTTAAAAAAATGAAGCATAAGAAAACAAACATGCAGCCAGGTGTGTAACAGTGAGTTCATCCAGGCCGTTACCTCAGTGTTTTCCACCTCAGCTCAGCAGCTTCCTGGGCTTTTGTCTCTTTTTGTTTAGACGAAGCTTCAGTTTCCTTTCTGGGAGAAATGAAGTTGTAGTTTTTAAGGAGCCGCCCCAGTTTGTCTCTTAGAGGTTCAAAGGTTGATTTAAACACACCCAGAAACACAGAGGAGGCTGTCCTGCCAAATTAGATAAGGTTTTATCTACAGTAACTGCTCTACTGGGAAAAGGCTAAACTATGAACAGGACATTTCCCGAGATACTGCGACACGATACTGGATCAGATACATAGATATATAGTTATAGATAGTTGAAACTGTTAATGCGAGACGTGTGAATGATTTGGTGAATATCTTTATTTTAAAAATGGGCTTAATGTAACTTGTGCTTATTTATCATCTATCTATCTATCTATCTATCTATCTATCTATCTATCTATCTATCTATCTATCTATCTATCTATCTATCTATCTATCTATCTATGTTTGTATCTGTACATGTTTGTATCTATATATGTGAGATTATATACATGCCATTTTTTTTTTCGTTTTATGGTCAACAAGTGTGAACAAATCTTTATTTAAGACTATTTGCATATTTACATGAAAAAAACAGCAAATAAGAACCACCTTTATGATAACGAGAGACAATTTTCCATTTCTCTTTGCCTGATTGTTCTTATACTTTATTTACACCCCACCCCTATAGTAAGTCAGATAATGTATAACTTGCATGACAATGACCATCTAGCTGCTCCTGATTATTTCAAAGTTCAGCTGGTGGACTGTCAGAAAGAAAAGAGCTGAGTCAGGGCTGTTTTAGAGTGAAGTCCAACAACGTAGCTTACACTGCAATTTACTCAAACCTTTGGAGATTTGTAGCAGCTTTTATTCACAATGACAAAGCAAAAGTTAAAAAGACTCACTGTTACTTGAAACTGCTAGATTTGGAGAAAAAAAAATTCCTTTTATAAAAAAATGATTTCCATGGTAATTAGTTTCCCCAATTTCCAAAAATACAGCAAGTTGTCTCCTGAAACATTTTCCTAGATTTGGCAAATACTGACCGATTGTTCAAGTTCTCCCCTTTTGGGACTCTGAGCTTTTAGTTTTCAGTTATTAGTTATTCTGTTTTGTTGATTTTTGTTTTATTTTTCATTATATACAAGCAGCCTTTAGTTACTCTCTGTTGCCCCCTTTTGCTTGTTTCCTTTCCCCTTGGCTTCCTTCTAGTTAGTTCAACTCACACCAGCTCCATATTTAACTCATTAGCCCACCCTTTGTTTGTTCCCCTTATATACCCTACCTCTGCAGTCACTCAGTGCTGGTTTGTTGTTGTTGTTAGTTGCTTCCTCATCTCTGGTTCCCCACTTGAGTTTTCCCTGATGTTTTTTGGTTCTCTGTATTTTGCATTTTTAGATGTCTGCCTCAGTTTTTTATCAAATCAACAAGAACTCATCTCTGCTTCACTCATGTCTGCATTTGGGTCCTCAAGCAACCTCCCCCCATTGTTGACACCAATACACCTTCCTCCATTCTGGGTCTTCTCTTCTGCTCTCTTCTCTTCTGCTAACCTCATGTCTTTCATGTAGGATTTAGGTGTGTTGACTGAGATTTCTAAGGAGGAGGGCTGATTTTGTGCCTGATGAATCCCTGATTTGCCCACAAGCTTTAAACAATTGCAATGCTAAACAAAGTAATTTTCAGTTTTCTAACACTAGATTTCTCTATAGAACATCCTTGTATTTTCAAGAATTCATCATAGTCTAAGACGGTTCACAGAGTCTTGGTTTTTGAAGTAGCCCCACAGCATTACAGATCCTCCACCATGTTTAACAGTAGACAGGAGCTATTGTAAGTTCCAACATATTCCTACATTGTTTCAAATCCATCCTACCTGGTTTATTTTTAGCCTTATCTGACCAAAGCACACTGTCCTAGTTAAAATCTCAGTAAAGTGCATTGGACACATTACACATATTTACAATTGCAACTAGAAGGAATTAAGCTGACAGAGTTTGTAGTACTGTTTTTCTTAGCATTACTACCCCCTCAGTTGCAAGGTAAAATGCTGATTAATGTTTTAGAGATTTCTGCTCCTTAACATCCATGCTGTTTGGACAATAACACTAATATTTGACCGATCTGGACTTATATAGTATAAATAACATTCAGGATTATTTAACATTGAGCTTGCTCTATGCCTTTGTTTCCCTTAAAACACAAAGCAATTAAAATATATCAATCACTTATGTCAGATTGTGGTTTTTTGAGCATTAAACCCAATGAACAGTGCTGTTAATTTTTCTTTACTTTGCTTTTAAAGAGCAATACTATAATTGTAAAAGTGTCCGAAGAAAAGCTGATCTGCACCTTATAAGCAAACACATTCTGATCTAGAATCTTGAAGAAATTCAATCATTGAGATCTATAAATTTGATAAGATTTGATATATAACCTAAATTTCCCATTAACATTCAAGTACTTTTTTGCATTATATAAATAGTTATGTGCAATATGTTCTGTTTTTTATTTTATTTTTTTTTAAGATTTTGATTTTCATTCATTTGGACTGCTCTATCACTTACACAAACAAGTCACTATTAAGCTTAAATAAATTAGCAAGTGTTTCTCCATCTACAAAACAAATGCGGGTCACATTTTTCTGTTGAATATTCCTCATGTTTGGCTTTGTGACTCCAGGGAGTAGTTGATGAAAAGCACTAGAAAACCTGGTCTTTAAGAGACATTTATAACAATCTAGTGACCTTGTGATTTATGGTAATGTTGAGCTGAATGTTTACTGCAGCCTAGTTTACAGCTAATACTTTAGCTCCCTAACAGCCACCTTGTTGGAGCTGATGTATGTCTGCTGTTTGTCAAACTTTTTTGTCTTTGATATTTATTTTCTTCAAAACTATCAAAGTAATGGAAACATTTTATAATTAAAGAATAACATAGGAAAATTCAACAGAAAAATGTGCCGGCATTTGTTTTGTAGATGGAGAACCAACACTTGCTAATTTTAATTAAGCTTGATAGTGACTTATATGTATAAAGGATCCAGCGGTCCAAATAAATAAAAATCAAAATCTTTCAAAAAAAAGTAGAACATATTGCACATAACTCTTTATATAATGCAAAAGTACTTGAGTGTTAATGTTAAATTTAGGTTAAATATCAAATTTGAATTGGGGCACATGTCATTTTTGATCCATCAAGGAAAGATATCACAGAAATATTCAAAATATGGCTCTAAGAATTTAGATTTTGTTAAATTTGTAGAAGAAAATTCACACAAACAGTCCTGATATTATGATAGCATCAAAAAGTAAAAGCCATCCTTGTTTTTTATATAAATAGCATATTTGAAGAAGTCCAAAGTGAGTCTCTGGGTTCCCAAAAGAGCAGGCTCCTCCTCCCACCCACAACAGTGATGAGAAATGTCACTAGGTAAAAATTGCCATGGGGATAGCAGTCTGCTGAAGATGGAGGCGGTTTGACTGAGGTCCATCACTGAGGTGTGAGGCCTGTCACGCACCAGCTTCTTCGAAATGAGACACTGGCACGATGGATTTGATTAGATAGAGTATCTCCACATCTTTATTTATTTTTCTCTGATGAAGGTCACAGCGTGACTTTGCCCTTTCAAGCTTAAATGTTACCTTAAGGTCAAATTGTTTGAACTGAGTCCTCCCGCCAGGTCTCTTTTCTCTGAGATATCTATGTGAAGCCCAGAGATTAAGGGGAACACAAACAAGTAGGGAATTTAGATATAGTATTTCCCCCTTCAAAGATGTATGATGTCTTGCTGCTTTAAAGATTTGAAATGATTAAATTTTAGAGCAAACAAAGATTTTTGTGAGCCTTTTTCAAAATATATAATTTTCTTAACAAAAAAGCTTTTGACCAGACCCCTTTTGATAGAGCAGTCAGCACCTTTTGTAATTTACCTGTTTATTCATTAGGTATTGATACATTTAATTTGATATTACTAACCACAGGCAGGTTTGATCACTGCCTCATTGTAGAAATAAAGGAAAAGCTTATATAGAACCTATTTGACAACATGAAGTAAGGCAGAAAATCAATAAGCAACAGATCATCCCCTTATTTAAAAAATTGCAAGTACAAAAAAAAGCTTTATTCCACATCTATCAATCAGGTTAACAAACCATTTCTAAAACGTTGGGCTCTCCAGGGGACTGTGGTGAGACAAAGTGTAGAATAGAACATGGACCAGTGGAAAACCTTACCTGAAGTGTTTTTCATACCTAATCATATAAAAGGTAAAATAAAGCCAGAACAAAGTTCCTGCCTAAACAATAGAGAAACTGAGCAAAAATGAGAGTCAAGATCAAACCCTCTGCCAAACAAAGCAACACAAAGGGACATTAAACATTTGTCAAAAAAAGAAATCTAGATGATCTCCAAGTTTAAAGTTCTCATTTGACATTAAACCTATCGGATATCCTGAGGCAATTATAAAAACCTCCAACAGTAGTATAACTATATTAGAACAATTCTGAGGAAAGTTGCCACAAGTGCTTCTTTTCAGCTGTTGCTAAGGTCAGCACAAAAATGGTGAATTGCTTTGACTCATTTAGATTTTTTTTTTTTTTGATTATCTAAAATATTTGTGTGTAAAAACAAACAAACAACAACAACAACAAAAAAAACAGGGTGAAACAGACGTATCTCTAATTGTGGAACATCTTCTATTCATTCTGAAAAAACAGTCAGTTTGTGGAGCAAGGAGGCAATAATAAGAGGGAAGCCAAAATGTTGTACAAACATATAAAGTCTTTATTACAACACTTTCTTCCACTCAAACTTTGGCCTTTTCCCCTGAAAATATCCACACAATCCCAAAAACAGTGGAAGTTATTCTCCTTTCTTCTTTGTCACAGCATAGAAATGATCTCTGAACAGAAGCAAACCTTAAACGACATCGTTCACAGTTTGGGGTATGCTTTAGGCATGGTGAAAACAAAGCATCAAGCTTAACAAGTTTTGGGATTTTGACTGCCTTTGTTTCTAAAAATACCCCTTAAGAAGGTACTATATAAACCCTGTTTCCACAGCATGTGTGTAAGAAAGATGATCAGTCACATCCACATATGTTTGGTCAAATAGATCCTTAATTCCAGTTCAACACAGGTTGAGAAACTTATAGACTGAAAGCCATAGTCCTAATAAAACTTTTAAAAAGCATTAGTGTGCAGAAATAACACCTGACAGACCACAGTAAACATCCAAATGCTCTTTTCTTGGAGAGGTACCATGAGGGCCCTGCAGTCAAAGGAGCACATATTTTTCACTCTGATAAGAATGACCACAGGTAATAACATAGAAACAAGTTCTGTTTACATGTCCAAACAAAAACAAACTAAATCATCCTGCTCATCATGATAGCTGAGATTCACAATATAGAAAAATTGCACTCACTGAGTGTCATAAACAACTTAAAGCTACAGTCGTACAAAAACAAAACACAGTATATCACATTAAACAATGCAGGAAACAGAACACTTTTTGAATGTGATGCAGTTTCTCCAGATGGTATTAAAAAGTCCTTTCCCAGAAAATACACCATATGGCAGAGAGTTTAATAACCCTGAAGGTAAGTTATCTTTTAATCTAAAATGAGTCACTTTAATTCTCACCAGCTTTCTGAGAGCCTATTTTTAAAATAATACTGTAATATCTGTGCTACTTATGTTTAAAATGAGACCATCATGGCTTAAAGGACTGATGTTGTCACTTAATGGATGAAAGCTGAATGGTCTGTCATAGATTTAATGTTTTATTGCTGTTCTTTTTTTTTATTTGCACAATTAGAAAGAAAGCTTTTATGTTAACGAGTACCTAAGTAGACTTTAAAATGTGTTTATTTGGAGGTTGGTTTGTTCATTATTTTTACAAAACTTGATGGACTGAATATTGAATTAAGCAACATAATTAACTGACAATAATGAAATGAAAAAAACTGTTCTCTAAAAAATCATAATTAAACAATTCAAATCTTATTTGGAAGCCTCCATCATGAGTAAATTCACTAATAAGCTGTCTCAATTAATAACTGAATTTATTTATTCTTTTTGTTGTGAAGTTTTTTATTTATACTGAGCTGAGTGATTAAATGACAAAACGCAGATTTATTTTTTAAAACTTACTTGATAAGGAATTTTGACATGGAGCAGTTGAAAGCGGAATACCTCACGACGTCTTAAAAAGGTTTCACATTCTGCCGGGTAACAACAATATGATCAAGGGACTTTTATGTGACAGAACAGCAAAAACAATGTGTCATGTGAGGTGGAAGGGAAACAATACATGTTTCTGACCCACATTTTATTCAGCTCATTTAGGTAAAAAAAACTTTTTAAACCACAACTCCAAGTACGACATGTAGTTTTGTGTGTCCAGTTTTAGGCCTCTATTGAATAGTTCTGGTCTTTGACTAAGGTTTAATATGCCAGTGGCTTTTAAAGTGGTTTAGATCCCTGTTGCCCTGCTGAGGTTAGCTGGGGACGACCCCCCAGGAGGGAGCAATAGGGTCTGCCTCAGGAAATTGCAGAAAAATAAACAAAAGTGCCAAAACTAAATATACATTTTCATTATTATGAAGAATATGTTTTAAATCATTATTATAAAAATATTGTAGACCATATATATATCAAATTAACCTATAAAAACTATGTGTTTTTTGATCAAGTTTCCTTGGTCTAACTATACCATGAAGGACCATCCCACTAAGGCAGATAGGGCACTGAAATGTCTTTTTCCCTTTTTAACAGCTACTTGTCTGAATCTGGCTTTTAAACTTTAGAGTACTCAAAACAAAACACAGGGCATGTTTACATTTGGACAACGATATGCATATGAAATAGATGAAGCTCAGGCCTCCCACACACACACACTTAGAAAGGTTTGATTGCTTTTGTTCTGTTCTCATCAACAAGTTCATTCACTTGGAATATAATACAGATTTGTACAAATAGATAATATTATATATGCTAAACGAACATCATTATAAATTAATAGGGAATAAAGATAATAAAAACAAAAATTTAAAATAAATTTTCTATACATATTTCGTGGCATTGTCTGTAAATTTACAAGTGGGATTCTCAGGCCAGGATATAATATTTGGAAGGGTGTAGAATGAAGTATGGGAACCACTGATCAAAACCCCTTTTTTAGCTCTGACTGAACATTTTTGATTGTGCGCCTGCTGAAAGCCAAGTTGTTTGCAGCTGACCCAGCTAAGGAGAAATATTGTCACAATATGATACTTGCACTGCTGTGTTTCCCTCTGTGGGTGGTGTATTCAGAGTGAGAGAAATGTTAATTGTTCTGTGTACATTTCTGATGCATATTAGCCAAAAAAAGTGATATTTTGATTTGATTAGAACACCTTCTTCACACAGCTTGTGGCAAACATGAATTATCTCTATTGGCTTTCTTTTCACCTCTGCCATGGATTTTGTATGTTTTTTTAATTGAACAACGAAGAGTTTCCATGTCAGCACATCCTCTGACTCCACCTTTGCATTACTGTACCCTTTCAAGAGGTACCGCGTTCTATTCCTTCCGCCTGTCGGTTTAAACCAGGGCTCTGCAACCACTGGTTCCAGTTTCCTGCTCTTGCTCTTTCCATTTGTGGATGGTTGATTGAATAGTTCTTCATGTAAACCCCTGCCTTGAACTTCTTCACCACTGGTTCCCTGATATATCTGCTGTTTTTATTTGTTCTAATGATGCTGTTTATTCTCCAACAGACCTTCTCAGAAAAGTTGGATTTATAACGGGGAAAAAAATCTAATTAAACTCTGGGGGTAAACTCAGTTTAAAAAAAAAATGTAATTAGGTTATTTTAGGCAGAGAAAAGAAGGACAGAAACTTATATCCATTTATACCCTTTTCCCTCCACTCCACAATCTATTTTCTAGGGTTATTGTGATAAATTATGTATAAATATTGTAGTTGTAACGCAAGGAAATGTCCAAAAGTTAAATAGGTATTTATAGTTTCGCAAGGCACCATCAACTCGTCACTATAAGCTGAAAAACATGGTTAAAACCTGCAGGGTCAAACTAACATCCATCTTAAACAAAAGTAGAAAAGGGAGAATTTCCTGAAACACTTTCATATCTGCAGTTTTGATCGACAGCAACAAAGATTTAATTGTCTGTAAATATGTGGTTGTTTTTTGCCTGTTCAATCTCAATAAACTCTGAAGTGTCCTCTGCAATTTGTCCAGGGATGCGAAAATCAATGGGAATGGGTTGTGCTATCTCAGTTGATTGGCACTGAGCAACAGGGCAGCAGGCCTCTCCCACTTTAGGACTTGAAGTGCTTTGAGAGTTTTGAGGATCCAGGTTACAGGCAGTGCCCTGAAGAAACTGAAGAAAATTCTCCTCTATGGAACCGTCACGGCTTGGCAGTCTGTCCTCCATTTCGACGCCTGTTCTGCGAAAGAGGCAAGGCAGATGCTTGCCTAGCTCATCACGGATCTGTCTGTTCAGGCAGCCGTAGAAGAAGGGGTTGGAAGTGAAGCAGAAGTAGCCGATCCAGGTCACCACCTCCTCCAGAGAGGCTAGCGCAGCGGGTGGACTGGCAGCTAGTGCTGAGTACAGGTGGAAAGTGAAGTAGGGCAACCAGCAGCAGAGGAACTGTCCACCTACAGCTGCCAAAACGGCCGCAGCTTTTCCTCCCCCAAAGGGTCGATGTGGAGTTGTTCTGTCCGTGCCAGTGCCTGTCCCAGAGCTGGTGACCATTGTAGACCTGCTGCTGAGCGACTCTGACCGCTGCCGTCGCGGCGTGTCCATCCAAGTGGGAAGCGGACCATGGTGCATGGCTGCCACCCGAGCAACTTTGAACATGTTGCAGTAAACAACCAGAATAACCAACAGCGGACAGAGGAAATACACCAGAGTGAACAGGACCATGAAGGCTAGGCGGTTTGACCCTCCTCCAGTCCAGTGAAGGGAGCAGCGCCTATGACCCTGAGCCGCAGGGGGAGGTGGAATGGCCCCTCCACCACCTCCCCCAACCCCGCCACTTTCCAAAAGAGGAGTCCTTCCACCTTGCAGGAACCAAGCAAGCAGTGGAAGAGCAGACATGGCCAGAGCTTTGACCCATATCCCCACCAATACTGAAGCCACCAGACCAACAGTCATCTTCACTTCATAACGCATGGGATGTATGATGTAGTAGTATCGCTCCACGTTGATGACGGAGATGGAGAGAATGGCAGCGCTGACTAGGCACACACTAAGAAAGACATAGCTCCGGCAAAGAGCCTCCCCAAAGAAGGCCCGGCTCGACAGCATGCCGAGGGGCATCAGCACCAGAGCTGCCATGAGGTCCACCATGCACAGGTGGAAGACAAAGGCAAACTTGTGGAGCTGTGGGGCCTTGGCGATCACAGCCATGACAGCCACATTGCCCACCACAGCCAGCAGATCCATTAGCAGCATTGCTAGCAGAGCTAGTGCCTGGGACAAGGCCCAGCCTTCAGGCAGAGATGAGGCAGACAGGTTGGATGTTGGCTGTGGAGACGTGTGGGAGGAGTTCCACGTTGGCTCCATTGAAGGGTAGGATGGGGTAGGTGGGTGCGGTCAGTTACAGGCCCATCACCCATCCTTTAAGGCCAGGGAGTGTGGTCAGAAAACCAGAGGTTTGAAAATTAGAGCAGATGTTATATTGTAGGTCCAGAGGATGATGCGAGGATCGTTGGAAGGTTCTGAAACTTTCTAGCTGCCCATCAGTCACATGCCGCACTAAAATTAGAATGGAAGAACACAAGAGAATGGCTGAGTCTCAACTTTAATGCACATTTTTCTATGTACTCAGTAGCTCAGTTAATAGAAGTTTATTCCACTTTTGCAGAGATTAAAAGCAACTAAACAGGCATTAAAAACAAACCAGAAAAGAGCTAAAACAATCACATAGAGGCAAGGTGCTGAACAAATCCACTCTATTAGGGATGAAAAGCTGTGAATTGGTAAACTCTAGAATCCTAAACCATAAATTTTAAGCATAAGAAATTATTACAATATTTTTGAAAACGAAATCTTAATAGTGAAAAAGAAATATTAAAATCAATGTTGAATTCCGTTACACAGTAAAATAAAGAGCAAAAACGGTATAAATCCACTTTGATTACAGAAGTCCTTTACAGGTAGTTTATGTTGTAGCCATATGCAGCTGACTTTTCTGTTTTGCATAAAAGACTAAGACTATAACTTTAAATTAATAAAAACAAAACTGAAACTAAACCTTTTCAAGAAATAAAAACTAAACTATAATAAGAAATACTAAAAACGATTTCAAACTAAAATGGCAAAGAAATTTTTAATCCCTCCAACATGATCCTGCCACCATTGTATTTCATGTTGGGGATGGTTTGTTGAGCACGAGTTTTGCATAATGGCAGAACTGTTTAGTTGTTGTCTGGCCTGATCAAATTTTTCATCTAAACATCCTGTTCCTCTAAAGGCCTGATTTAAACTGCATAGAGGACTTCGTACTGCTTCCTTTCAAAACTTTACAGATCTTGCAATCTTCCAATAAGTCTTCCAATAAGGCTTTTTTTCAGGGAAATATACATGTCATCATCCCCCTGTTAAGACATTTTCATTCCAGAGTTGTAGATCTATCTCCCAACCCTCCATAGGTCTTTCAGGCTCCCCCTTCCCAGCCTGTCAGTCTAGGTTGACAGTCAAGTCTTGATAGGTTTGAAGTTGTATCACACATTTATGTTTTTAGATTAAGAATTTAACAGTTCCATATGAGGTGGTAAGTATAAACCATCCCACAGCTCTATATCTGACCTGTCTGGTTATGTTCTGTAACAAATTTCTGAGGCCTTTTCAGAACACATGACTTTATACTTAAAGATATATATATATCACATTAATTCTATTTATTAATTCTGTGACTTCTGAAAGTCTGTTGGTATCCGAGTAAAAGGGCATATATGGAGTAAATATCCATGACAAATGTATTTGTATATATTTTTAATTTGGAAAAGAAAAGGTAATTTTTTTCCATTTCACAAAACTTACATAAAATACGAATTAAACAAACTATAGTTTGAGATTATAAATTTAAAAATGTGAAAAGTTTAAGAAACATGGATACTTGTGCAAGGCCTGGTTTCTAAAAAAAAAAGAAAAAAAAAAAAAGAAAGAAAATTCATTCTCAGCAGGAATATCTAGAAACCACTGCAAACATTTTGGTGCTAATCTTCTTGACATTGAATTTAAAACCAAATGGAAAACTTTATGGGGGAAAAAAAATTCATAAATCCAAGTTGGTCAAGCAGAACGTGGAGATGTATACAGTTTTTCAAGCATAAATCCTGTCAATGGATGATTGCAAGCTAATCCTGCAACCAAACAGTCAATAGCCTCCTTCCTTCATATCTACTCCTTTTCTGGTTGTATAACATAAAACTCACATAAATGACCACTTTCAATATAACACAGTAAGTAATTACAAATACTCCAGAAGCTTCTAGGTATGAATGTACTGATGATTCTCCTAATGTGATCAGAATAGGATGTTGGCCACTGTGGACACTTAATGTGACCATGTTCAGTGTAAAGCTTGCAGAGGATGTTTGCACAGACAGCAAACATACATGGTTGACTGCTACTCTCCTGATTTACATCCTCTCTGTTTAGGATGTAGCTAAATACTGCGATTCTGGGGGTCCTTTCTGCACAGCACAACAAATCTGGGTGAAGGAACCAGCCCTAACCTGTGCTATAAGCTCTGATTCACTGTCCTCCCAGAGCATCATCTGTATATCACACACAGAGCTACTCCCAGTTTAGCTGAGCCCTCTTACCTGATGTGACTGGTCTCACCGGTTACTCATTTCTATGGTAATCAATAATGTTAGAAATAGAGCATAATGAATTAGGGGCTGTCTTATTTAAATATATTTTAATATCAAAGGTTGCTTAATGAATGAATAACTGTCTAATTAGCTGGTAGGATGGAAAGGGAGGAAGCATGGGGGAGAATACTTGAAAAAATCAGAGACAGCAACAAGAACGGAGCAGGAAAGAGAGCACTGTGTACCTGAACCAGAATATTTCCCTGATGCAGCTGCCTGCTGCTGCTGCTGCTGCTGCTGCCTCTGTCTTTGAGGATGGAAATGACTTTGCTCCCATGGCTGAGCTTCATGCTGGAATTCAAACACTGTACCTTGCGAATGCTGCTGAGGCACTTCCCATCGTGTAGAGCAGTCTCTCTTCCCATCCCTTCATCTGCCTTGAGCATCCTGCTCTCTGGATGACTGCAAGGCTGTGGTGGCAGGGATTCTTCTGAAACGTAGCTGATGTAAATGCTCACAGAGAAGACACCAGCTCCCTCTCTCTCCTCCACTCTCTGATTTCCCCCCACCTCTCACACACAGTGACCACAGAGATGGAGCAGGAGGCTCTGAGAAACAGAGCCGGAGATGCTGCCTCCACTGGGTCCTAGTGTCCTTAGCATTGTTGCAGATTCAACCAACAAAAATGGAGCATGAATAAAAAAAAATACAGAAATGTAGTTAAATATAGCATGATATGAGGAAAGAGGAGCCTTCTGAGGAGCCTAGAAGATGTTTAACAATAATCGATCCCTAGATGAAATAACAAAAGAAACAAAAATCTAACGTTCTACACAGAGTTCTGCTATAAAATGCAAAATATATGTTTAATAGAAATCAAGAAGGCAAGGAAGTAATTTGTAGGAAAGTTATGAGCACCCCCCCCCCCCAAAACAAAATTAAAGCCTGCTTTTAATTTTTCCTATATTGTATTATTTAATTCATGTAAAGCACTTTAAATTGTCCATGTACTGAAGCATCCTATACAAAATTGTCTTGACCTGCCTAGAAGTGCATGTGAAAAAGTATGCATTAACTCCCAAATGATGTTCCATTTCATATTTATAACTAAACTATATTTTCTATTGAATTCTCTATAATCACTATAAGTCACACTTAACTTGGGGAGTCAAATTAAAACAAGAAAAAAACAATAGTGATCTGCACAAACTCCACAACTTCACAACGCCGCTTAAAGGCAGAAACTGATTTTACCCATTATGGATGAGTCCTGGATGGTTTTTTAGTCCAGGGGTCTCATGTATAAAATTTCTCTATGCACAAAAATGGGCCTGTTAATTTGCTGATGCCAACTTCCATGCAAGTGTTGTGATCTGTCCTAACACATCTGCTCAATTAAAACATAATTCTCTATATCTAATTTGAATTAGGCTCTCTAATTGTGCTTCTGTGTGAGTCTTTCAGGTTGAAATTGCAGTTGCAAACCCCTCTGTGGTTCCTGTGTGCTTTTACCAGCACAAATTGGTGTTCAGCTTAACCAAAAATTAATTGATTCTCTGCCTAAAGCCGCTTTTAGGAAGTTAATAATTTTATGAATTTATCTATAAATCTGGGATGTTGCAGTCAGCATTAAGCACAATCCTGCCTGGATGTCCTGGTCATCATACTCTAAAGGCACCATTGATAATAGCTCCTTTTATTTACTGTGGCTAACCAGTATATATTTATCAAACTTAACACATTGGTTAAAAGATTTATTTATACATGGTTTTATAAATCACGTTTCTTTGGCATACTCCGTTTTTGGGTGTTTGGTGTACATCATTTTTTAGTATAGATTCCATGCATTTTTTTTTTTCATAAATGAGATCATTATACTAACTTTTTTTTAGAAAAAGAAATAATTAAGTAAAATAAAAAAGTGGATTGAGCACTTTAACCTTTCACCAGGTATGGACAATCAACTCTGATACCATTAAAAACAAACACAGCGGAAAAAGCTAAATAAATCACCACACAATTACAGTAAATGCACAAAAAATACAAATAAATAAATGTAGGCAAAAATGTTTATTGAAACAGTTGGTATTATGGGCAGACAGACAGGCAGCAGGCTTGAGGAATCAGATGAATGCAGAACCCACTGAAGACATGCTGAATGGGCTGATTGCAAACCTAAAGATTCAAAATGACCAAACCAAGTGGCAGGCTGTAAGTAGACTAGATGAAGGTAGAAACAATCCAGAAAGGGACCAGAGCATGATGAGAAGTAAGCACAGATCGAATACAGTAAGGTAGGAAGGCTGGCAGTGCACACATGGAGGAGACATTCTGGCGAGAAATGACTGAGAGAGTCAGGTGTAAATAGGCTGAGTAACTGCAGGGAGGAATGAAGGTATTTAGGAGAGTGGCAGGTGCATCTGCTCACTCTTAATGGCACAGCAGGACTAGGTAGGGTACAGAACAAAGAGGGAGGATTTATGACCAGAAATTATAATCTAAAAATTTTTTAAGACATACATGTATGTATGTATAATGTATAACTCTTTTTGTAGGCTTCATTATTTGTTTCAGATTTTTAGTAATTATCATATTTGATTCTTATCATATAATTTTCCAACTTGATTTATTTAGGTTAATCATAAACAAGTCAAAGCAAAGGTTTTTCAAGATTATAACTGTGTTAAAGCTTTTATTTATTTATTCGTTTATGTTTTTGCATTATGTGACCGCATTTGTATTTTTTTATCTTTATCTTTATTCCTAGAAGATTTTGTTTTGCTTTATTTTAACATAAACATTACGGTCCTTGAGGGCCCCTTGGTGCAATTACTATTTCATGAATGATGCTTTTTTACAATCAACTGATTTAAGAAAGCCATTATTCGATTTGCAGAAAGAAAAAGTTTGACTTTCAAAGATGGACACTTCAAAAATCAGTGGAAATGAATTCTAAGCTTGTTTGATTCTACTGGGAATTAGCTAATTAAGATTATAACATTAACATGATAAAAATGAGCTACTGCTTCCACCTATACCCGTTATCCAAGCGGTGACCATGAGCAGGAAAGAGCAGTAGTGCTAGTGTTCCATGCTGATCCAAGTTTTTAGCTCTTTATTTTAAAATAAAGTCGTCTGTTTTAGTATAAATATTTGAAAAAGATTTGGGATTTTAGAAAAAGAATAATCCTCATTGTATGATTGTAATACTGTATCTACAGTATGATGGACTGGCATGCTCTAAAGGCTTTACCTTGGTTCCTTGGTTCCCTATCAGTCCTTTTAGGACAAGTGGCAATAGACATGGATAATTGTTTTATCAATATAGTTACAATCTAATGCTATTAGTTCAGTCTTTTATTCATGTTTAAGATTTTTTTGGTCAAAAATACTACATTTTAAACATGACAGCCTATATGTTCTTCTAATATATATAGATTAGAATTAGAATCAGATTTATTGCCAAGTAGGTTTGCACTTACAAGGAATTTTACTTGGTGTTGATGGTGAAGACAAATTATATATATATACAGAATACATAATCTGTTGCTATACATAATATAAAAAACACAATATACTATATACAATGTGTAGTATATAGCCATATACTGTAGACTGTGCGTTAATGTAATGTAGAACGACTGGAGATGCTCTCAAAGTCTAGCTTCTAGATAACCACTTATGTGTGATTGCTTTAAGGCTCAGGTAATTAAACCTGTTTGTGTCTCCATCAGATTTGGGCTTAAATTCTGCTGCTACTGGTGATGCCCTTAAGAGGGGCCCCAAATTAATGATCTTTTACAGTAGGACTTTGGACCAGACCCAATTACAACCTCTCAGAGCTCGTGACATGCTTCTTTGTGTTGTCGTTTTGTGATTTAAATGCTTTGTTATACAATTTCAGGCAAATATATACCCAATTTTGCACTATTTTTCTGGATTGCAAACGCTATCAGTAATTGTTTACATAAATTCCACAGATTTTAACTTTCAGTGGAAGGTTTGCAGAGAAGCATTGATATGAACAGACTTCAACCTCTGGACTCAAATAGGGACTCCTGTTGCTACAGTGATCTCTTTCACATACGGTGAAACTCATCCCTTCGTCTGTAAAGAACAATGAAATCTGGTTTATTATGGATAAGGCTACTCTACAGAAGGAGTGGGCATGAAGCCCCTGAGTCCTGGGTGTTTCTCATTTGCATTTGCAAGGTCCCCCGCAGAAACATGCAAAACATTTGCATCTCTTGGAAACCACATCTTGCATCTCTTTCATTATTGAAGAGCATGTTTTAATTCATTTGGCCTTAATGCATTGATCTAATATTTTTTAATGAATGATATTAGGTCCCAAAAGGAATTGTTTATATTTTGTGTAAAATAATTTGCACCTTCTGCTCAATGTAACAAGAATTGTATGTGATGACATCATCTGGCTCAATAAATCAGTAAATCAAACTGACTGTTTGGCAGCAGCCCTCTGTGGGTAATTTTGAGTATATCTTATCCTCAATATGGAGCTTTCTGAATATGTTGTTTGGATACACAGAATTTAGGTGTGACCCTCAGTGTAAAATAAAAAAAAAAAATCAAAAATATAAAAACATTTTTAAACAAATTTCTATCAAATTATTGCTTTTGTTTAAAAAAATGTATTAAGTTATTCTTACTGGCTTATAAAATAGTTTAACATGTTGATTGCTACTGTACTTATTTGTTGTTATCTGCATTTCAACCTCCTATGATATTATATGTGTTCTTCTAACATATCTAGACAAATGGTAATCTAATGTGAAGTCTAACATTAATGAGAATTTCAGATGGTTATTTTGATTGGCTCCCCCAAGACAACTCCAAATGATGGATCATTTAATGAAATATAAAGTAAATTAGACAGAAAATTTATATAAATACAAGGAAAGTTCTCAGTGCAAAATTGTAAACAAAGAAAAAAAAAAGCAAATATGTACTTTAAGTAAAATTGAATTACTTACTTTTTTGTTTTCTTCTAGTTCCATTTTATAAAGAGAGATATTGGCCTTAAACTGTAAATTTAGCTTAAATTTAACTAGAATAAATTAGAGGAGAAATTAAAGTCTTAAAAATTCATTAACTTATTTTGCACCAACAATGGCTTACATGGTGAAATAGTAAATGGCTTTTACTTACATAGCAGATTATTTTGCTTCTTTGTTTCATATTCATAAACATTAGCTCTGCAAATTAGTACAGTATCTGACTTAAAACACTTAATATAATAAAATAATTAGAATTTGGAAACTCCTGTATGCACTTTTTCTCAAAATGGCTGAAATCAGACACGTTTTTTTTTTTTTTTTTTTTTTTACAAAAGGTTAAACATTTGACTATTATAGGAGATAACACCTTGTCAAGATCTAAAGAGCTGTCTGGGTGCTCAGAAAGAGGACTTCAGGACTGTATTCGGTGAGGTCTCAGACGAACATCAGATCAGCCATTACTGTCTTTGGGAAATGATTTACAAGCAGAGAGAAAAAAATGTGACAAATAGCCAACCTCCAACAAGCTTTTTCTACTGTTAATGGTAAACTGCATGATCAGAAATCACAAATTGAAGTTTAGCTTTCAGGTACAGATAACATTTGTTTTTGTCTCTAATACCCAGATGTTGAGCAAAATTTGAAGTGTAAGACATTAGAGCAGCTTTTGCATTTCACCATTTCCCCTGAAAATACTGGATCCTGCTTGACATTAGTTAGATTGTGTTTTAATAAAAGCTTGGGGCAGAAAAGTAGCAGATATAATATTGTATAAAGAATTTGAAAAAGTTAAACGGGTGGGAATACTTTTACAATATATTAGATATTTAATTAGGAACTGATCTCTGCATGACAAAGAATTATAATTGAACAAAGGAAAATATTTATACAAAAAAAAAACATCCTATACATTTTTGGAAAATGGAGCTGGTAAATATATAAATGAACCCTCTCATCATTAACACTGAGTTTTTGCAGCCCCCATAATGTTTTCCTGAATCCTTGTGGCCAGCAATTAGAGCAGTTTACCTTCAAATATATTTTTCAAGTATATTATGTATATTTGACATATCTAAGCAAAAATGCTTTCTTCTCCTGCAGATACTTCAAGTTATAAGAAAACATTCAGCATTTGGGTGGGTAGGTTAAAAAGGCAGCGCTTACTTACTACTGTTGTCATGGTGAAGACATATCAAGATGTCTCATAACACTAAGGAAAAAAATTGAAACATATACAATGGCCCTGAAACTCCAGATTTAAGCTAAATGGCCCTGTGGTTATGCAGAGTGATTTTTGGGCATTGAGTCAAACTGTATGTTAGCATCAGTAACTGAGTTTGGTGTGTGCATGTGTGTGTGTGTATCAGGTGTTGACTCGCAACAAAAATAGCACAGTCTCGCTCGGCCGGCAGCACCAATCACTGCCACCACAAATACAATGGTTTCCATGGCAGCCTCGAAAATAGACTCCAACGTTTGCACTCAGAAATAGCAAAAGGACGCTGCAAAAACCCCAGAGAGCCCCCACTGCCAATAATAACTACCTACAGATACGGACACGCAAAACAACAGCAGCACTCAGGAATTAAGTCATGCCATTACATTTACCAAAACATAATTACTGCCTCCTACACAAACAATCAGCTCCAATTCAAATGCACTTTACAGTATGGGGTGTGCTAAACATCAGGGCAAACATTAACCGGCTTTGTGTTTAATAACATAAAAGCAAAAGGCACAGAGAGAGGCTCTGCTCAGTGAAGCTGCTCATCCGCCAACACCAGCGAAGGAGAGAATATTTACAAATGCCTGAGAAGAATCGTTCAGGTCTCATTATCAGATAGCTTCTAAAAGTAAGAAAAATGTGTTAGAGTGATGGCACAGGAGGTAAAGTGATGAATGTTGCCTTGGAGACTCTTAGAGAGAAATAGTTTTATCACAGCAGAGAGTCAAATATATTTGGAAATGGTACTTTTTTTCCAGAAATACCTTGGAAACAGATAGAAAAAAGATAAACGGCAACAACTGATCCAGATAAATGAGTCATCCATGTCATCTTTGTTCATTTTGCTCTTTGGATTCTAAACTTGACCATTTTGGCCTCATGAGTCATTTATTACCTTTGAACATATTGTCATTAGTAACATGGAACCAAAAAAAAAAATTAAATAAACTTTTCTCAGATCTATAATTTTATTTATTTATTTTATGTCCATAGAGTCATCAGCCCAGGTCTTCTTTGATCAATCAAATCTCTTTCCTGAATAATTCTTCAATTGCTCTTTGCTTCCTGGATGCTACCTCCATCTTGGGCAAAGTAATTAGTGGATCTTTTGCTCCCATTAATGTTGTGTACCTTTTTTCTCTCCTCATAGAAAGTATCCCTGGCCTGCTGCTTCTGTGTTTGGCCCTGCCTTTTTCCTGAATAAAGTCACTATTAGCTATAGGTGTCGTTAATTATGTGTAACATTTGTGTTTATTCAACTGGAAGCCCCCCAGACTCTCTGTATAATTATTTAGCTGACTTTCTTCACTAGATTAATGCATTGTTTGTTGCTCTTATTAACTCTTTCCAGTTATTGTCTTCCTTTCTTATAGAAGAAAGTCAGACCCAGTGCCTCTATGTTTCACTAAGTTGACTAGGCCAACCCTTTGATTTATTGTAACAATCACATAATTGGAGCTGCCCCTTGTCATCAGTGTTTGCTCTCATTTTTTCCAAAAATTTCACATAGCAGAAATTGAAACAGCATTGTTTTGTGATTTACCCAGGCCTGCTTAGCACTGTGTGATTAAACAGATGTTAGGGTATCAGATTTGGGTTTAACTATATTTGAAAAAATTGACGTGAAAGGTATTGGATCATTAGAACTGTTTTTGGAAATGGCAATGAATTGAAATGAATTGCATATAGTAGAATTATATAGAATAGAATAGAATAGAATAGAATAGAATAGAATAGAATAGAATAGAATAGAATAGA
>NW_015150582.1:159874-175125 GCF_000732505.1 Cyprinodon variegatus
AATAGAATAGAATAGAATAGAATAGAATAGAATAGAATAGAATAGAATAGAATAGAATAGGAGAAAGAAAATTAATTCTGGACCAGTCATGAAATTATTATCTCAATATTTCCGTTTGTATGATTAAATATAAAACATTTCTGAACACCAGTCACCTGCCAAATTCAGTCTGCATTGATCATTTATGTATTTATTTGACCGTACAATAATGCATTAGATGTGAAGCGGCATGTTTTTCTTTTAATTTCTTTTTTGTGATACTTGGTGTCATGCCAGTCTAGTTATGCTGAATCACACTGCAAAATCCAGCCAGAGTTTAGTCCATGGATAAGATGCTTGAACATACAAGTTATGCCAGATGGTGGCAGTGCGTCCACTTTTTTGTACTATACAATGCAATACCTGTCCAGTGATTCAATGTGATAAGAATTTATAGTAATTAGCTTAGTGAAATGTAGTTATATATCAATGTAAGTAAAATCCAGAATGCTTTTTTAAAATGGCTGCATAACCTAAAGATGCTTTAGGTTATGCAGAAAGAAATACAATTAAACTGATTAGAATGAAATAGAATCGACCTGAATAATATGAATATGAGTCCTGATTTTTTTTTTTTAAAAAGGAAAAGATTTTACCTCTGCTTTTTTTTTTTCAGTATGACATTAATGGTTGCTGCACCTGGTTTTGTATCTCAGCCAGGAACTCTCATCATGAGTTTTTTTTGTTATCCTCCCTGCTTCAGTGAATTCTGGTTGGATACTATGCTACCATTAAGACGTCAACTGTTGTTTCTCTAGTATTTATGATGTTTATATCGTGCTTGACGTCATTTCTTTGGTGTAGTCCAGCTAAAATCAGATCAAGGTATCCAGCCTGTTGCTCTTGAAAGAAACATAACGAACATATAAAGATTTAGATCCGTCCCCTTTTCTTAAATATAAAAATTTACAAATTTTAGAGTTATGGTGAATTCACAAAGCTGGTTGACTGCCTCCATTTTCTGCAACAGTTTTGTTTTTACTGTATGTAAGTTCCACTAAATACATATAGATGTAAAAGTTACTTTGCCCAGTTTTACTGATATAGTTATTTTTTGTAAAAGCAACATTGCTGCAGGTTGCTTTTACTCTTTTTGTCCTCCTGTAATATAATTACCACAAACTTTCAGCAGATAATATTTCTTTCACATAACACAAACAAAGCATAAAAAATGAATAAGAAAAATGCAGTAGCCCTCATTCTTCAAAATTAAAATCTTTATGCTCTGGATGTAATTTCCATAGATGCTCAGGAATCATGAGATATTTCCTTTGATTGAATACTTAACACCTTATCCAAATTAGGGCAAATGGCAAAAAAGAAAAAAAGAAAAAAACAATGACTCAGCTGCTTTACCTTTCTGCCCAGCTTTGGAAACTAGCAGATAACTCAAACTCAGGTTTGGACATATTTGGTGAAATCCATGAGGATCAGACTATGATAATCAATCCTTTTTAGGTAAGCTTCTGATAAAGTATAGTTACACCGTTTTTATAGTTTTTTTGATGAGTGCCTGAATACATTTTTGTTCTATATTAGCTCAACACAAGTTAAAATATTTAAATCTATTTCCACAGATTTAAACTGCTTTTGGCTGTATTTATCTAGCAATATTTCCAACACAAAAAAATGCAATAAGAGACATATCCCTGAAATTCTGGAAATTTCTGAGAAAAATCTCAATAAAAGGGCTCATAAATACAATATAGAATTGTTAAAACTGAGTGATGCTTCTATCTCTTTATTTCACCAATAAAAAACCCCCAACACTTTTATGTCATAAGCAACACATTTCTCCAGTTTAATACGGCTTTTGTCTATTAATTATTAAAAACTGAAAGTTCAGAAAAACTTGCTAAGAAGCAGTCAACATAAAATACTTATTTTTTATAGATGCATAGCTATGTTTGGATTCAATCAATCCTAAAAATAAGGCTACAGATGCGGGGTACACCCTGGACAGGTCGCCAGTCCATTGCAGGGCAATACAGAGACAAACAACCATCCACACGCACTCACACCTAAGGAGAATTTAGAGAAGCCATTTAACCTAACAGTCAAGTTTTTGTATTGTGAGAGGAAGCCGGAGTACCCGGAGAGAACCCACGCATGCACAGGGAGAACATGCAAACTCCATGCAGAGATACCGGCTCAGGAATCAAATCCGCAACCTTCTTGCTGCAAGACAGCAGTGTTACCCAACACACCAGTATGCACACTGTTAAAAATTACAATTTGAAGTAAATTAAAAAAGGATGCATTTACTTAGAATAAGATGGAAGTAAACATAAATCTAATTTTGATAAGTTATACTATCATAAACAAATATCTGTATACACAAAATCAGTCTGGATTACGTTAAATATATTCGTTTTTAATTAAACTGTCAGTGTTTTTATTTATTTTCCAGCCATTGGGGTGCAGACATCATCAGAAGAAGAGACTGAACTCAATTAGCTAATGGACCAAAGTGAATAGCATCAATGGATATTACCGTATTACCTGCTACCACTGGCCGCAAGCTGCACCTCAATTATAATTCAGAGCAGAAAGAGAAATCTCCATCAGTATAACACTAAAATAAACCTCAGTATCTGATCCTGCCTAACACAGTGCTGATCAAACCACACCAGCTCAGTCAAAGGCCTGTTGTGACAGCTGCTGAGCTAAAAATCACAGCTCCCTGGAGACAATACCACATTGTGAATGTGACTGCATCATGGCAAACATTGCTCTCATTCAAACCAGTCAGAAGCTGCAGGAACAATTATGATCCTGCTGATATAAAGACAGGGTAATTGTCTTTCGTTCCTCTCTTTGTTTACAGGTAATAACAAGCAGTATATGATATTATTTACTGGAGATAAACTGCAGCCACAGTGTCTGGAGAATTTAAAAACAATTGATTAAAGCTTCTGAAGACAGGACTATGATTCATTTAACTGAAGTAAATTGATATTCCTATTTTAGTCATCTGTAATTCATTATAAAGTCCAAATCAATTCAATATCTCTTAAATTATTTCTCATATATTACTTTAATTTGCACTATCAAATCAATATCAAGTAACACTCACCAGTATCAAGTGATTTTACTTTCCATAAGACATAACAGTTAGTCATATTAAGTAACATTTACTTTATTTAATCGAAGTTGTAAGTTAGATTTATTTAAAAGAATTAAGTAAAGTGTACTTGATTTTCATAGGCACAAACAGCATTTTACTTTAAATTTTAAGTAAATCTTATATCCCTGTAGTATTTGCTGTTATTAAGTAATTAAGCAGATATTACTTATTTTCTTGTGCTTGACATATTGAGTTACTTTGTTGCATTATGTTACACTACTCACTAATATTAGGTAATCATTTCAAGTTGTTAACATTTTGAGAAATGTTACCAAAATTTGACAGTCTGACTGGAATCCATCCGTCCATTTTCTGTCATGCTTAATCCCAGTTGGGGTCGCAAGGGGTGCTGGTGCCTATCTTCAGCTATCTATGGGTGAGAGGTGGAGTACACCCTGGACAGGAAGCCAGTCCATCGCAGGGCAACATAGAGACAAACTAGACAAACAACCATTTACACACACACCTAAGGAGAAAAACAGTCATGTTTTTGGACTGTGAGGAAGCCGGAGTACCCGGAGACAACCCATGCATGCTCAGGGAGATCATGCAAACTCCATGCAGAAAGAGTTTCAACATTCGTTACAGAAATATACTCATATGTAAGATCAAGAATATGTAATTTAAACAAACATGCTCAAAACAACTTCTGGGCGAGGGTTAGAACAGAAACAGCCAATTAAACTTTAAGCAGTGGTGTAAAGATTATGTATGCCTTTATTTAAATGGAAAATTCTAACATGTTCAAATATAGCATTAATAGTAAAAGTGCATTATGTTGTACTCCATTAGAATTTGTACCAAAAAAAGATTAGGTGGGTATGACTTGTAAAAAAAACAAATACACAGTATTTCATATACACCACATTCAGCACAGATCTGGTAATATAGTCATTACTCAAATATGCGATAAAAATCTTACAAATCTTATGTACACACAGAAACAATGCAATTTCAACATTTAAACAGTTTAAACCCATCCAACTCCAGGAAAGGTTTTTGAAAGACTTCAAAAGTGTAGTGCAAAGTGGGAGGGTATGCCAAGTTCAGGGCATATATTAGTCCCATGAGCACCGAGCAGGATTTGCAATACTGTTGCACCCTCCTAAAATGACTGTCATTGGGACTACCTCTTGCTCTGTGTGTGATCCTGTAACGTAAAAGAATCAGTCCTGCTGTGAGCTACAGTGTGCATGCACCTTGCACGCTACATTTTTAGAGTAAAGTTTATGTAGTATTTTTAGGTTTATGTACATACTGCTATTAAACATTTAAATGGTATAAGGAAATCTAAGTAAAACTTACTCTTTCCCCAAAATTCATGCATTATTGTTTTTAGTGAAGTTTAAAAAAAAAAGAGTAGAAATTATGACAAATACTCTATCAGAGTAAAAAAGTCACTTTTTTTAGTGTAGATTTAGTGGTAGATTTTGTGATGTAGTTTGTGCAGATGTTTGAGTTTAAAGACATCTAGGTCCTTTTTTTCTGCTGTATTTTTAACGAAAAATCCTTGGAGAATAAACTGTTTTTTATGCCTTAAATAAAAAAAAATCAAATTTAGAAGAGGTCAGAGGTACTCAGGATGAAAGTTATTAAAAAGCCTAACTTTCCACCTGAGTGTTTCAGTAGAAGTTCTACTAAAGAGCACCAGAGGAGCCTCTTCTCACTCCCTTGAAGCACTCCATGCTCACTTTATTTGAAAAAAGATATTATTGTACTATCATCAAATGTTTACTAGATTAGTTTACTTTGAAAGTGATAGCTTTATATGCTGGTGGTGTTAGATCTTTATTTGTTGGTAGATAAACATGATGTCAAAAATAACAGAGAATTTTGTACCAATTATAGGTTGGATAAAATATATATTTTTTTATTTTTGGAGAAACATAATAATCTGCTTTTGAGGGCTATCCTTGTAAATTATTAAATGCCCTTCTCTGGAAGAAGACCCACTCTGTCACCATGACGGAATATAGGCTCAGTTGTTCAAGAACCTGGCAAGGAAAGGCAAGGCAGGGCAAGTTCATTTATGTAGGACTGTCACAGTCTTGGTTCTGTTGTGTTTTCTTTTTTGTATTAAGTTTTACTTTGCTCCATGTTTTCTAGTTTTAGTGGTTTAATTCTAATTTTGTTTTGTTATCTGGTTATTTTTCAGTTTTCAGGTTTTTATTTGTTGCCCTCTGCTGCCCTCTTGTGTTCTCCTTTTTCCTAGCTACTTTCCTCTCTGCTCTGTTCACACCTGCTCCCAATCTGCTTGTTAGTCCTCTCTTTGTTCTGTCTCCCATAAATACACTCCTTATGCAGTTCCTCAGAGATGGTTCCTCGTCTAACTTCCTCCAACTCCGTCTCTGTAGCTATGTTCACACTACAGGCCTTGATGCTCAATTCCGATCTTTTTGTAGAATCTGATTTTTTCACGTTGCCATTCATGTTTCCAAATATATGCGACTTGTATGTGATCTCCTATGTGAACTGCAGTCAAACAAAGCAAGTGTCCCGCATGCGCAGTAGAGGACGCAATGACGTCACAGGCCAGCGTGCTCTTTTTTTCCAGAAGTAAACATGGATGGTAGTGCTGGCGCGCATCTAGCGGTCTTTTCCAACCATGAAAACACAATCTTTTCAATATGTTTAAACATATTGTTGGGTATTAATGACGTTCAGGTCGGATGAATACGACGTGGCCTTTCAGACACAGGTCGCATTTGAAAAGATCAGATTCGTATCGGATTCAGCACCACATAGCCAAGAGGCCTGGGTCGCATTGGAAAAAATCGGATGTGTGTTGTTCAGATCAGATCCAGGTCGCATGTGGGCAAAAAAATTGGATTTGGGTCACTTCAGGCTGCAGTGTTAACATAGCCCCTGAGTCTTCCTTGTTTTTTCCCCTTATGTCTCCATGGTTTCTGGTTTGTTTGACTTTTTTCACGTTTGATTTTTGGATTACTGCCTCAGTTTTTGTTAACACTTCATAAATCCACAAGAAACTCACCTCTGCCTCCCTGCCTCTGCATTTTGGTCCTCTAACCACAACCAAATCCTGACAAGGACATTTCAGTAGAAAGGCAATTCAAAGAGCTGTAGATGACAAAAAGGAAAAGAAAAATACATGGCTGTGGTGAAATAACACACCACAGCCAATGAAAGCCAATAAAAATGTAAAAGCCTGTAATTTTTAGAATAAGATTATAGGAAGTTGGACTTCATGTTTCATGTTTTATGTTTAGATGGAAAATTCAAAGGTCCCTCTAAATAAATACGTTTTTATTCCCTATTAAAAGATTTCAGACCCTTTACAGTTTTCTCGAAGTTAATTCCAGATTAGTGGAGCATATGAACCTAGAGTTTAAAGAATCCATTCTAACTTTACACATTTAAATAAGACAGAAATGTATCGCTCACCTAGACATGCTAAAATGCATTCTGGGGAAATAATGTTTTAAGGTTTGATGATGCAAAGATTGGACACCATCATGCTTTTGCTGCCACTATTGTGGTGCACTGTAAAAAGTGAGTGGTGAAATCAAGATGGAGGATCACAGGATCAACCAGTTATTCAACTTTGTTTTCCAAATAAGCTGCTACAGCATCATTATTATTGACCCATAGCCAGGGCTGGATTTGAAAGGATGTTATCCCCTGTTCTGAAGTCAGTTTGTTTGTCCGGTCAACAGAAGAAATAGTTTATTCATGTGAAATATAGTATTTTTAATTACCTACAAAAGTCTAGCCATAAGCATTAAAAACAACACACTGAAACAACTTAAAGGTTTCCGTCTATGTGAATTTGATCTGTATAATGATTGGGTTTCACTTTTTAAATTGAATTACACAAATAATGGAATTATTTAATAAATTATCTATGATAGCATTAATGTGAAAAGAAGCGTTTGTACACCCTAATCCCAGAGGTTGATAATCTGGGTCTAGAAAGTAAAAACCCAGTTTACAGTTTTTTTCATCCATTTCATTTCACTTAAGCAGGTGATCAGCCCCCATTATGTGTTGTGGAGCTGGAAATTAAAATGGATAAAACTAAGGTCTGTACAGGTTTTTGCTATCCAGCCGTGCCTAACCCATCATGTGCACGTCTCTATGTTCATTTTCACAACTTGTTCAACTTTACTTTTCCTTCAAATGTACAAATAAACACACCTCTCTGTTATGACCTTTTGGTGTTAAGATTGCTTTTTGTTGAATGGGTGTATCCATATAGATTTTGTGTTAGGTTTTGTTCATTACTTATGTGCTTTGACCTTTTTTATTTGAGTTTACCTTTAGTTTGATACATTTTTCCATTGGTTTATAGTCTCTGACTCAGTCCAATATTCTTATTATCCACCATCCTTAAGCTTCCCCTGCTCAGCACTCTCCTCTCTGAGCTATTCAACTTTGCCTTGATTATTTTACCAGGTTGTTATTCTCCACTCCTCCCTCAATATATAAGCTCACTGGCTGCAACTATTCGTTCCTGCTTCCTGCTGTTACACCAACTGCACTCCATGGTTTTCTTTTCCTGTAATCCTTATCAGAACTGTCATGATGGGTCTCTGTGATTAAACCCACATGCAGAACACCACAGGAAACTGAGTAAAAGTTTAACAGTTTATTTTGGTAAACACACAGAGAGTAAATATGGCACTGGTTCTGGTACAGGTCCGGGACTGGGTTCACAGAGTAATCTGCAGAGAGGGATTGTTTGGTTAGCCAGAAAGCAATGGTGTCTTGACAGAGTTTGATTCTGAGTTGTACCTGATGAGGTTCAGACTGATCGGTGGAGAGAGGGAACCGGTTGGGTCCAGAAACTGTGGGTTCAGCAGAGAGCTTAGCAGCGGCAGAGCTTAGCTTCAGGCTAGCGAGGTTCAGACCTTGAGTTGTTCTCCAAGTTCTCTCCTGAGAACTAGCAGGGAGATTCAGACTGAGGATCTTCAGGTTTGGCTTCTTAGGACAGGCAAACATGAGCTCCTCCAGAGCTACAGACTTCAATCAGGTTTCAAATAAGGCAGAGAAGACATAGGCTGGTTAGAATCAGGGTTACTCTCCAGAGCAGACAGAGATTCTATGTTCAGGCTGAGGCTCAGGTTCTGCTAACCAAAACTGGTCAACACTCCGGCGCTGAAGGGAAGTCAAGCCGCTGCTTAAGTAGCTGGTCTCCTGATGAGATGAATCAGCCTCAGGTGTGCAGGTGGCTTCAGCTCAGGAGACCCAGGGCGCTCTCTGCTGGAGAAAGGTGACAGATCTCCAGATCCCAACAAGAACCAGGTTTTTGTCAGTCAATTTTTGCATGTGGGTCCTCCGCTACTGCTAAATGCGACTGTTCCATAGCTGCATAATGGAATATCTATAGCTATGTATGTATAACTGCATATAATTCATAAGATTAGTTCTTCAGGCTATTAATATCTTCCCTTAGCATATTGAATGTTATATTTCAGTCTGCTCTATCTATCTTATTGTTTTGGTTGATCAAATTGTTTATCTGAAGTTGTTCTTTGTTTGATTTTAATCACACTTATGCATTCATGCTCCTAATGCTAAGACCTCATGTTATTCTGCATGCTCATCACGTCTTGTTTTAATGACTGCTGCAGGTTGTGCAATGAGCCTTTGTCTTGACCTTCTGCACACTTATGAGACGATCCAGAAGAAGAAAAAAAAGCATCAAGTTAATTTGAAATGCAGCAGAATGTAAAAAATAAACCTTGCTGACCATTCTTTAAGAAACAAACATATATCTGTGGTTCTGTCTCAAGGTTAACTGTATATTTTCCTGCAATAAAAACTATCCTGATTCGCTGCTACCTTTAAGATCTCAGCAAATTTTCCCATAATGAATCTATTTCTTTCTACATCACTGTAGTGCTGTTCTGAGTAATTTCAGTCTCTAAGTGATGTGACTGAGACATAAGAGAGGAGTGGAGGAGAGAGGAGAGTCAGCCCCTCCCCTGCTGTTCACACCCCTCGGATCGGATCGGATAGCAGCTGGTTGTACTTCTCCCCTCGGAGATCTGGTCTGCCCAGCAAACTCTGCTCATGTGTGTTGTAGCAAACTGACAGATGGGACCACTGATCTCCACTGCTCACTGCTGGAGAAGAAGAGGATAACCCCTGATATCATCAACTGAAGGTAAAGCAGAGGCTGTTGGGACTCTGCCAGTTGGGACAAATATTTATTACTCTGCGGAGGAAGACAATGACTGGATAGTCACCACGGACCAAGTAAAACCTGCATGCTTTATTGTTTCTTTTGTATTTGACACAATGACATGCCTCTAATTGTATGCATTTCTAGGATATTCTCACAAACCTCACTAAACTCACATCTTCCCTAAAAGATGCTCTCTGTTCTAAACCCCAAAGTCAAATTCAATGTATTTGCTCCGATTTTGTCACAGACCGGCAAAAATTACTTTACAAATTATAATGTTTAAATGACCATACGTAAAAAGTATGACGTGAAATTCAAGTCAGACTTCCAGAGCTAACACTTTATAGAACCACCGTTTTCTGGAACTATAAGTGAAGAAGGGTATAAAATAATTTATCCTTTCTGCTCTTAAAAATTGTTCATATTGAGAGTGTATGAGAATTTATTTTGCGCTGTTTTGTCTCGGTTTCTTAAAGGTATATCGGAGGACATTCTTTTTCCTGGGTGGATCATTAAAATAGGTGGTCATCCTATTGTCAATTATTCTGGTGATATGTTTATGTAAGGCCGTCCTACGTGCTCGTCACCATTTTCACTTACTGGTGGTGAGTCTCACATAGAGGAAAAATTGCAAATCTTCTTTTGGAAAGTAAGCTTGGAAAGTAAGCTAAGCAACAACTTTTAAACAGAGCGTGCATGAGGAGAAATGGGCTTGTGCATGCTCCCACACTCGTTGAATAGGTGTTCCATCTCGGAGGTAAAGGGTTGTGCATGTACATTTTTTTTTAAAGTGGAGAGGGCGGGTCTCTACAAAAATATGCAAAAATCCTCCACTATACTTTTAATTGCATCTTAGGGTTGGATTTTGACAGGTTCATACCAATACATGATTATGCTCGCATCTAAACCAATCCTTAGGTGTTTCCCTACAACCACATACCTGACAAATCAATGGTGGATTATCAGGCTTTCATTAGAACTAACCGTATACTGAGCTAATGAAGTCTTTTACATGGGGTGTGTGGTGTTATTGTTCAGTAATTTTATTCAAGATTAATGATGTTTAAAAGCTCCAAAAATGTTGGGTGTGTTACTTTAACGTTTCTCTACACTGTGTGTTGCAATACAGCATTGAGAATTTAGAAAATAGGATTAAATGCAGTTGCTATCAGCAGTGTAAGTGATTAAAACCATGCTTTATGTACTGGTGTCCTGAATACCCTGTTTTGAATGGGTATCAATCCAAGATACCAGCTAAGCGAATAAACACTAAAGGAGTATACTAAAGGAGTTTTTCTAATTGATTTTATTTGTGTTTGCTCAATGGAGAGTTGAGTCCCAATTTTCTGCAAAAAAAAAAGCTAGACTGCTTCCTATCCTTCTACAGAACCTCATAATCCAGTCCTTTAATCTGCTGGAAGAGAGGCCATAGGAAGAGATCTACTCTAAAAGCAATCATTTTTTACTATTTTCTTTCTGCTTAACAATCCATAATGCTGTGTTAACCAATTGCATTATATCTCAATACAACAGTTTAATTTGATATCATGTACATTGTTTATTCTTTTTTTTAGAGCATCAAGAATCTGCTCTGGATATTGGTTCCACAAATTCAGGATCGTGTGGAAAGAGTCCCAACATCATGCGGGCCTCAAGAAGATGCTTCCTCCTATTTCTGCATCTAGCTTTAGTGTTTCCTGTGGTTAGAGTTAATCGACTGCTAAAACGAAAGTCTCTGGACCACAAAAGACTTTGTGTGTGTGCTATTAACATCATCAGCTGCTCTAATTTACACCTAGAAAATGTCACTTTAAATCTTCCTAACCATACATCCGTTCTGGACCTCAGCTTTAACAACATCACAAAACTCCTTGCCACGTGGACCCTGACTGACCTCAACATGCTACAGACAATGCTGCTGAACAACAATCGTCTCACCTTTCTCTCCTCCGAGGCATTTGTTCATGTGAAAAAGCTTCGTTACTTGGATCTCTCTTATAATGGCCTTACCCTACTGGATGAGTTCATCTTTGAGCCGCTGGAAGACCTTGAGGTGCTTGTCCTTTTCAAGAACCACATTTCTAAAATTGATCGCACTGCCTTCTCTAGCATGGGCGCCCTACAGAAGCTTTACATGAGCCACAACCAGATCTCACGCATCCCCTTGGAGGTGCTAAAGGAGCGAAGCAAGTTGGATACTTTTAAACTGCTGGATGTTTCCTTCAACAAAATCAAGGACCTGCCAATAAAGGAGCTCCAGTCCATGCGTGCCTGGATGAAGAATGGTGTCTACTTTCATAACAATCCTCTTACATGCAGCTGTGAGCTGTATAAACTGGTGGCAAGCTGGGACATCAGAATGTTAAGCTCTGTCTCAGGGTTTGCAGACAACCACACATGTACAATGCCAGACAAAAAGACTAAAGAAATACTGAACATCACTTGCAATGATGACAAGATTCTTATAAGAGAGGCTAATCTGGAGCAGAAATTGCTTCTTGACTGTGACACTAGACAGAAGTACATGGAAAAGAGATGGGTACTGCCAGGGAATATCTCAGCATCTTCAGCAAACAACACCAAGATCAAAGAGGGTGGTACTTACCTGGAGATAGGCCCACTAAAGCTTGAAGACTCTGGGGTTTACACCTGCTATGCTAACAACAGTTCCTTAATTGACACTGTCCAAATTACTGTGGTGGTGTTAAACTACACAAAGAGCCATGGGCTGGAGGATCTTAAAACAGCATACACCACCCTGGGAGCCTGTGTGATCAGTGTGGTTTTGATCCTTGTCTACCTTTATGTCACACCCCATTGCTGCGCTTGCTGGTCAGGTGAAAACACAGAGAAGGACGACCCTGGAGAGAGCCTGCACTCCTCAACCGCGAGCCTCCCTCTGGCACACGGAGAACAGGAAGCGGAGAACGGGGCCTTTGCCTTCAGATATGAAGCATCGCAAGAAAGTAAGGATCAGCTGGAGCTGAATGGGAGACTAAATCCTATAGGGGAGGAAGACGACGAGTGGTCGAGGGACAGCAGGAACAAATAGAGGTCTGAGGAAGGCCACATTAGTTCTGGGAGCTCTGATACTCCCATGATGAAAAAGTTAAAATCAGTAAAGATCAAGTGTTGCTTTGCATAAACTGTAGAGCAACTTTCAATCACAGCTTTTTTTCCACACAAGTAACAGGAATGTTTCAGTAATACACCACTTTCTACAGTCAGGGTCACTTCTGGTAAAGATTTGCACAAAGCCCTAAAATATTATTTGATTTCATTTTATATTGCAGGATATTGAACTTGAATTGCTTTCAGAAATCCAACTTTTGATTTGAGAATCAGAATTTCATTGAAAACAAATCTCCTGTTAAGAAATAATTATCTTGAACAACTTCACCAGTTTTACACTTATATAGGCATGCGTGATGTACCCTCTATCTGAAATGTAAATGAAACATTTTCTATGTAATACATCTTGCTTTATTTTTATGAGAGTTTGGCCAAAGGGAAGGTCCTTTTCTCCAAGTTTTATTTTAAAAAGAGAAAAAAAAAACGGATTCAGTTAAGCTAGAGATGATAACCATTTTTACGAGGAAAATAGTGATGGATATAAAAAAAAGAAAAATCCCAAAAGTCCCTGTCACAAAAAGTCTCCATGACTATCCCTGGATGTTAACTAGTTGAATGGGTGTAGTGTTGGGAAAAGCTTTTTATCTCTTTAAAAAATATGTGCAGTTTGATGAATATAAGCAAACCTTTAACTGGAGGTTTGTGCTGTGATCAGGTCACGACAGCCTATGTGACAGCATATCCCATAATGCTTTGCAGGGAGAGCTCTCTAAACAAAGCATTCCGGGATATACAGTATCTGCTCGTCTAGTGACCATGGAGGATCGCTAGTTTTCAAATTTCAATTCCACTACTTTTTCATCCACTAGACGCTCGGACACTCATTTAAAACGCCGTAACCACTATATAGTGCCCTATATTCAGACACAGCCTAAGATTGAACGTTTTTGGCAACACCATGCCAAGCCTGCATGAAATGTAAATGTGTGATACTGCTTATCAATAGATCCCGAAAACCTTGTCAAAGAGTTCAACAACTTCATTTTTATCAATACCAAAGGAATTTTAGAAACAAATCTTGTCTTAAGTCACATTTTATCAGCGATGGGTCGTTCAGTATGATAATAATCAGTAACATGAAACCAAATTGACAGAGAAACTGTTCGTACAAGACAAAGTCAAGATCCTTGATGGTCATTTCAGACATTAATCATAAAGTAAACTAGTTATGAACAAACACAACAAGATTCAAGAAGACCCAGGACTATAGATAAATAGACCGTACCATAAGAAATGGTGAAATAATCCCCTCATTAAGCTCCAACTTTAAAAAAAAACCAAATACATAAGGGCTGGTCTATTGATAAATGTCATAATGGGATTTAAAGATCTGACCCACATGCAGAGAACCACTCAGAGACCAAGGGTAAAAGTTAACTGGTTTATTGAGGGTTAGCAAAACACAGATGGAGAGAGATATTCTACTGGGTAATACTGTTGGACCTCAATGGACTGGTGAACTGGAACCTCTGCAGGGGAGATCACAATTATCAGTTCAGGGACCGTGGGAAAAAAGACAGACGCTTGTATATTGCAAGAGAGGTACTCACGTTTGGCAGGGCGCTTGGTTATTCCTTGGATCCAGTTTGTGGGGTTAAATCCAGAGAAGAATTAACTCGTTGGAGAGTGGACAGGCAGACTAATGTTGGACCAAGAGGAGTAAAGTAGCGGACTGTCACTTGGTTTTCCAGAAGTTGACTTGAACGGATCATGTGGAGGTTTCCCCTTGCTTAGTGTCACTCAGTTAATCCTTCTTGGGGGGTAGAAGGTCCAGGCTTATCCAGTGATACAGGAAGGCTTCCTGCCGAAGAACAAAGACAAAGCAAGTTTAGACTCAGGGAGACAAGGCTAAGGTTGGACTCTGCTAATCTCAGTTTGGCTAGAGTACCCAATATTGGCAAACACTCTGGCGTCAAGGTAGTGACAGCCCACTGCTCAAATACTCCTCTGGTAAAGACCCAACGAGCCACAGGTGTGCAAGGAGGCCCAACAAGAACAGGGTACCATCTGGTAATGGAGAGAAGAAAAACACAAAAACAACCCACACAAACTGGAATCCTAACAATAAAGCATGATTGCAAAAAGTGTATAAATCAGCACATAAGCAATCAGCAAAAAGCTTTATTTATTCTTTATTCAAGAATGTTGCTTTAATAACAATTTCAATTTAATACAGTTTATTTATATAGCGTCAATTCACAACACATGTCATCTCACTTTACAGAGACAATTCAACCAGATCATACAGTCAAACTGATTTAAATTTCTCTATTTAAGGAAAAGCATTTGACTGCATCCACTCATGACTCAAAGGCAATCCCTGACACTAAGCATGCTTGTAGCAACAGTGGAGAGGAAAATCTCCCCTTTAACAGTAAGAAACCTCAAGCAGAACCAGACTCAGTGTGAGCGGCCATCTGCAGAGGCCAACTGGGTTTCAAGGAGACAGAAGCAGAGCTGGCTCCGTCCGCGAAACACATAGCTAGTCAGACAAACTCCGAAGCAGCTTCCATGTCAATAACAAAGTGCTACACATTATTAAGTGTGCAAAGCAGATTTGATTTCAAGGCTTTTCATAAATCTCTTTCAGGATTGCCAATAAGTGTGAAGGACAGTGTATATAGCTTTAATGTATCACTATTAAATTCCTAAACACTCATAAAGCCAAGTCTTTCTAACTAACTGTTTGCATTTATAAGGAAGGTACTTGGAAATGCTTTTAAGATCACAAACACTGAGAAACAAGGAACTCCGAACAGACAAACCCACTGCATGAAAAGTGAGATTTTCGTCCCCGTAAACCCC
>NW_015150582.1:178290-196893 GCF_000732505.1 Cyprinodon variegatus
CCTGAAGTTCCACGACAATCTACAGTGCCGCATATTGACGAAAATCCCACTTTTCATGCAGTGACCGCAGGACAATAAATGAAAAGACGTTCTTTGGAACCATCTCTTCTTATAATCGTCCGTCAGCACAGAAAGCAGGGATCTTATGCTGTGCAGCTTACAATGCAAAAACTGAAATACTCAAATATATGCAAAAAACAGCTAAAGCTCATTTACTAGTGTTGGCTGTTCAGATTTGATGCATGCTGCATTTTTTTATTTCAACTTTTTAAATTATGCTGCACTACTCTGATGAAATCTAACTAAGTTCAACAATATTATAAGGTATACAAGTGTCATTACATTTTAAGTATAAATTTGTCTTTTTGCAATAACATTGGACTTTTTTTGTGACACACTTGTTTAACATTTTTGAGGAAAGTCAGTGAATTGACCCCTCTATACTTTTCTGGGTTTTTTTGTTGTTTTTTTTTATTAAAGGCAAATCTAATTCATAAAAGTTGTCACCTTGTCTCATTTACAACAAAAAGAGATGGTGAACTTAAAAGGCTTAAAGATCACTTCCTGAGCCGTTGATGTTCAGAAATACTAGATTTTACTGACACTGATATATAATTTATTGTTAACGTGTTTAAAACAATCATTAAGTCTTAATTAAAGAGCAGTCATCATCTTAAGAGACCAAGTTAGAGTTTACTACAGGGTTAAACCAGTTGTGAAGAGCATCTAAACCTAAAATTCACCACATCAAACAGAGCCATGTCCCATTAATCATTATACAGAAGAGATGATCTGTTCAGGGTTGAGAATTTTTACTTGTAGTATGTTCCATATGAAATAGATGCTGAGACTCTTTGTTTGCAGCACCATCAGAAATGGATAGAGACACATCTTCATTACCCTGCACAAACACAGAAGAGTAACTGGGACAATGGACCACCCACTGTGCCTGACACATATGCCATGTTAGACACCTAAAATAAGAGAATGAAATATGTGCCCAACCTTCCTTTGAGTGATTAGAACAAGTCGACATTATAGCCAGCATATTATTCAGATACTACCAGTCTTTAAAAGGTTCCTGTTTTTAATCCGACCTGTTTCCAAGTCATCTTTAGTCCAGTTATGTTAGTTCTATATTAATATTGATAAGAAGTTCTATATTAATATTGATTGTTTCGTTTCCCATTGGGATAAATAATTTTTTTTTTTTACTAAATTGAATTTAATTAATTCAGAATCAACAAAAAAAAGTAAAATAAATAAATCAGCTGCCAGATTCATGTGTTATAACATGGTCCTTAACATCCTACACTAATCCACATTAAAACAATATTAGAATGACTTCAGAGTAGAACTAGACTTTAATATTTTAAACTAACAGGGCAAAGAAAGCAGTGCAGAAATTAAGTGGTGAGGTTATACAACGTGGTGCGACAGACCACATTGTCCAGGGTGTACAAATGGAAGTACGGTTTGTTGGTTATACAATGTGAACGCAGTCCAAAAGGCAGAGAAGTACCAGAGTTTGTGCTCACTGATTTTTATCCTCTCATCTTGTGTGACACGATAGGATAAGCCTGAATGTATCAGTAAAAGCGTTTCGTCACCACATAGGTGTTATCTGTTACCAGCAGATGTTTCCTGTTTAGCTGTGCCCATGTTTGGACAATTCACTATGGACTTTGCATACAAACTGTCAACCTTCTTCAACATAATGATCTCTGTTGGAATGTTCCCCGGTCGATGGTGAAAAATTAAGGATTGACCTAAATATAGCAGGCAGAAGAACCCTAAAAAAACATCCAGATGTATAATGTAATGCAGAGAGGACATTTCATCCTAGCGCTATGGGTCCTGAGCCCGTTACATTATCAATGACCCCTCACACCCCCATCATGGACTGTTCTCCCTGCTGCCCTCTGAGAAGAGGCTTCGCAGCATTCGATGCTGGTTCAGTAGATTCTGCAACAGTTTCTTTCCCACTGCCATGAGAAGGCTGAACTGCTGGGAAAAAAAAACTCTTAATCATTTCACAGACGCTGCATCACACTAATAACACCAAACCAATAAAACAGCATATATGTATGTGCCAAATATATTAATGCTTTGAACTTCCATATCAATGTGTTTTTTTGCACCATGTTTTTTCTCCCACACTGTTTAAATTTAATCACTGCTGCGCTTTAAGGAATTGACATGTTCTGAAATTGTGCAAAATAAAATTTTGTTCTGTATAGACTCTGAGTACACAAAATGACGATAAAAGTTGTCTAAATCTAAGTAATGTATTAGACCAAAATAAAGTGTGCATTAAATTAACCCAAACCTTCTTTGTGTTTAGGATAGGCTACAGTAGTTACCCTTCAGTCTTTCTGAATTTAAGGAATTTTAAAATAGATAATGTGTAAAACTTCATTTTGTCGGTGTAACAACCCGAATAAAGACGAGAAAAGCTCGGTCATAAAAAAATATACATTCTTTATTATACTAAAAAAAATGCTTTTCCTCTCTTTCTACAACACTGATGGCTTAAGGTAGACAATATAATATTTACACTCTGACATGTAGTTGGATGGCGGACAAACCCGCATAGCCAGAAGAAGAAAGTCGCACACTTACACAAGGTTTCACAGCAATCAGGTGAAAACAAACACTGCACATGGTCACCACTGAACACTGCAAACGATCAGATCCGATATAATATTGTCTATAGCTCACAGTGTGCTTGGGAGAGTGACCAAGGAAAAAAAAACAAACTAATAAATGAAAAAAGATAAGAAGAGAAAAAAAACTGTTAGTCCGCCCTCACAATTGAAAAACGGGACCAAAGACACAGGGTTGGACTAACCTAAAAACTAAACATAAACCTAAGGACAGCAGGAGCAACAAAAAACATCTCTGTAAACATACAGAAAACACCAAATTACAAAAAATGCAATCAATGTATTGTTTTAACAGCCGACTTAAAATCTTTAAAAATACCTGTGTTTCGTGTACATCACACTCATCTCCCTGCATACACAGCCTGGTCTAAAAAACCTGCAATTATTAAAATGCCTATTTGTCCAAATAAAAAGGTAATATAATCCCCCACTCTTTAAAAACACTCACCCACATTCTTGACAAATGCTTAACAAACATTGAACCAACAGGCATGCTGACGTCCCACGGAAACTGAAACCTTCCCAGAAATGCTCACAGCTTCCGCTTTTATCCTGCCTGAACAATGCCCATACCACCTGTAACATAGCTATACAAAGTTTAGAAACATATCTCAGTAGACCTGGAGCTGTTTTTTGTTTCAGAGAGTTGGACATTGACTCTAAGGGCTGAATCCAAATGCACACCACACGCTCTCGATATCATCACATTAAAACTACAAAGGGAATACCATAAAAGCTGTGACATTTAACAAAGCAGCAAAAGTTTAAAGGATGGAAGTACATTTTCAAAAAAATGAAAGTGAAAGATATTGATTTAGACAAAGAAGCATTTCCAACCATTTCTCTAAGAAAGGTGAGCAGCTTAACCAAAGGATGATTCATTTCCATCTCAATGCAATTAGATTTTGTTCAGCAGGATTTCAGACTGGGTCTCACAAATGCAGCTCTTACCATCCAGGACAGTTCATTGTTCTCAGAAGCACTGCCCAGGGGAAAACAGCTGAAAGTGAGTTCCATTTACCAAATGCTTATGGCCATTAGAGCCCAGCCCTGAGCAAATCATCCAATCCAGCCAGCCAGAAGTCTCATAAACACGGTCAGAAATAGCAGCAAACGAAGCCACCAACACACGCACAGACCCTCATGGCTCAGTCTGACAGCCAAAAACTAAACGCACAAGCTGCTTTTATTTAAAATATGGCTTGATTATAGTGATATTTAGTTACATTGTCTCTAATCACATAATATGGAAAATGACTGACTATATAAAACACAGACTTATTGTTATACATAAATAGAAATATGTTTATGCAGCTTTGTTAAGATCAATAAACTACAATAGAGTAAAGTAAACTATGACCGAGATATTTCTAAGTTAGTTGAATTGACTTGTGATATTTTTGGTAATGATCAATTTATATCATGTTTACACAAGTATAACTTTTGCATCTTCCTATGAGGTTAAATGTCCCAATATTTTCTTAACATTGTGTGAAAAACAATCTAATGTCAATAAGTATGCCATTAAGATCTTGTTAACTCATTTATTTATTTATTTATTAATTCATTTATTTCCTTGTCTAAATGTCAAAAATTTGTATCACTACAGTCATAGCCACCTGGAAATCTGAACAGATCAACAACAGAAAAAACAAAACCCACCTTCTTTACAAGTCTTCCTTTTTTCAGCATGAACAACCTGATTCATCAGAGAATCTACTCCCCCCAGCCTCTGAAGGCCTACTGCAGTCTGTGGCTCCAAGCCAAAAGTTGCAGATCCTTTAAGTCCTGAAAGTTGCAGGGAGGTGCTTTCATGCCCTGAGTTTGTCTGCATAGCCAATAGTGCAGATGCTGAAGTAGATTGTTGTCTGGGGAATCCAGAGTCCATATCAAACCATGAAATTGTTGCTTTGTTTAAATTAATCCTACTATCATTTATTCTATGTTAGTTCTGCTGAAAGAAATCACAACTAATAAGGCCTTCTACAAAGAAGTTTATATGCTCCCTGACATGAACAACCAAAATAGTTACTTAAAATGTCATGATCTTGGCACTGATGACTGGCTTAATTACTCATTCCATTCACCTGTCTAACTCTGCCCAGTTGCTCATTACCTCTCAGCAGATCAATCTGCTCCTGCCTCTATTTAAGGTGCTTGATTCCAGTCATCAGAGCCAGATTATCTTGTTCTTTCTAGTCAGTGGTGAGAGTGGTTTTAGAGTTCCTTTGTGTTTCTGATTTCCTGATCCAGACATGTTCTGCCTCTAAACCACTAAGCCTGCCTGTTCCAATCTGATCTCAGTAGTGAGAGTGTACTTAGATTTACCTTAGTGTTTCTGATTACCTGATCCTGATCCTCTGAACCACTGAGCCTGTCTGTTCCTTTCTGTCTGAACTGTCTTTGGACTCCTGGACCTCTGAGCCTTCATGTTCCTGTTCTGATCTGTTTCCCTGACCTGGCTTCATACTCCCGGACATCTGAGCTTGCCTGTTCCTGTTTTGATTTGTTTGCTTGACCTGGCTTTAGACTTTTTTTTTTTTTTTAGGCTGCAGCATCTGGGAAACTCTGGGCGGTGTCCGCTGCATCTTGTTGGCAGCCCACTGGCTGGATCCTACCTCATTCTCTGGCTTTGGACTGAACTGTTAAACCAGGTTTGTGATTGATGCGTTCATAATCATCCCTCAGATTATCGTGGTCACTAACCTGTGTTTCTCTCCTGCAGAGGTTAATGCCCTGCAGATCTGCCTGTTTTTAATAAACGCTTTTTGAAGTAATCCCACGGTCTGTCTTGCTATTTTCTATTTTTGGCTCCTGCTGTATCATTTGGAGGTTAGGTGAAGATGCATTAACAGTTTACTGTGTCTTGTTACTGGAAGACATTAACCCTATTTTGACAGAATAACAGTATTGATTTAACAATGAAAATTTTAAAATATGATAAATGAAACACATTTTAAAAGTGTTTCTTCCACCTTGAAATTGTGATTGTTATACTGTATATACTGATCCTTTTGTCAGGTTGTGTGGAGTTCTTTTTAGAGAACCTGAATGAAGAGACGGAAGCTGAGGTGGTTTCTTGCAGATTTAACTAAACGAGGCAATTGAAGCAAAAATCCAAAAATGACAAAAACCAGTAGACCTCAGTGAAAACAAACAAGAGGGACAAAGAAACAAGGAACCAGCAAACAGTAACTGAAGAGAAGAGTATATTAGCCAAACAGAACAAAGACTGGGGTAATGAACTGATTGGGAGCAGGTGTGGACTGAAGAAACTAGAAGGGAGCTAGAGGAAGGAGACTGACATAAGATGGCAATATAGGGTAAAAAAAAAAGAGGTGTATAAGAACTCAGATACAACCAGAAAAGAGCTAAAATAGAAATGAAACCAAAATGAACAAAAGGAGAACTTAAACAGAACCAAAACCATGACATATTTGGAACATCTGACTTTGCATTTCACTTTGTGTGTAAATTAGATGCTATGATGACATAGAGAAGTTACTCAGTACTTCAGTAGCCTTTTTATCAGATACTTTTTAACTCTTGAATCATTTCTTGGAAGGCCACTTTTAACTTTTACTTGAGTACAATTATAATGAAGTAGTGCTACTCTTAAATGAGCACAGTTTTTGGGTACTCTACCCATCTTCATTTCACCTTCTGTTTCTGGCTGCACATATGTCATATGAAATATTCTTAAGCATATTGATGTCTGATTTTCATCTTTGAAATATAAAAACTAACTGCACTTACATGCAAAAATGGGATTGAACGAATAAGTTGGTATCAGCTAATGTAAGTTATTTTTCAACACACCCCATGAGACTATTCCATGACTTTTAGTCCTGGATAGATTTACTGCTATGTTTTAGGTCATTAGGTTGGGGTTGCAGTGTTCTAGTTTACTCCTAACAAAAGGTTGCTTGACTGAACACATTTTATAGAAAATCATAAATGGTCATCTCTTGTATCATTTATTTTTAATACTTGATTTCTAATAACTTTTTAACATCAAAGTTTATTAATTTGTGACTTAACTTTTAGCGATCTGTAGAGACAAGATCATAGAAACAACAGTTGCATTACTGAAGCTAGATATACAATTTTTCTTGTCATAAGTCATCAAATACCATCTCCCCTCTATAGTTATAACATTATACCAAGATTTTGGCTTGGGACATTAGGTATATTAGATGAGTGAAGGATGAACCAGAGATGTCATAGTTGCTGTATTATGTAGGTTTAGTCTTTTCTGTTTAGTCCACACTAAGCTCTCTCTCAGAGTGCTGGTTTCATGTTTCAGTATTAAATTAGTGACGGTCTTCCTAACTTGAGGCTGAAAGAGGAGACCAAACAGATTACAGGAGATGGAGCAAAACTGGGAGACGTATTTGTTGCCCCTTGAATCTGCTCCATTCTCTCCTTCTGAATTTTTACCCTAATTTGGATTCTTGATCATAAGATCTCACTGAAATAGAGGGAACCCTGTGCATCCCTCTGTTTCCCTTGCATCCCAGGACAGAAAAGTAATTTTATAGCCTAATGTTAGATATTTCAAGATGCATCAGCTCACACACTGAAACAGAAGGAGCTAAAAGTCTTAACACAAACCACCATTTTGCCAAATTTGTTACCTAATAATCCTGACAGTTTTAATGAAGGTTGACGTTGTGGCAGGGGCCATAAAACCTAACATGCTGCTCTGCTGGATGAATGATTGATGTGGTCTGTAAGGATGTTTCTCATGTTACTGTGTTTACATGTTAAAACCTTTCAGTCGCATGGCAAAAACTCCAGCAACAGTAAATGAATGTGAACTTATATAAATGTTTATATGAGGTGTTCAATGGTGGGTTATTTATTTAACAAAAAGATGAATCCTTCCAATTTTAGATGTGAAATCATAGATTATATTTAGAACCAATGCAGCTGCCTGAAGAAAATCTACACTCAGCATCACAAGACCCAGATTGCATCAGTGGAAGACGGCGCCTGTTGACAGTAAATGGTTGAGTTTTAAGGACTGAATTTTGAGTGAGATGACTCATCTTTTCCTCAGGCTCCTCCCAGGAGGATGACATGAATGATGAAGTGACTGTGCACAGCATCAGAGTGCAGCTCAGTGACTCCTCTGCCATCTAGTGGCCACCAAAGACTGTTTTCTGAATTCTCAAGACAACCTGATTTTATGGCCACAACTAAAGCAATGCTTAAACTGTTACTGGTCGCCTTCTGGATGATGAGATCCAATCTAAATTAATCCTTAAAACATATTTACTTTGTAAAAAGCAGCAGGGAAAGGGTAAAATAATTATGTCAGCATCTATAGTAAAGGGATATAAGTAATGAGGAAGGTAGGGTGGAACGTTACAGTGTCTTAATTAGTTGAAAGTCAATTTTCTGATTTTTTTTCTGTATAGGGCCCCGGAAAAGGTCCCAAATTAAACCCATACTAAACATCTACATCAAGTGACTTTTAAAAGTTTTAATACCTTTTACCTTTTTTACCTTTTGTCACATTTCAATCAGGGCTGAAACAATGATCTGGGTTAATAAAAGCTGTTTACTAAAACGATAGTCATTTATTTAAGTAAATGGATAACTGGAGTGTACAGATTCTCAAACACAACCCTTTTTTAACAGAACAACCATATAAGAACTGCAATTAAGCCAAAACTAGACAAAAACATCTACATCTTGCATATATATGCGTAAATATGTTCCACCCTAAGTTACTAGAATACATAGTTTTCAAATTCTGTAAACATATTGAACTAAAAAAAAAATAGTGATCAGATTATTTGCAAAATATTTGTTAGCTCTAGCAGTAGTTCCACCCAAAATCTGCTATTTATTTTTCAGACGAACAGAAAAATTAAGAGGATCATTTGGAAGAGGAAGGAAAAGGCTAGAAAACTTAATAACTCTCTGAATGAACCCCTGTCAAAACTAAAACTGAGTAAAGGCAATAGTACAACATCATTTTTTTTTTATAATAATACAAATAAAGCATGATTAAAATAGTACAAAGCAAATAATACAGAATAAATGGCAGTGAGGCCACAAACATAATATTTTAATTAATGCTTGGTTAATAATACATTAATAAAGATAATACACTGAAGTTTAAAGCTATAACCAGGGGAGGTAACATTAAATTTGAGGAACTTCAACACAACAGCTCACTACCATATTGGAAAAAGAAAAGAAAAAAATTAAGTTGAACCAACTTTTATTATTGTATTAGTAGATAAAATTCTATATCTTATAAATCAAATTCTTGTAATAAAAAAAGACACAATATCACAAAGGGATTTCCAACAAAACCAAATTTATTCAAGCAGAAATTATGAGTTATACTGTACATAACACTAAAAGACAAAATACAAATAGTACAAAGATTAAAACAGTATTTACCTTATACTCACCAATTAGCTGGTAGTGAATGGTAAAGGAGTTTCTCTCTGGATTTAATGTCTAGGGATGACCTAAAACACTCGGAAATTTAATTAACGGGTTGAACTCCCACTCAGCTGGATTCCCTGAAAGAGGAAGAGTTCACAGGAAAAAAAAATGTTTCTCAGTTTGAGATTGAAATTCGAAAAATGTGAGTTGAAAAAAAGGACTTAACAGAATTACCTAATAAATTATTGTGTGTGTTTTACAAAAAAGTCTTATTAGCAAGTAGAAATTAGCCCCCTGACAGTAAACAAAGGCAATAGTATTAGGATAAATAGAGAAAAGGTTATAATTGGACTAATCACTGTGGAGGACCAGATCTGCTCCAATTGCCAATGTGTAGAGAAATAATAGCTTTAGTCTTACTAAAATAATAATAATTTAAATTTATTTTATTTGCCATTGTGTATTAACTTTTTTTCTCTTAGTTTTTCTTAAATTGCGTGTCTGTGCATCGCATTTTCATTCATTTTTATCTATATTATTATTTTTCAAAAAAATTAAAAGCAATCCACTGGACTTGGTTTCCGAGTTTGAAGATGTTTCGCTTCCCATCCACGAAGCTGGATTGCTTTTAATTTCCATATGTTCTAGTTTAAGCAAGACATCTATGGGATTATTAATTAATATTTATTGTACAAAGATTCTCTTAAAAGGTTTATGGCAGAATATTTTAAGTTGACTGTTTTTTGTGTGATTGTACTTTCATTTCAAAGCTTCAGTCCTCCATAAATCAGTGACTCTAAACCAACTCTAGACTCTAAATCAGGGGTCTTCAACATTTTCGAGGCCAAGTACCCCCAAACTGATGGCGAGGTGGAACGGGGACCCCCTAAATGTACAGTATGTATTGTTTGAAATTGTGTTTTATCAAACCTATAATCTCAAGTTTCGACCTGGGATTATTAAAGTATTTCTGATTCCTGGTTGATGGGACAGGTGTTGTGAATGAAACGGTGCCCAGCTTGAAAGAGCTCCTGTGTGTCGCTGAATGTGAGCATTGATGACTGAAAGACATCTTCTGCGTTCTTGTGTTGATATCATGTTAATGTGTATTTAAAGACATTTCAATTAGTGGAAAAAATTGCAGGGGGAATACAAAATAATTATAAAATCAACCAAAACATTTGCGACACCCATGCTGTACCTCCGTGAACCCCTTAGGGGTCGCAGACCCCCTGTTGAAGACCTCCGCTCTAAAGCATCCTGCTTTCTCTTCCTCCTCCTTTACTGGCAGCAATATTCAGACAGCACTTATCATGACAACCACTGACCCACTTCCGTTAAGAGTCCTTACCAAACTAATGAATTCTGAATGAGCCCAACTCTCTGCAGCCTTCGCCACAGAGCGCTGATGTGGCCTTATGAGGCCTTCATCATAATCCTGGACAAAAATTAGTAAGTAGTTTGAATATAATATAATATCAACAAAAAAAAAAAAACTTTTCAAAGATTTTTTTTCATTAAATAACTGTAAAGGGTTCTCATAACAAAATAACATTATTGATACCAGGAGGGGTTTTTTTGTGTTTTTTTTTTAAACCCCATCTTTAGAAGAAACAAAAATTGAGTGAATCACAAAAAATATCCAATGGAAAATACTATTATTATTATTATCATAGCCAGTGGTGAGAGTGGTTTTAGAGTTCCTTTATCATTATTATTATTATTATCTTCATTTTAACTTAACTATAATGCCAGTGGTGAGACTTGATTTGAGGTTTGGTTTGAAACTGTCAATGTCTAGTCACTGTAGATGGTAGTTTTATCATAAAAAAACTAATACCTGAAATCTATTTTTGACAATTGAAATAAAATTTTAAAAAAAGTCTATAATAGTAAATGAGCAATTAAAATAAAGATCCACAAAACCTTTTTTTCTCTATATTTATTAAGAATTCTTAGGTTCTTATTTTGAGATAACTAACTTATAATTTGACTCTACACGCCCAACTGTTACCCTATATTAGACAAAAGCATAGATGCTTTTTAATCTTTATTGTCCAAAAATATTGAACGCTCTATTTCAGAAAATAAATCTAATTTGTTCTGTCAGAATTAATTGCTTTTCTTGCTTTCTTCTTTTTGGGGGCAATAAAGCCTAGAAAAAATTAACATGGCTGCTTTATTTATATTTTCAAAGGCAGCTCTGTCGAACATAAAAGTTAATAACTCCATGTCTACAACTCAACTTGTTTAGGAGGACAGAGAAACATTTTTTTGCGTATTAAATGAATGTACCGGTAATAGCATTGTAAAATAGCGCATGCTGGTCACTAAGAGCCATTTAAACTGCATTTCAATGTGGCCTGTAGTGCTTAATTAAACAATGAAAAAAAAAAACGAACTTTTTGCACTAATCCAGGCTTACCTCCTTCCCACACTTCCTGCAGCAATATGTCCATCGGGTTGTTTACGTACCTGACATACTGTTGCTACCAGCACTGTCTGTAAAATATTTGTTCTCCCACACGTCTGCCACTGGTGATCCATCATGAGCTCACTGCATTTCAGCTCAATCACACCCCACTCAGTGCGGAGAAAAGAAATCACACTACCAACATCCTCGAACATATAGGGAAAAAAAGAAAACTCCTTTGCCTGTGTTGGTAGTTTAAAGCTCTGCATTTGGAGTAACTAATCCTGATGCTCCCGTTTCCCTCATGCCTGGTAACACAGGGCTTTTGTTGACACTTTGGCTTGATGAGCTGCCATTTTAACGCAGCGCCTGGTTATCAGATCTCCATAAAAGCTTCCTTTAATACACCTTTGACAAAATGAGTTGGCAGTTTTTGCTGTTAATGATTTAAAGCATCTAAGGCATGTTTGCTCCAGCAGGCAGTCATTGTAAAGGTTGAAGTATCTTAGGGTATTCATGCTTTTTTTTGTTTTTTTATTAACAGATGCGAACGGAGTGTAACTGTTTGCTTAATCTGGTCGACTTTTAATCAAACTTCCTGCAGTTTAAAGTTTGATGTGTCACCTGTGCAGGATTTTCTTAAACTATATTGTTACAGTTAAATCATAAATGGCTTAACTTACTTTTACTTAGCATTTAAGCTTAGTATCAAATATAGCTTTACTGAACTGGCGATTTTATATATATATATATATATATATATATATATATATATAGTTTAAAACAGTTTTAGGAGACTATTGAAATCCCTGTTTTGAGAAAAGGCTTATTAAACAGATGCTGAAGAATAAAATAGCTTACAGTTAATAATGAAACAAGAATTTTGCATTTGAATTGCCTGAACATGCTAAAAGCCATTTTTGGGTTTGGAATGTTTTCACTGGTTTGGAGGGTAACGCAAATGTTTAAGCCACGCTTTAATTGTATTTTTTTTTTTTTTGCACTACACTATAGCAATAACCTAAAACAGCTATTTCTCATCTACAGCTATTGTAAATCAAAGCTGCAGGCACAGCTGTGAATGTTTAAAGTTTCTCTAAATCATTTATAAAGCTCCTCACAGTGCTGGTGAACATTATTTCTATATTTTGTTTATCACTAAACACTGATTGTACACATTTTTAGAAAAGTTCTTGCCTCTAGGATAGATCAGATAGATGATTGTTGCCAGTTTAATACTTTTTTGTTAAAATCAGTTTGCTGTGATTTTAATGTCATCTTGTTGCACACAATTTAATTAAAAAATATTTTATCATTTGTGTGCTTTTTACTTTAAAGTTCTTCAAAGATTTTTTTTTATACATAACAGAAATTTGTGAAAAAAAATTAGCATTATATAAAATCACAGCCCTGATATTATGGGCAGATGTTTATTCTTACAGAAACATCTGCTATCCTGCTGGTCTGAAGCACATAGCAGAAATTACAGAGGAAAGCAAACTTAGCTAAGAGTTATGTTGATGCACGTTTTTGCTCTTTTACATCATGTTTCTTATACAAAAAAACAAAAACAAAAAAAGCATTATGCTGGTCAGTAGTTGAATCCCGTATTTTAGCAGGTTCTAATTAGGGCATATTGAAAGGGATTTCTTTACTGTGATACGTACCTGCTGCTTCAAGGCCATTTCCATACTTTACCTGTGGACCTGAAGCATGCATTCCTCCCTTTGCTCCAGACCCATTCGGACAAGAAGGGGACCATGCTAGAACCGGCCGCTCATCCTGGACCAGCGTTGTGTGGAAGAGAGATCCAGCAGTAGTTTCTGACAGCGCAACACTCGTAGCCTCGTTTTCATTTGCGGTTTTAAGAGCGTGAATCAGATTAAAGAGTTAATCTAAAGTTTTGAACTCTACAGGCAATCTCTCCACTCCTCTCCTTCTGCTCCTTTTTCCCATTCTGGCGCTGTTGCACTGTCTGGCGAGTGACGTCTGGCCCTAACACAGAGGCCCTTCTTCTTGAAAGCTCCACAGCAGGAGCTCTACATAAAAACACCACTCCTCCTTAAACTGCTGCAGATGCTGAACCAAACTCTTTGCACCATTGCACCGCTGGAGGCGGGGAGGAAATCGCCGCTGTCCTTCAGCAGGAGGCCTGTTGGACGGAGACGCCGGCGGGCAGCAAGCCAGACCTCCATGACAGCAGAGGTCACACAGCAACTCTAGACTTGCTGAAAGAGTATTAACAGCATGGCCAAATTCTCAATTTCAATTGAAAGCTCTTCACAATGTGTCGTTCAGTAACAGTTGGCCAAACATGAAAAACACAGAACCGAGAGGCTTTCCTCCACTGCTCACTTCCTTTCCTCTCTGCTTTGCTCTGCTGGGAGAAGCTCCTGCTGTCAAAGTGAAAGCCTCTCCAGTTTGATAAACCACTTCCAAGAACAGAACAGGTCACAAAAGCCGTCTTCCGAGGCACTCGTCTTTCCCACGAAAGGGCAAATTTATTAAAACAAGATGCATCAAGTGCTTGCTGCACGTTTTTCGTGTTTGTCTGACAGTTAGGCTCAATCGGCTTTGATGTTCTCCACTTCTGTCTCCAGAAATCCTGAGTTTACACCACATTTTTTTTCTCAAAAAAACAAACAAAAACAGTACTCAAATCAAAGCATGAAAATCAATCAGTAAAAGTCTTTTTCAGGCGGCAGCAGGAAGAAGCCTCCTCTCCTTTAACGTTTGCACAAGTCCACAAATAGTGTAGGAAGGTTTCTCTGCCTCCAGATTGTATAAGTGGACATCCATCGTATACATGAAGAGCTTCATCTACATTTAACCCCATTTTATCAAATAGTACATGCTTTGCTGTAAAAGATAAGATTGGCGGCTTTTACAAATTACAAATCAGGGCTCCAATTAAGAACCGCCTTTAGGTGAAGATACCAATAAAATTATTTGGTGTGCGGGATGGAGAGAAAAACAAAGTTTGAAGAAACATGAATTATCTTGTAGATTTCCACAAATCTGTTGTTTAAGGCTCAGCATTTATTTTATATATATAAATAAAATCAACTACTTTTGGGGGTAAAAATCTGCTTTTTCTATCCATCCCCTACAAACACACCTACTGGCGATGTTAGCAGTGTTCAGAGAAAATTTGCATCCAGGTAAAGTCCAATAAAATCGCTACATTGTGAACCAGGAAGAAGTTTTTGATTAAAAACGTTATTTGAACAGGCTCATTGTCCCAGCATCTTAACCTTTAGACCACAGTAACTGGTTCGTATCAAAACCCAGAAGGATTTAAACGGTTCAGATTTCTTTTTTTTTCTCCAGAGAGAAGTTTTACTTCTCTCTTATCTAGCAGAGACGCCATATTGCCATGAGTTTTTAGAGAGGGGAATAAATCTGTGCTGCAGATTTGAGCTATTTATAACTATTTAAACTGTATTTGCAGATTATGCCAGTCTACATTTTTAGTGAAAACAATTGCAGGTTTCTAAGCCTGATAAACTGCATTAAACCTCCAATGGCTGCAACAGTCCTTTTAAATCAGCTAATTGTGAGTGGGGTAAATGCTAAACAACTACAAGACCAAGAAAAGGACAACCTACCATGGTATTTTTTTTTTGCTTTTTGGATTCGCTTAATTTAAAAATCTGCAAAAATAAGAACTGAGGATTTATTGACCTCTTTCCAAACTTCGCAGCATTTTGACGTCTCTGCTCAAAGTCTCATTACACAAAATTGGGGATATACATGACAACCATCCCTTTGGATAAAACTTTCAAGTTATAAACTTTTCTTTTTTCTTTTAGCATGAACTAAATTTAACAAGACTAGAAATTGAGCTTAGTCCAAGATAACCGAAACAGATGCACATATGAAAATCCATTTCTAAAGAGCAATTTGGAGAGGCTTTTATATTTTTCTAATCAAAAAAATAAACATTTACACTGTATTTATTTAATTGCCTGAGTGTGAAAACTTTACTGAAAAAAAATGATTTAATCAGACCCAGAAAGAAAGAACAAAAATCTTCCCTGGATTTTTTTTCGGTGATAAGGCAACATATTCATAAAGTATTTTGCTCTGAGTACCCTTAACGTCTAACAAGTAAAACATTAAGCGGCAGAATGTTATCTGTAGGAATGAAGTCCATCAGTTTACAATAATATAATAGACTTTATCTCAGTTTTATCCCTCTTAATAAACTTTTCACTGACTCTGCCCACATTATGTTAGAATTTCCTCACAACAGATGATCATTAAAAACAAAAAACAGAGACATATAATTTGCTTTTTTTTTTTTTTTTTTTAAGAGGCTCCTTTAATGATGATGATCACCAGGTAGTCTTCCTCAGATTTGGCAAAGGCTTTAGCAGAGGCATCCACAAACTGCTGGGAGAACTCACATGGAGGGAACGCATGCAGAACTCCACTGAGCTCCTTGTCGCTGCTGCCCCCAACGGGGAGGCCGATGATCCCCGCCGCCTCCTTCTGTTTAAGGTAGGACACCAGGTTCTTCAGCGGTCTCTCCGTGGAGCTGCTGACGTCCTCAGATTTCCCCTGCACGGCCAGGAGGACGGCGTACCCGCTGGACCCGGCGGCTTTGATGCGACGGGCGACCTCATCCAGCTTGGGCTGGTCCAGACGCAGGCGCTGGCTTATCTTGAGCTGGGATACCTTCCCGCCGCTGGAGCCCTCCACCAGCAGGCTGGTGGTCATCCTCATGTCTCCATCCAGCAGGTGCAGGGAGGCCGGGAAGCTGCTGTTTTTGAGCAGGAGGACCCCCTCCCAGGCCTGACTCAGCTTCAGCTCGTCTGAGTCAGGATCCTGCTCACGCTTGGAGGGGGAAAGGTTTGAGGCTGGATTGTCTGAGTGCTGCTCTTTCTTTCCTGGGCTCTTAGATGTGTCTCCAGCTTTACGTTTGCCTTCTCTCTCTGTGATGGAACCCGGCTGAGACGGGCTACGAGTTCTTTTCCTTTTCTCCCCAACGCCAGCGTTGTGGTTGCTCTGCCGCTCTTTGGCTGGGGTGGCTTTTCCAGAGCGTGGCATACGTTCTGAGTCGCTGAAACGTCCCCCATCTCGGCTGCTCCCCCCTGGGCTGCGCTCTAGTGAGGTGGCGCGCCGGCGCAGTCCCAGGTCGCCATTGTCAGGTGAACGCTCAGCCCTCCAGCTGTCATCTAAATGTCTTCTTTTGAGACCGAGCTCTCTGCCCTGAAACTCCCGCTCCACCGTCCAGCCGTCCCTGGAGCGCCTCTCCAGGTCTAAGGAGCTGAAGGCCGGTCCTCTCATCCTGTCATGGGCATTCAGACCAACCCACTCGGCAGATGAATAGGGATCCCGCTCCCTGAAGCGACCAGGAATTGGGGGGGAGCGGTCTCTGGGCAGGCGGTGAGAAAAAGGTTCAGGGGCATAGTCAAAGTGAGGCAGAGGTAAAGGGAGATGCATCATCTGCTGCTGGGGGTAGCGAGTTTCTGTCTCTGCAAAGTCCACTCTGAGTCTCCTGTCAGAGCCGCCGATTGGGAAGCCTCTCATGTGGGTCCATGCAGCGTGGGCGGCATCTAGGCTTTCATACTGGATGTATGCCCATGAATCCCCTTTCATGTAGTCTATAGTCCTGATTTTACCAAAGCGGTCAAACTCTTTGGCGAGCGCATCAATCGGAACCCAAGGACCTAGACCCCCCACCCATAGTCTAGTTGTGGGTGTAGGTTTGCCATATCCAATCTTGATTATGCTATGACCCACCATCTTCCCCGCCATGGCTACTTTAGCCCGATGAGCCATGTCCAGGTTCTCAAATTTAATGAATCCGTAGGTGCTGCTCTGGCCCCTGGCAGCACGCTTTATGTCCACCTCGGTGATCAGTCCAAATCTCTCAAATGCTCTTCTGATGGTGCTTTCAGTCACAGAGGCTTCCAGGTTGCCCAGAAACAACGTCCTGTTGGCCCTCTGCTCATCCTCAGGGCTGATTAGTTCCTCATCACGGAAAACAGGACATTCAGGAATGAAGGGGCCCCTGCTCCTGCCTTCATACAGGGGGAAATCTCGGTCCCTTTCCAGGTCCCTGAGGTGAGGAGGTAGTGGAGGGGGAGGAGGAGCAGTGAGGCGACCCAGGGCGAGCTGCTGTAACCGATAGTCTCTGTAGCCCGGGCCCGGGGGAGACTGGGCTCTGTGGGAGTGGAGGGGTCTGTGTCCAGAGGGAAAACTCTCTTTACTAACAGGCGACCGGCTCTTCCGCTTATTCAAGTACACGGTCTCTATCTTCAGAGGCCGGTCGTACAGCACCAGTTTCCCCCGGGCGTGTTTAGCCGCCCGGGCGTCTTCGGCTCTCCTAAAGTTGACAAACGCCACCCTTTCGTGGTTTTCACGGCATATTTTCACACTCACGTCCCCGAACTTCTTAAACTCGTGAAACAAGCCGTCCTCTATTTCCTCGTCGTTGAGCTCGGATCCCAGCTCGCTGATTTTCAGAGTCTTGTACTCACTTCCTGGGACCGACGGAGGCCGCGAGTTGCTCCGCGAGGAGGACCTGGACGTTTCTGCGGGTATGTCGGCGCTACCGTGCGACTTGTGGGCGGAGGAAGCTCCGTAGTCGTAGCTGCTGCCGGTCCGACTGGATGATCCATGTCCGTCTGAGTCCCTCACGTCTCGTTTGTCGCTGGGTAAAGCTCTCCTGGAGGAAGCGGAGCCGTTGCTGGTAGAGAGAGCTGTGGTCTTCTTGCTGCTCGGGTAGCTTCCTCCTCGGTCTCTGCCATTGTCAGGCCCGCGGGGGCGTTTTTTCACCGGTGAGCGCTCCTTCCCTTTCATTGTAGGATGCAAACAGAAGCAGCGCCAACACTGAGATGTGCCCAATTATACTTTCTTCACTGATATTTTCACTAAAGTGGTGGACTTAGCAGCGGTTATCAGGCGGACAACGTCATCGCCATGTTGGATAAACTACGCTGGCGTCATATAAGTTCCGCCTCCTTTGTTTGAAAGAAGTAGATTGGTTCAGTAGCTTGTCAATCATATTACCAAGGGCGCTAGTTCCCCAATCATGAATCAGGGTGCGGCGGCAGAACCATAGAAATACAAATATAGATGCGTTTTTTTTGTTTGTTTTTTGTTTTT
>NW_015150582.1:198571-200561 GCF_000732505.1 Cyprinodon variegatus
GTGTAAAATTGATTTTAATAAAAACTCTTAATTTGGGTTCATATTAGATAACTTTGAAGATAACGCATCTGTTACTATTTTTAATGGTTTTTGAGCATTGACAAAGTAAACCATTATCTTCTTTATAAATGTTTTATCCAAATTTTTTGGTTTTCTATCCTTGCACACTTTTAAACATAGATGACAACTTTATTAGATCCACCAGGCTTTCATGTTTAAAAAAAATATTTAACCACAATCTACTAGTAAAATATGTCTTTTTCTTATTAACATCTTTCTATTTCTTCATAAGGGTTCTAGAAAACGTATTTATGCCCCATTTGATTTCTCAGATTTTACAATGTGATACAATACCATAACACAGCATATAATTGTAATGTAGAAGGACGAAATCTGAAAACTGTGATGTCAACATTTTATTCCTCCTGAGTTAACTTCCTCTCCTGAGTTAAACATTCTTTTTTTCTACACTCACAGCTGCAGGTCTTTTTGGAGCAAACCTGCAGAGGTGCTCTGATGATAGTGTGAATATGTGGCTGGGAGGCTGATTAGAGGGAATGGGAAAATATATAGAGCTTAATATAGGTAACCAAGGTGGAAAACATGTTTTTCTAGGTTTACACTCATTACTTGTTTTTGGATTGGTGGTTTTAATCTGGTGGATGGAAAATAAGCTTGTCATATCTTAAGTATGCAATGTCATATATTGTAGGTTCAGTAATATGATTGCTAAAATTCTGAGTTATATCCTGCTGAACATACTATGTAGGGCACTCCCACGCAAAGGATTACAGACGTGCAGCAGCAACGGGGGCAGACGGGTTTTCCTTTGCTGCTAATTCAGAGAAAAATCTCTCCATTTTATTCATGTTTCAGAACACCATGCATGCATATTTCCTCATACAGGTCAGCATCGTCACTTTCCATGCTTATTACTTTGGCTTCATCCCCATCGCTGTTGACTGTGTGACCATGTAATATGTTAGGGCGAAGTTATACATGTGTTCACTTTACTGACTGACGTTTTAAAAGGGCTTAAATTGTCATTGAAAATTAGGAGAGGAACTTTGTCCTGCTGTTGGGCAGGCCTCCCTCTCAGGATGACCATCTGGTGAACAGAAGCATGTCCAACCAACAGCAATCTGCTTTACCCAGTATTAAAATGATCTGTGTCAAAGAGATAGCATGAGAGGATGAATATCTTCCCTCTTTAAACCACAGAGTGATACTGAGGTCATTTGTTGTTTAATGCAAACAGCTAAACATTCAACATTCAAGCAGCCAAAACCAGCTAGATTATGTAGAATGATTCGTTCTCTGGTAGAATGGTTCAAGCAGAGCCTTCCATTATAAAAGTTTAAGTTTATATCAGCTCCTTCTGGCTGAGGAACTCCTTTTCCAAATGACAGTTGATGCAAAAAATTGTAAAGAAAAGAAAAAAAAAAACTGAAATGATTGTCTTTCTTCGCTGATCTTTTAATTTATTTGGCATGAGCACATTTACTGCTATGTTTTAACATCATATTATATTTGCAATAAATAATAAAGGTTTCTAGAAACTGTTTGCAGATCAAAATAAACCAGACCTCATCCAGGTGTGTGTAATGAGAGAGTGGATTTAATGATGGTCAGCACTGTATCCATGTTTTTTTACCACTTTTAGGCTAGAGAGAGCTTACTGTGGTCCAGTGTGGAGGAAGATGATTCAGAGATGACTGGCAGTGACCCTTTCACCTTACTATTCGCTATCTCTTTAATGAACTCATTAGAAAAATTTTAGACCAAATTAAGATGGAGTATCTGAAAAAAGATTGCAACAGGTTATTGAAGTTATTTCCACACTTAGCAGCAAACATGTTCATCTTAAGGCCAGAGCAAACTAAGAAGAAGTTTTATTTTATTCAGTGTGAAGCAGCCAATCAGAGGTCAGTGTCTCTATAGAACCCGTCCTAAGTTTGATGGATGAAGCTGAGAGTTTTATTCATTTTTT
>NW_015150582.1:201129-212053 GCF_000732505.1 Cyprinodon variegatus
CATTTAGTTTATGATGTATTTGTTTATTAAGTTTGTCCCTTTAACCCTTCAAAACATGCTCTATCTTTTAAGTACCTATAAAATTAATGCCAGACTCTCAAAAGTAGGTTGTTGCAAAGGTAGAAGGTATTTGAGTACTTCCAAAAAATTAAAAAAACAATCCACTGGACCTTGTTTCGAAGTTTGAAGACATTTTGCCTCCCATCCAGGAAGCCTTTTCAATTAAAAGTGTCAGAAATAGCGTTGAGTTTGAGGTTTTATAGAGTGAATAAAATCAAATCCTTGTTTTGGCTTAGAAGCATGCAAATTGAACCTGATAAACAGGTCGGCCCCTTTGGAATGGGGGCCGTTTGGTTTCTTTTTGCTTGTAATACCCAGAACCTTTATCTCTGAAAGGAGGGGTAGTGGATTGTTTTTTTTTTTTTTTAGCTTTTTTGGAATAACTATGACCTGGATGACTGAGAATCTTCACCAGCGTATTTCAGTACTCTGTCAGCCAAAGTGGTTTCTTTGTCTAACTTTATTTCTCACATAGACACATGAAGAGTCTGAAACTTCAGTTTTATTGTTAAAAGTTATATGTTAAAATAATAATTAAATAATTCCATATTTTTTATGAAACCATTAAAAGAATGACTACATTCTATTTTTGCACATAATTTTTCTGCATATTTTTCTCAGTTTCCCCCTTGCAGCATCGGTTATGAAGACTACTGTTCTACAGGACCAATCTCATTTCTTCTTAACTGACTCCATCATAGTGGGACTACTAAACAATATTTAGATGTTTATCAAGTACACTAAGTAAGAGTAAAAGTACCTTAATTTAAAATTACTTTGATAAATGTTGAAATAACTAATAAGAAAATGGCTTAAGTAGAATTTAAGAAGTTTTTCATAAAAAGAAGCAAGACAATCTATTTTTTTCTTCCTTTACTTTGGTAAAAAACAATGGAGGTAGAATTTCTTGAAAACCCGCCGTAAACCATAAGAAATCACAATATTTACACAAAAGGCATTGTGACGTGCATCCACAGCTGAAATCTGTCCAAAAACAAACAAATTAAATTCTATCCAAATTACAAAACAAATAACATTCCCCTAAACTTTACCACAAGTAATGCAAAACGTTAAAGCTGTAATTTGTTTTCATCAGATTTTAAGGTAGAAGGAAATGCTGCGGTGTAAATAACTTTCTCCCCCCTCACAGATTTAAGAACATTTCTTATTGAATAACGTCTAACTGCAGTGTTCCTCTCAGAACTCTAAAATAGTTTGTTCAGAAGACAACAAACCATCCATTTAGATTCAGGTTTTTATCTAGTCTGAGGAACATAGGTGCTGTAAAGATCCATCAGAAAAAAAGCCCTTAAAGCATCGTTTATTCGTCTGGTCTTTAATGCAGCATTCAACACTGTCCATTACTTCAGTTTCAGTTTTTGCACAAACATATTCTACTCATCTTTTATTTGGTGTGGCTATGAATTATGTGTCAATCTGGACTGTGGAGAAGCTACTAAAGCTAATAGAAAGGAGCCTGAGGTCATGAAGACTAGGTAATAATGCAGGGAGAAAAAGAAAGACAAAAGTATATTGAGCTAAACTGGGGCCATAACGTTTGTTAAAAACAAGACAAAACAACTAAACTAGACTGAACTTTTTCAAACTTGACCATGACCTGGATGACTAAGAATCTTCAGAGATATATAACCAAAAACGAAAAAGTTTAAGGTTGTTCAAAAGAATAAAAATTGAACCTGAAAAATAATTTTTACCCCTCCCAAAAAATTACAACTTAGAAAAAAAAGTTTTGCAAAAAAAAAGTAAAGCAACATTTTGTAACTGGGCCCTAAGATAACATGCCCTATCTTCTGGTTTCCCTTATTCAATATCTATATACTCATTCTAACTCAGATTTTAATAAACAACCACATAAGCTACCATAGCTACGCAGACGACACACAGCTGGACATTACGGTGTCACCAACAGACTATGAGCTTCACAGGAATCCCTGCTTTAGCTTTGGCTAAAAACTCAACAATTAAAAAGTATAGTTATTATTAAGAGGCCCCATTCAAAAAAAACAGAAGAGTTGAGACTTAGCTCTGACATTAAGCCAAGAACGAAGAACAAGGATAGAGCTCTTTTAAACTTAATTTTCTATATATATTTTTATTTTTAAATTTTACTCTAACGGTGCATTAATTATTTGGTGTCCATCTTGCAGGATAACTATTCATAATCTGAAGAATTGGCACATGAGGTTGCTCTGCATAGTGGTGGCACTTAGCCGCAGCACCATCAGAAAAATGTAACCGAAGGCCATTAACTATTTTGTTACTCCACTTACAAAAATTAGTTGCTGTAAACAAAAGTATAAAAATAAAGCTGTAGAAACAATGAAATCCATCTTTGCAAGTTCAACACGAAGCATAAGAATTTATGTAGCTAATTTTTAGCCAATATGACCTTAACCTTAACTAAGTATGTTTTTTATTCTTAGTGGATAAATCATAGACACAGGACATTCCTTTTGCATACATGATCATCAATGCTGAGTTTTCTTTGGTAGGCTGAAACTGAACTATAGGAAAATGTTACAATCACACTAACTTATGGTGAGCAATCCAAACCTTGATAATGCTAAAAAGTAAAAAAGAAACAAAAAAAAACTTCCTAAATTAAAAGCAATACATCTTTACTTTTGAATACCATCCATTTTTTGAAAATGTATAGTTTTTATGAGGTAAAATTGACTTCCAGATGGTTTTCTGTGCCGTGAAATGTTTTCGTTACAAAGCCATTTTAAAACATTTTCAAGTAAAATACAAAACTGTTATAATCTATGCTTCATAAACTATTTGATACCTTCAAAATTTCTTTCATATTTTGCTGCTTGCTCTGGGAAGGAAATACTGCTGCTACTACTACTACTACTTTGTTTTATTCTTTTGTATACTAAAATGTATTTTACACTCGTTTTTTCTCTATTTTATAATTTTATTGTATTTTATGATTGTGTACAGCACTTTGGTCCTGTCCGGTGTATAATGTGCTTCATAAATAAAGTTGGTATGGTATGGTATGGTACATTACACCTGGTTGGAAACAATAATCAGGCGGCTAATCAACTGAACATAAAGTCATTTTACTTTATTAGTGGTTGAAACTTGGGGCTTGATTCAGGAATGGTAGGTCTTGATTTAGGACTTAAGAATAACAGGAAATAAAATCTAGAATTCAAGACTATTATTTTTGTCACTTTCAAAAGTTTTAATTTGTCCCCCATTTGGATTTTTGTGAAAGGTACTATTTAAATAAAGTTTGTTAATTCAAGTTTTTACTGCAAATGTTCACACGAGTTAAAGAATCATCTGATTCTTTCAATCCCAGAACCATCAAAGATCAATTGTGGTTTTAGAGGGAGATTCAAATTAAATGAAATTCAACTTTATGTCTCTTGTTTCTATAATTAGCGCATTCTTGCAAGCTGCAGATCAGATGCTCTGTTGTGTCTGAGAGGTTCTTTTATTAACCTGTCACCTGTGAGCGATCACCTGGCATGTGATCTTATTGAGTTTCTGTTCACAGTTATAGAAAATCAATCAATCGAGTCAGTAAACGCTTCGCTGACAAACTGATGACAAAATTGTCATGTATCAGGTCTCTCCTCAACAAACAAGGGATGAGCTCAGTCTGTATCAGTCTATTAGAGTTCAGGATGACCCACTTATTCCCACTGCCTGAACACCTGCAGATCACTAGTGGAGGATGGAGAGATGCAGGGATTCAAAAGTGCCTGTAAAGAAAAAAGATATTTTTATACTTTTAAACCATTTTCTGATTATGTTAATTTAAATAGAGCAAAACCTCTCTGGGGGAATAAGAGCAGAATCAGGCACATAAACCAGCAAACATCCGCTTTGACTCATCATTTAAGACTAGCCAAAAATTACCTTGTTTGTTTTGAATTAAAGCACCTAAGGAAAGGTATTTTCTGACAGTGCTTTGTCAAAGAATAATGTAACAAGATAAACCAAACCACAGAGCCCAGTGCAGGGTGAGGCTTTTTATAGCTGCTGAGAGTGACCCAGACAAGGCAAACAGCACAAAGGAGGGAGGGAGGAATATAAATGAGAATGGAGTAAGGGAAAAGTACTGGGTGCATGTGGTGCAGATGGAGTGCAAAATGTGTAAGGAGGGGAACAGAAAGCAGGGGCTGCAAACCAGCAGGGAGACAATGTGAAGTTGGAGGCGACTGAAGGTGAACCGCAAAGAGGAGGAATGTGTTGCTGCTGACGTCACGCTCCAAAGACCATGAGATAAAACAAGATCCGAGGAGGGAGGTTTGAGTGAAGAACGTCAGGAAGAAGGACAGGGGGATTTTAGCAAGTAGAAAGCTAGAATGCAAGACATACTCTAAAGTGAGCAGCAAAAATACTCAAAGAGCAGAATAAAAATCCCACGAAGAGCTTAAAGAGCTCTAATAAAATAAAAAGAATTTAATTCTTCCACATAAGTATTGCTGATGGTTTAGGGCTGGTTTGACATGCAAGGAGCGTGATTGTTTTGGTGGGAAGGTCAGATTAAATCGTGTGCCTCAATCATGGGGATGCCAATGACATTTTGTGCAGACAGCCATGGATTTCAAAGCAAAGTGTGTTGGTAACACTTGTGTTTATTTTCTTTTTTCATTTTCACTACAGAAAATTATTAAAATCTGTCTCATGACCAAACCTCTGCCAAACAAATGTCCCTTCTAGCAGTCTTTGCATGTTTAGAGTAGATTATTAAATTTAAGCTGGCAAGGTTCTGATTCTGATCTTAGTTTGGGCTTTTCTGATTTGTTAAGAGATATAATATGTGGGGTGGAATAATGTTTTTGTGCTAGACGTTCATAATTCTACACTGCAAATAAAAAGAAATACCATTATTTGCTAATGTTGTACTTTAACTTAGGGTAGATCATTGAGTTGGTTTCTTATGTAAAACACCACAAGATCTTTTCTGCACTTTTTCAAAAGACAGTTTTGGTCCCATGTACCTTTTACTGTCCAAAAACAATGTTGTGCTAAAGTACACAGACAATCGCTGAGAACTAGGACCAAACGGGAAACCAAAGCTCAAGCTCCTGATTGGCCCACGGCCCACCGTCTTCTGTTTGTGTTTGATTGGCTGTCACTGCTGTCACTCCCAGGAATCTCACTTTACAGACCTCTGATGCAGCACTGACTCTTTTTTTGTGATTGGATTTTCACATTGCTGCTAAAGTCTTATGCCCTACTGTAATTAGAACTGTAGGGTCACAAGCCTTTAGCTCTGCTTTCTGGGATGTTTTAGTTTGATTTTTGAGAAAACTTAAATAGTCCAGGAGTTATGGTCTTGTGGAAAAAACTTGGGTCTGCAAAACAATTGGTGAGGGAGTCTGCTACTGTAAATTATGCCTTTTTTCTTCTTGTTGAGTCACGTAATCTAGAAAGGTTGTAATATCAGGTGTATTCTTTTACACAAATCTTTGAATTGGTCTCATATGCCTACATGTGTTTGGTAATTAGACCAAGTCATGTCTGAAAGAAGAAAGAGATACATAAGAGACTTCTTTAAAAGTGTAAGTTACTTTCAAAGAACTGTGTAGCATCCCTCCTAACACACCTTCATTGGCTGCATAAAGCAGCTAATCCACTTCAAGATCCTTTACCACATTGTTAAGCTCTCAACAACCTTGTAATGTATATCTGTTTTATTAAAAGTGCTGATAAATCAAACGCATTATTGTTATTATTAATATGATCAAAAAAGGAAAAAAAATACCATCTACAAATGTGATTTTATATATCCAGGCTCAAAATACTAGTAAAACTATGTGTTTTTAATCTACATTGGTTGTTGCACCCCTAATTGTCTAATTGTTCATGTCATGCATCCGTATATTTTGTCAGGAGACGGATAGCAGTGATTCAAGAGAAAATGAAGGAAACAAACACAGATGATCTACTAGAAAACACTTATACATAGTATGCTTTAAAAATACTAGCGTCCCCCATTTCTGAAATCAAAATTTGCCCATGCATGAGATACAGTATAGTTTGTGGTTGTCAATGATTGAAATGTGAAATAAAAGTGCATTTATCTTAATCCTTAAAAAACAAAAATAAGCATAATGAACATGTTAATGCAGCCATTTAGACCACATACTTAGAAAAACTGTTGGTTCTAGACAAACCATCTCAGAGGTAAAACACAGTTAGGCTGAAATGAAATTGTTGGTTTCAGCTTATCCTCCCTCGCTTCTGCAGAAAGGAGAGCTTTGACCTTCCATTTTGTTCGAATGTCACTATGTAGCAGTGCAAAAAATAAGTCTAAAAAAACTAATCCTTACCTTGCAATATTTTCCCCTTTGCCAAAATCTCCAAACACAAACAGGAACACGTTTAAATTGTTCCTTAAAAACAGTGATAACATCATGTTTAGTGTTTGATGGGAGTGAAAAATGTCACAAGTCCAAATAATAGTCATCATCAGTTAATTGATTAAGAAAGAGTTTCCAGTCAAACGTAAAAGGAATGGACAGTAAATGATAGTTCATAGTCTTTAATTAAGAGGTGCAATATGGGAAACAGCCCTGCAAGTCTACAGTTTTGCTGATTTAAGTTTTGAGTATATGACTACTGTCCAATTAACAGATGCCCTGCAGCAGCAGTAAATGGGTTCCCTGTCAAGGTCGCTTTATAGGAAGGAAAGAGCATTATTTCACTGTAAATTTATTGCTTATAACGTGTTCAACCTCCTCTGGAAGTATCTACTTTATAGTATCCAAATAGCAATACATTAATGAAAATGCTTGCGCTGCATGCATTTTAGTTCAATAAAAAAAAAGAATAAGAAAAAAGAAACATATTTTTTTATCATCAAAACAAAAAGGCATAGGAAGAATAACAAAAAACAGTTTAGGACTTTCTCATTCATTGTGGAAGAGTCCATCTTTGATAAGTCTTCAGAACAAAACAGCACAAGGAAAGCGTTGCTTAAAAACATAAACATACTCAGGGCTAATGAGAAAACCAAAGCTTTCATGGATCGGGTCACAGAGGCCTAACCATCTGACTGCTGCCTAATCCTATTAGCAATAATGGCAACTCACAGCTCCCCCTTCAGGTGGGGCATGGCCTTACTCAAGGGGCTTGGCCTCTTCAAACCCTGCAAGGAAAACCCCAGCCACCTGGTGCTCGCTGATGAACCACAACCCTATGCCTGGCTCAAGGGGGAGGTCCAGGCTTCAAGGCAATGTGATGTGCCTCAATTTCCTTGTCATCAAAAGAGCTTTTTGAGCCAGTGTTTGTCTGACCGATCAGCCAGAGCCTCTTTGCATTGAGAGACCCTAGCAGGGGCGTTTAGGGCCCGACAACACAGCCTCAGGGATAACCCAGGCACTGAAACCCCTCAACCATGTTAACGTGACGGTTCAAGGAGTTCAATATCTCAGTTCAAGAGAGAGCTGAGCAAAAAGGCAAAGCTCACAATTTACCAGTTGGTCTCCTTTCCTATCCTCACCTACGGTCAAGAAATCTGGATCATGACTGAAAGAACGAGACCCCAGATACAAGCACCTGAAATAGCTTTCTCCAGAGGGAGGCTAGGCTCTGTCTTTGAGATAAAGTGAGGAGCTCAGGTATTCTTGAGAGGTTCAGAGTAGAGACACTTGTCCTTCACATCAAGAGGAGTCAGCTGAGGTAGATCAGACATAGGGGGCAACCTAGCAGCTCCATCGGGAGTGGACTACCTATAACACGCTGGGGGGACTATGTCTCGGCAGGTGTTAGAACTCCTCTGGCTTCAACCACTAATCTCTATTTATTCACTGGATTGCTGATTGCCCGAAAAAAAGTGAAGCCACCATCTGCCATGCTGGTACTCCCCACACTCACAGAGACGTGCAGTAAAATGCCTACACGTGCAGCATTTGGCTGAAAAAACAAGCAGTTTGCCGGCTGTTTGAAGTCGTTTCATAGGTAATTTCACTGTTAGTGTCAATGTGTGCATACATACTTGTATGTCTAGTTTTTTTTTCAAGTTATCAGATTCTTGTTGTAACTAAGAGCAAAAAGCAAAATATTAACTTTATGTTGCCTGTTATTTTACCAAATATTGTGATTTTGCTAGTGTAGAAACTGAAGCACCATGAAGTTATTAAATTGGTTCATTAATTCAGCTCTATTGTACATCTGTGTCAGATTTAAAGGCTAATGCACAGACAGACTATAAAAGTATATGGCATCATGCATGCACCATCTGCAAATAGAAAAATACTTAAGCATAAACAGAAATGTACTTCTAATTCAGTTTTTTAAGATTTTAAGATTTTAAAATCTTAAAATTATATGTAGGATGTAATTGCCATAACAATGTAATTAATACATGTATTTTACATTTACATTTTCATTTTAGCACTTTTGAATTATTATGTTCCATTAACACATTCATTTTATTGTGATTGATTTGTATAATATGTTATATTGCATGATTTATAGACATCATTGACTTCATAATGACATGTGATTTTTTTTTATTATAAGTTAAAACAATTTACTTATGCAATGAAACAGCAAATGTGTTTCAAAGTGATGAATTTATCTTTATTTTAAAAGTCTTAAGTCCCCTGAAAATGACATCATCATTGTTTGATACTGTAGCACACATATTGTTTATTGTCTGGTCTAACTAGGGAGTACCAATATGGAGGCCGGCAGCTTCACTTCAACCCCATACTACCAATGGCAATCAGCAATCCAGTGAATAAATAGAGATCAGTGGCTTCAACCAGCTGAACTGAATAAAATGTCTGGGGAAAGGTAAGTCTGGGAGTCCCTGCTGAGACTGCTGTCCTAGTACATGTATGAGAAAATGGAAAACATGTCACAAACAACGAATTGTTTAAAGCATTATAATGTTCTCAGACAAGAATTGCTTTACAAAATAAAGTGGGTAGGTAATTCACGCTGAATGTCTAAAGGAAATAGTGTTGTTGTGTTTTTTGCAATCGCGGGACACTCAGCATGGTTCATGTGGTAGGATCTATTGCTTCAACAAAAGTCCATCATCTACTCTTACTTAATCCAATAGGGTTGCAGTAGGGACAATGCTTATCTCCAGCAGTCTATGGGGGGAAATCAGGGTAAACCTTGGACAGGTTGCCAGCCAATGGCAGGGCAAACACAGAGACATACAACCATTCACACATACAACCTTGTGAGTCTTATACAGATTCAACACTGGAGATGAATCTGTGTAAGACTGCATTTCAGATCAATTCATACCCACTTATCCTGGTTAAAATATTCAAGAAATGAATGAAATAACTTTAAGCTGTGCTGTTAAAATCATTCAGCAGATGATTCATTTGCAGAACCCTTCTAATGAAGGCATAATTTCTTCAACTCATTCAGATGGAGCAACATTTCCTTTGTTACAGATCTGGTTTAACATAAGATTAATAGAGAGAAAAGAATTTAGGATCTTAGTTTTTGTTGAACATAACCGAGAAAATGCTAAATGATGACAATACTGTTGAAGAATACTCAAGTTTGCATTCTTTCAATCAAATTATCAGACTGTGAAACCATTGTCTTCCCAATGTTAGCCAAGGGTTATCTCTGACTGAAATGTGCCTCTTTGCATGAGAAGCAAACTTGTGGTTCCACCATAAAGATGTTGTGTTACCACCTGGGCAGAGCTTGATCAACGTCGGTTACAGATGAGTTTCCATTCACTGAACACAAGAAGCGAAAAAACCACCTCAGGCGAGGGTAAAAACTTTCTGGAATTTTGTCGTCTCCATCAAACTTTTCTGATGTGATACTTCAAAATTCAGAAAAGGCTGATGGAGACACCCATGCTGAGAACCTAGCAGATGAGATATTAATGTGTCACCCTCAGTCAGGGTTTGGTGATTATGTCCAGCACACTGGAAAGAAACGAGAAAGCATGAAGAAGGTGAATTACCAGCTTTTTTTATATAGCACTTTAAATAACCAATCGGACTAAAGTGCTACACAAAAGCAGAAGAACAAACATGTATCAATTTATTTGGAAAGAAAAAAAAAACATTTGAAACAATAGCCAATATTTTAGCTCATGTAAAAAAGAGATAAAGGATATGCATCAGTGCTATTTTATTATGTATGCCTGCAATGCTAATCTTCCAGCACACATTGAGATATTTCTGTAACGACTGATCGAAGAGCTGTGCTGCATTAGAAAGAGGAGATGTCTTTCTAACATTTTGCTTCTTAAAAGATGTAACACTATCTCCCTCCACTGGATGCCACTGAAGCCTCAAAGGCCCCAGCATCCAATCACCATGAAGTGATTTATCACAAGACATGTCCAGGGAAGACAATGCAGAGACGAGAAATACAATCCTTGGGATGATGTGGCTCCATGGTAGTCAGCTTGAACAATAAGGATTAACACTATAAAGCTAAACATGTTTGTAGAAGAAGAAACTAGATTCATTAAGCCTGGAATGCTTGTAGTAATACACTAGAGCACTGAAATATGCTTTTCCTACAATAGGTCAGATGATTTTCAGGAATGTTTACATATGTAATTAAATCTAATGTGTATTTACTAGGGATAACATAGTGTTAACAGGCAGGGAGGCAGACATGTGGGAACAACATAAATCCATTAGGTGATGATGAAAAACGACCACTTGCTACTATCTTCCTCCCCAAACTCTGCTGTGTTAAAAATATTGCATTGGATAGAGTGTGATTTATGTTCCCCTCAGTGAAGTGTCTGCTGCATACCATCCAGTGTCTTAATAGAGCAGAGGACCACCAGCTCCAACTGCAGGCATACCACAGGATAAAGAGATTGGATTTGTAAAGTTATAGCACAATGTAACTTTTTCTGTGCTTCATG
>NW_015150582.1:212136-226922 GCF_000732505.1 Cyprinodon variegatus
TGGATGGATGGATGGATGGATGGATGGATGGATGGATGGATGGATGGATGGATGGATGGATGGAATGCATTTCAAATAAATGCAACCTAAATATAAGCTTTTTAGGAGATAATTTCACTTGTTGGGAGGCAAAATGTATACAGTTTGATTGCGTAATGGTTCTCTCATCCTACTATTGACTGCTCCCTCTTTGGCCATAATAACTGCACTCAAGTATATGTGATAACTTGCAATGATTCTTTGTGGGGGGAACTTCTCCAGACCAGCTTGGATTCAGCCTCATTGATTGCAGTTTAAAGGTTACGCTGAAAAATGTAACTTGGATCAAAGTTAACTCCAGTGCCCTTTTTTTGTTGGATTTTTGTGGTAGAGAGCAACATTGAAGGTTCCTTCAATTGTTGCAAGTTATCAAGCTCCTGAATCAGCAAAGTAGTCCCAGACCATCACACTGCCACCAATATCAATGTCTATTAGCAGGGTTCTCTTATTTAAAAAAAAAATTCTGTTTGCTTTAAACCAATGGATGTACATTGTTGATGTACATTGTTGAAAAGCTGCACTTTCTTCTCTTTCTGCTGAACAGGTTCCTAAAAGCCTTCATGTTTTTCCAGTGATATCTTGCAGATCAGATCTCTGATGCCTGCACAAAGTCCCGAACTTAACCTTGTAGAACACCTTTGGGATGAACTAGTTTCAATTCCATTTTGTCCTCTAGCTCTGAGCACACCCCTAAGGGAGATGTTATAGTATAATGTTCTCATATTGTTGAGAAGGGTGTTCCATACATAAACGTTGCCCTATAGATTAAGAATAGGGTTCCATGAAAAGATCCATGTCTACTTTATGCAAAAAAAGAAAATGAAGAAAAATTGATCTGTGTTGTCTTACAGAAACCTGTTCGTAAGTCTGCTTGAGGTTTCTTCCTGTTAGAGGGGCGTTTTTTCTCTCAACTGTCGCTGCATGCATTCTCTGTGTGAAGGATTTCTACAGAATGCAAGAAAACCTTGTGATCCAGGAGGAGCATGTCTTGCAAGTCAATGACTGGATGCAATCACCTGGTTTTCCTCTATAGAAACTTTTAACCAATCCGACTGTATTTGTCTGTGTAAAGTCCCTTGATGACATGACTGTTGTGAATTGGTGCAATATAAACACAATTAATATAATAGCATTTAATTGAATTAAGACAAAGAAAAAAGAAAATTTAAAAAACGAACGAAAAAAATAAATAAATAAGAAATCAAGGCATGAAACCCAATTCTGCTTTAAACTAAACTATAGATTGTGATCATGTATAAAAAGTTTGTTTCTTTTTTTTTTCACAGCAGATTCATTAATCAAAAAATAAAAAAGTCTCCCTTCCTTTCCTTAATCCAGCAGTTCCATCAGCAGTCCTGTCTCCGGATAAGCTGCGCTGCACAGCTGCAGGTAACAGTGCGCGCTGGTGATGAGGAGCGGCTCTCCGTGCGTCACGGTGCGCTCCGGACTCTCCTCCCCTCCTGTCAGATGTTCAGATGCTCATCATGTGATGCTCCATCCGTCCCCCGAGTCCTGTGCGCGCTTCGTCTGGACCACAAGCCCGCACGTAAGCTGCTAGGTGGATATGCCCATTTATTTCTCCTCGTATTATCAAGAAACCGCGTCCATTAGAAACGGAGGACGTCGCTGCAAAAGACAAAAGGTGAGCAGGGCTGATTTGAAAATTGCACCATGTTGGTAGTTTTCCTGCAGAAGTTTGGGATGCATTTTCGCTGTATTTGTAATCTTCTTCTGTCCCTCCTTACAATATAACATAACTTTAATTTCTTAAATGTTAATAAGTTGTTTACATCTGTGCGTCTTTATTAGTGGGAAATGTTCCTGTTTTAAACAGAGGTCAGGAAATACTCATGCTTGACCTTGGGTGTGTTTAGAAGTCGTTGCATCCCTCATGAGGGGCAGAGGCAAACATATCACCCTCATCAGAACATGTGTGAGCTGCTCTGCTCAGTGTGATGCTTTTAAGGTCAGTCAGGAGTCTGCTTAGATCTTGAACAGTTTTTGGTGTATTTTAGAGATGATGCCTGGCTATATTAAGAGATTTTCCAAGACATATGATGATGAGGCAGATGATGACCCAGAGTTTCTCTGCTTGAAAGAGCACTTCAGTCATGAAATGAGTAAATAATTAATGTCAACCGGTTTTGAAATAGTCACAAGGGGAGTTGCAAAATTCAAGGAACATTTAAATTTGGAAACTTTATGAAATGAGAGAAATTGATGTTAACAGGGATTATGAGAGATAAAAAGAACAAATGTTGAATCCTGGATGCAGAAGACAGGCAAGTATGATATTGAGAAAATCAATCAAATGTAATGGGCATACACTTAAGTTATCAATGTTATTTCAACCTGAATAGACTCACACAAGGAAAAGTTGCAAATAGAAAATATTGCATTTATTTATACAGGTAACACAATCATATTCTTCAAAATATTTTTATCTAAGGAAAACCAGATGATTGCGAGGACTCGTTGACTCTCTGCAATTCCTCACATTGAGCATGCATGTAGCAACAGAGGAGAGGAAAACTTCCTTTTAACAAGAAGAAACCTATAGCAGAACCAGGCTCAGTGTGAGCGGCCATCTGCTGATGCGACTGGGGTTTAAGGAGACAGAAGCAGATGAAGATATAAACAAAATAAGTTATTTGGCGCACGGGCCCCAGCAGAAGACTTTGATGCTGTGAATCAGCATCAATGAGTAGTCTTTCAGATTGAATTTACGCTTAAGCTTCATATCTCAACTATGAACTAAGCACACTGCAGGGTACTGAGGCCACGCCCCCTACAAGCATAGAAGGACGATTTCAAAAAGTGGAAAACTAGGCCACGCTTAAGTCTGTTGGTTTGAGGTTAGGTTTGAATAAATTATTTGATAAATCTGTGAGTATAAGTTGTTTATAGCATGGATGTCTGCCAATGACAAAATAAAATGTGTATATCTAAGTTTAGATATTTTATCATTTGTTTTGATTTTCCCTACTTCCCAGTTTATTAAAATTAATTTCTCAAAAATTATATGATTTCTGTTAAAGTTTCCAAGCTTAACTTCCAGTGGGGGGTTCTGGAAATAGAGATAAAGGGAGTAAGGTAGTGAAATATTCTTCCTCTCTATACGTTATGGATAAAATTAGTTAGAAGAAACATTAAACAATCACAATTCCTGTCCTTATATATTTATTATAGCAACAGGTCGAGTTTCAGAACCTTTGATCTGAATTGATCTGACCTGAATTATCTCTTATCTTGCAGCTTGTTATTGATATGTGAATAAACATTTGGATAAGATGAACACTTTTCTCTCAATCTATTATCTTTGCCTCAAGGCACTGGTCACCAGCTGTAATGTTGGCATAAAGGAGAAATAATTACTGTGTTTAATGATGAGGAATAAACACATTCACCTTATAGTTTACAAAAACAAACTCCCAACAGCAGATCATTTCATGCTAGATAAACTGATTTCATTGTCTTTCAAGCAAATGAGCTGCACAACTAGAAACATACAAAACATAAAGATCCCGAATGACTTTAGAAAAATGCCTATCCTTTCAACATGTTTCATAACTTTGATTTATTCAAGTGAGATCTTATGTGAGTCACAAGATGGTGCATAAATGTTAAGTGGAAGGGGAAAAAATGAGACCACTAAATTAAAATCCAATGCAGCCAATTACCCGCAATAAGACTATAATATTAATAAAGTGAAGCTGTTTTAGTCTCTGTATTAATCCAGCTTTTCTCTGAAGGCTTCACAGGTTTATCGACAACATCAGGGAACAAACAACCTCATTAAGACAGATGAACATGTCAGAGAGGCCAGTGACAGAGCTGTAAAGTAATTATAGCCAGGTTTGTTGCATTTTGTATGAAATAAGTGACACCTTTGGAGGATTTTGAAATAAAACAAGAAGGTAGAACCAGGTGATGGGACAGATCTTACTATTCACTCTTTAAATCCGACCTCTGTGATAGAGTTGGGGAAATAAATGCTATCGATCCCTATGAACACAACAGTATTCATAGGGAGGAGTAACATAGTGTTGGCTTCTTGATGATTTTTCATTTTTCAGCAGGAGTGAGGTAGTTTGTTAGTGTTTATGTAAAAAAAAATAGAGCCTATGGTGCTTTAAATTTAACTCGGAACAAGAAAGTCGGAGTGATCTGCAACTGAAAGGGTTCCAGTTTCCTACTGTATCTGTGGACGTCCATATTCTCAATTTACTGCCAACCTTAACAATGAAAACAACATTGATCTCTGCTTTACTGCGTGCATATAAACAGTGTGGAAACATATTGTTATAAAGAGCGAAAAGTAGAATGTGTAAGACTGATTAAATAGCTCATAAAAAAGAAAGAACTGCTACAATTAGTCATAGTAGGAAGCTTGACTACTGTTGGTGTGAGTAGCATTCATTTTGAATGCAGAAGTCAGGTTTGGTCCTGTTGCCCCAACTTTTCTGCTCAAGAGTTCTGACCTTCTGGGCCATATCTGTTGAAATGTTCTACTCTGAGGTCCTAATTTATGACTATAATACATAGGTAATGTTGGGGAAAAAAACTTGGAGACTGCAAGGCTTAAAAAGGTTCAACTATCATAAGGAAACCCACAAGAGTTTAGCTTAAATCATGAAAAGGTTGGAAAACCGTATAATTTTCCTTCCACATATCAATTACATACACTCAAGTTTGTGGCTTTAGCCTGAAAAACACCAAAACTATTTAAAAAGCTAACCCTAACCCTATCAAAAAGGGGAACAATAAGCAGGCATTTTTTCCTGTACGGCTCAAAGGCATCAACTTCCATCATTAGCTGAGTTCATCTACTCTCTGGGTCGATTTGTTTTATTTTCCAGCAGGATTACTGCTTCTGTGTGATGTGTTCCTGGAGCTGGCAGGATGATCCAGCAGTGGCTCATATTACGATCTTGCATACTGTAGAGTGAGAATAAGTGACAAGTCAGAGAAGCAGCACAGGGGAGGAGGGGATTTATAGTTAATGCACACAGGATTACTGGCTAGTGGATTATTACATCAGCAGCTCATCTTCTCATGGGGAAAGGGAAATCTGTTTTTCTAAAGAATAACTTATTGTACATATGTAGCTTCCTTTTTGGTTGAGAAAGTTTGTGGGATATTTCAGGTCTTTCTTTTAAACAAATGGAAGAAGAGGAGAGAAGCCATATTAAGATTAAACAGAGGTTGATAATCCAGGTCCAGAAAGTAAAGCTACTGCCTCGTTTTCCTTCCTCCTGTTGACTTATTCAGGTGATTAGCCCCAAATATGGTTGTGAAGCTGAAAATTAAAAATGGTTGAAATTAATCTCTGTACAGACTTTTTACTATCTTGATCTGAATGATCAACTACTAAAAATAAATAAATAAATGTTTAATAAATTTAGAAACATTCTAACAAACTTAACAAAAAAATAAAATGAATGAATTAAAATATCAACGAAAAATAAATAACTTGCCTTTTCCACAATAGGGTAAATGGTTACAATTATATAAAGACTGACAAGTGCCACAATACAGCAAATAAATTAGTTGGGAAATAATTGTTTAAATGTGTCTTTAATTTATTAAAACTTGGAATAAGTACAGAATGTATCTAATAAATATATAGTTAACGATGTTAACTATATACCCCGGTTCGATTCCTGCATTTTCTCCCTGAGCATGCATGGGTTCTCTCTGGGTACTCCGGCTTCCTCCCACAGTCCAAAAACATGACTGTTAGGTTAATTGGTTTCTGTAAATTCTCCTTAGGTGTGAGTGTGTGTGTGAATGGTTGTTTTTTCCTGTTTGTCTCTGTGTTGCACTGCAATGTACTGGTGACCTGTCCAGGGTGTACCCCACCCTGAGACTTGGAGCGTCTCCGTGGCAATCCTGACATCTGATTGACTGCTTTTCACTGAGAGGGATAAGACAACTTCTTTCTGATTTTCTTTTACTCTAAAGCCAATTTTCTTTGCTGGAAGAGATGTAAATACTGTTCTTGAATGTGATGCCATTTATGTACAACACATTGGGTGCTGCAAATACAGTTCCACCCTCTATATCTGTAGCTTGGTCTCTAAAAGATTAATATTATTAGTGAGAAGCACCCAATCATACGTCAGAGTTTTTATATAAGTGGCCCTAGTCCCTCCTCCTCCACTTTGATGAACATGTGACAGTTTAAATTAATTAATGATGTGCTTCAGCGTAGTAATGGGAAACAATTTATTGAATACTGAATTACTTATGTTTATAAAATTAAAACAATATATTTAATTGAGGCAGATATCATTTATATACTTGTGTTGTTTTAAAAAAAATCTGTATTTATTTCCAGTTTTAAATAATTGATGACAGATTTAAATAGATATTTATTTATGGTAGTCATTTATTTATTGTGTTGTAACACTCGTCACCCTCCATAAAGTTACAGATCAAAAAGTTTGTTGAGTTAGGACCATCATAAAATGTATTATTTATTTCTATTTTGCGTTGTTTTAACTTATTAGCTTGTTATTTTATTGAAGAACTTATATGTTGTAGGCGTCATTGGTTGCTTCCTAGAGGGGAAACTATTAGGAACGTCACAGGAGGAGATAGGATTTTTAATCAGTTAAAGTCTACTGTTTTCTCATTTCTACACTCACTCATTAAGAATAGGTTTCTGCTACTGTTACAAATATTGCTGAGAAACACTTTTGCCAATGATGCTAAATCATACGATCATTTCTACATTTCAATCAAATAATTCTAGATTGTGTTTGTCTAAATTATAAAAATAAAATGCATCACTTCAGTTGATAGCAAGTAATTTAACTAAGTTTGCCCAATTGAAAGAGTATTTGAATGAATGAATAAATGAATGAATGAATGAATGAATGAATGAATGAATGAATATTATTAGGAATTTATTTCAGACAATTTGACAAAACAACAATAAATGAATCAACCAAATACACACAAAAGAGACTAGTTAACATCAACCAAATCAAACCCTACAGTAATTTCCAAACGGACTAAATTCACCTGAACTTAATAGAAACAAAACCCTCCACCAAATAAACCTGTCGGTATATACAGCCAGAGAAATGACATTAATTAATGTAAATTGTCTGAAAAGGATGAAGAAGTAAAATTTATTTTTCATACTCCCTCTCCCTCTAATTGCACTTAAATTAACTTAATTAGATTAACCTTCCTGTTAAACTTCTATATTTTTTTATCCAATACACAATTATATACATATATATACACAAACATATATATGTAAATATATGCATCTACATACATACATGTACTACATACATACATGTAATTTAATTAAGTTTATAAGTTGAAAATTTAAATACATTAAGCTAGATATAAACTGGATTAAACTACTTGTTACTAATTGAAGCAAATTCAGACCTCTGCTGGGTTATCCTTCACTGAATGAATAACCTAAAACACATTCAAAGATTTATAAAGCATTCACTTTAATGTTGAATATTAAAAATTGATCATCCGCTGTGTGTTCTGTTAAAACTCTCTATATTGATTAACACGAGGTCAGTGGGTATTGTTGACATGTTAGGTGCAGAATCAGTCTTTAAGTCCATGTCAATATATATTTATCTTCATTTTTTCTTTTGATGAAACATCCCCATGTTTGCAGTTTTGTGCCAGGTTTGTTCCTTTTTAAACAGAGAAGAAGCTTATCAAAAAAAAAGAAATTAGACAGAGGGGCATGCGATGTGGGTCAGGAAAACACATGCGATGCTTCTGCATCCAACGCATCATGTTTACCTCCTCCAAACATTTGTATGAAAGCAACTGTTCCCTTAAAAAGGGGTCGGGATGGATGTTACTGCAGTGCTTTAGAGGATTAGAGGATTTACAGGGAGAAAAAAAAGCATCGCTGAAGCTAAGCTTCCCAAAGCAGGGAAATAAAACTGAACAATTTTCAGGATTGGAAACTTTAGGAGAAAAAAACTGTTACATAAGAAAGGAAGAATCTTGATGAAATCAATTCATATAATGTTTTCACAACTCTTCAGACTTGAAGTGCTCTTTAAAGGAAGCCTTAAGGTGAAATAAACATAAAAGTAAAGTTCATTCTTGAAATCGTTTTGCATAAGAATTAGAATGTAAAAAAGGAAATTATTTCTGCTGTAGATTGATTTATTCCTAGTTTTGATTTGAAGTTTTTGTATTTTCTGAATGCAGAACTAAATCCAAGAAGTGGGGTCCAGCTGCTGGTCTTCAGGATCCTCCTCATAGCTGCATCGTTCATCTCTTCTCCTCGCTCCTCTTCTGTCAGTAATTGTTCTCCCCCTCTTAGTTTCTGCCTCTCTATCCTTCGTTTTTTTTTTCTCTCTCCATCCCCTCCCCCTCCCCAGACCCCCCAGCCTCCCTGATGCCTAAGAACAGCAAGGTGATACAGCGTGAGCAGAGCCATGAACATGTCACAGAGTCTGTGGCTGACCTGCTCGCCCACGAGGAGCCTCTTGATTATAAGAGCAGCTCCCTGAATGTGGGAGCAGCTGTGGGAAAGAAGGTCCCTGGGATAGAAGTGCCTGAGAATGATGGCCGGCCAGCGTGGAACAGCAAGCTGCAGTACATCCTGGCCCAGGTTGGCTTCTCTGTGGGCCTCGGAAATGTCTGGCGCTTCCCATACCTTTGCCAAAAGAACGGAGGAGGTGAGCAGGAAAATGTTCCATGAGCAAATAATCGATCAATCTAATTCTTTGGTATTCAGTAAAATTCAGTTCAGGTTATTTTAATACATTTATTTACAATTCTTTACTATTTTCAGTTCTTTATTATTTTACTCAGTTTAATCAAATTTAAATTTGTTTAGCTTAACTTAATTCAAACAAAATCCATTAAAAGCCAGTTTGGTTCATTATCATTCTTTGTTCTATTGAGTTTCGTTTAGGTCAGTCAACTTTTTTTTTACATTTTTATCCGGTTCAACTCAGTTACATTTAGTTTAGTTGATTTTTTTTATGTCAAATTGTTCTACTGTAATTTTTTTTTAAACAGTTGACAAATTAGAGTTTATACACCACTTGAGGTTTTCAGCACATCACAGTAACCAAGGACTTGTGTAAAAATAAAAGGTCCAGTACAAAATAAAATAAAGTAAACAAATAAAATGCAAATGTTATGCTATATTTATATTCAAATATTTAATCTAGGCCATATTGTTCAGTTTCAATATAAAAACGGTCAAGATTCTGGCAGCAAAAACATCAACAATCTGTTCATTCATTAGTGTAAAGTATGACCCCTAAATGCTCACAGCACTAAATCTGTGAGAACAGCAGTTCCTCAGAGCAGAGCTGCTGTGTGATATTAATGAAGCTGAGCATTTAGTCACCTGATCAGAGTTTGGTTGTTTTGATAAAAAAATAAAAAATAAAAACTTGTTCTGAGGGATAATTTAGGAGTTTTGTTTTGCAGAACAACATTTTGCCAAGGAGAGCCTTTCTTTAGAGAACCTGAAATCCTATTTGGAATTTCTGCGACCTGATTTGCAAATCACATTTCTGTATGAAGAAATGTATCAAAGCAATTGCAAAAATAAAAATATAAAAACACAATTATTAAGTATCTTGTACGCAGTTACATAAAATGATAAATACAGTAATTTCTAGTTTCATATAGCATTAAAGAGAATACAGCGCTGTCTAGAGTATATTCATTTAACACCAAGCTCTGACCTTTTTGCATTAGAAAACAACTGCAGTATAAAAGGTCATAATGAAAACATGACAAAACGGTGTCAGCACTTTTCATATGATGACACTGACATATTCTGTGACATTTAATTTCCCTTTGGGATAATCGTTATTTTTAAATTGCATTGAATGGAACTGAATTCTGTGCAAGGGAGACATTTTTGCAGGTTATAAACCTTAGTTTGTACTAAGTGTTTTAAAATCTACATTAAGAGTTATACATATTTAAATAGTGAACTGAAAAATACCCCCAAAACAACTGAGAAAAACAGTAATGTTGGTTTTGGTAGATGTTAGCTATTCTTTAATCTATGCATAAATCAAATGAGGCAATCCCACCAACTCTAACAGCAAATTTCTGTGTCTTTATGCTGTTTGTTTGGGTTTCTAAAGGATAGATACGCTACCAGCTACTTTGTTCGTCTGTCAAGCTGAAAAAAGTACTTCAGCAGTTCCCCTTAGCAGTCCTCAGAGCACAGCCATCAAAAGCTGCACATCTCTCTCATTCAGAACAGAATTGCCAAGAGAGCAGCTGTATTGTGTTGAAAAGTCTAAATATAGCCTCACTATTGATTACTACAACTAGCAGGCCAGACCGAACTGAACCTAGGCTCCTGTAAACAGACAGAAGCTGGAGGAAATGTATCGGTGTAACTTTATAGGGATGAGGCCTTATTTTTGCCAGGGTTGCATACATGTAATGGACGGAATGAATGATGTACTTTTACTATCAGAAGAAACATCTTGTTACAATAAACCAGCCAGCTGATGTTCCTATCATTCTGCCATTTTAAGCTCTGCTACCTATGCCTGATTAACTATGTCTACAAGCAGTTTATTGCCTATAGGCTCAATTTATTTCCTGCAGTTCCCCCCGACTGGTCTGTTTGAGAGTCTTGGACTGCAGCCATTTTTCACGTGTAATTTACTCTCTGGGAGTCAATTACTAACACATTAAAGAGCAGTTTGCCTTAGAGTTATCGCTTTTTGAGTCCATCCCTGGTCTGGTCATGCTTTCCTTTTTCAAAATATCACCCATTTTTTGTCTTCATGCTTGACTTGTATTGCTTTATAAATCATTATCTGTAGGAGGCAGCCCTATCCTAAATTCAATGTGATGAAGTGTGATCAACTGAAGAGGATTAAAGATCCTGGTTTTTCTTTCTTCTTGTCTTTAAACATCGCCCTCCAAGAGTTATGTGTGTCAGCAGATGCATATTTTGCTTTTGATGTATTATTGGAACACTTTTGCCCACTTTAAGCTTTAATATCCGGGATAAACCCTGGGGAAAAAACTGTGATATCCTGTTGGATTAAGTCAGAATGTGAACATTATCAAAGTTGAACTGATATTAGAGAAAATCTATCATCTTGGATTTGATGTTAACGTTTTTATTACTTTTCCCACTAAGGACTACTTTTGAGAACCCCACATGCATTAATCAACCTGATACTTATCCAACTGCTCCTAGCATATGCAACCTGCTAACAGGTGCCACAACAAAGACATGATCAGTGCTATACACATTACCTTTCAATGTTCATCAGGTTATGCTTGTTGTTATGTATGTTGTTTTATATCAAACCACTGAATTGGAAGGTGTGTTTTCTTTAAAGATAAAGTGGAGGATTTTCACAAATTTTTGAAAAGACCCGCCCTCTCCACTTAAAAAAAATGCACATGCACAACCCTGTACCCCCTCCCGAGAGGGAAAGTCTATTAAACGAGTGTGAGAGCATGCACCAGCCCATTTCTCTTCAAGCACGCTCTGTTTAAAAGTTGCTGTTTGCATCCCTCATACAAGCTTACTTTCCAAAATAAGATATGCAATTATTCCACTACGTCAGACTCACCACATGTAGGTGAAAATGGGGATGAGCCCATAGGACGGCCTTACGTGAAATATCACCAGAATGGTGACCACTTATTTTGATGATGCACGCAGAAAAAGAACATCCTCCACTATACCTTTAAGGCACGGCTTACTGTACTGTGACAGATATACTTTATTTTTACTTTTTCTTCAACAAACAAAACAGGACCATACAATTCATATTAGTAAAAAAAAAAAAAAAAGTTTACTAGTGGTGTGTCAAAATATGAAATCTGAATCCTTTCAACTAGAAAAATCTTGTTTTCTCATTTGGATTAGCAGCAACATCCCCATTCTTTGGCCTGTTTAAATTCCCTTGTTTGTTTAGGAGTCAGGTGCAAAACAACATGTACAGTAAATATAATAACAGAATGGAAGAAAGCAGAGAAATGTTGAATCAAACTAAACATGAAAGTCAAGTAAATGTTTTAGCAAATATTGTAACTTTAGCATCAAATTATAAAAGAAAACTGTCAAACTAAACCAAGGGTTAAGATGCTCCTACTATCATATCAAAAACAGGCCTTTTCCACCTGACAGTTCTGTTTTTACTGAATGGTTAATTGGCCAAAATGGCAGCCAGAGAAGCGCCTCAAAAATCTGTAAACTTGATTAATTCAAGCAAACCAGGAAACCGATGAGTATGTTCTCTTCTGCAACTCATAATTCTTTCATTTTCTTTTTCAGGTGCATATTTGGTTCCATATTTCATCCTCCTCCTCATCATCGGTATCCCGCTCTTCTTCTTGGAGCTGGCTGTGGGTCAGAAGATCAGACGTGGGAGTATCGGAGTTTGGAATTATGTCTGTCCCCGGCTGGGTGGAATAGGGATGTCAAGTCTGATGGTACCTCTGCTAATTATCCCTTTCATTAGAAATTATCTCCATTCTGAGGTTGCTAATGTTAATGAGCACAGCTCTCAGATCCTACAGAGAAACAAAATACTAGATGTTCAACATGGAAACTATAACAGGAGAAAGCTCTGTCTGTTTGATAAATGAACATGCCCATTTCCTACACAAGTAATACCCACAGTCAGCTAAAAAGAAAGATGACTGCTCTGCAGGCTTTTTGCAATAGCATAACCTAATACTTTGTTCTTTGGAAATTAAGTAAGATAAGCAACAGCATATTACATGGTATATTGTGATTACTTATTTTGCAAAAAACTAAAACAAACTTTAGTGCAATAATTGGAAGCTTCTTTCACTCTTTTTAATATATCATCTAAAGATTTAACCGCCTTTTTGATGTTGTTGAACTGTTTGATATTTGACCGATGGATTTTATTCAGCATTACTTTATGCAATTAAATTAGATTCAATTCAACTGAATAGAATCAAGAATTCAAACAAATTTCTTTTGTTTAGTTAAAAGCAGGACTGATATCAGAGCATCCTTATCTTATTTCCCAAACTTCAGTTTTAGTTTTCTCAGTCCACAGAACAAAGTTCCTTTAAAAAGTGTATGTGTCCCAGTGCATATTTGGAGAGTTTTTTTTTTTATTATTGATTTAGAAGTTGTTGTTTTTTTCCATGCTTGGTAGTTTTTCAGCCCAAATCTTTGCTGAGATAGCGTTGTTGTTTATAACGAGACTCTCACAGTACCAACTTCAGCCAGTATCATCAAGAGCTTCAGGTTTTATTTGTATGATGCACCAAACCATATTCCTCTGTGGAAGTCATCTACTTTCCAATCCCTATTATACTTGGGATAAAATTGGCTTTATTTGGCATCTGGAAACTGTGGGCAAGCGCGAAATGACCATTCCCTTTTAGATACTTGGGCTAATTTCTTTTATCAATATTGTACTAGGAGTGTGCTCAAGGTGTGCCTTTATTTATATACCTATAAGTGCTTTCATTCAGGCAAGTCACTGAGAATCTTCGCAGGTTAATCTAAAAATAAACAAAAAAAAAACTTACAGATGCATAGAAAAAAACCTAAAATGATGTAAAAGATTTTTAAGCAGTAAAGAGCAGCTAGCTGAGAGTTCATCTTTGACATTTGAGGGGACTCGCCAGTTCCCCAGGTGTTCCCTATCACAGTATCCAGCCGTGCAGAACAGAGGAAAAAAACTCAAACTAAGCAGAAAAAAACCTGCAAGGGTCAGTGCACTGCAATTGAAATCCCTTAATTACAGATCAGCCGCATGTGGGAGCAGCTCAGTAAAAGCTGAAGTTTCAGCTGTTTGCTTATCTGGAGCAAACAGCTATGCCATCAGTCCTGGAAGGATTATAGAGCAGTTAAAAAAGAAGCCCAAATCTATTATTCTGCAACTGAAAGTAATTTTTAAAATTTAAACTCTGCATGAAGTCTTCTTGTGAGTGGATGTTTAAACAAATTTAGAAAAAGCTACATCTCGCTCTATAAGCATCAGTTAGGATATTAAGAGTAACTGTTAATGGGTTTTAATGGGTTGCTTGAATAAAGATGTACTGGTATCACAGTGAATTGATGCAGTGAATCCACAACCATGTATCAAATTACGTAAAGAAATTTGTGTAATATCAATATCTTTACAAGTCTCTGCTTGATTAAAACAGTAAGCAAACCAGTGAATTCCTGACAAGCTACTCGAATGAAATAGAAAGACTCCAGCTAATTGAAACATAAATCCAGCAGACAGAATACCAACACCTTGCACAGGTATTCAAGACAAAGCCAACGGTAGCCGCATGCATATTCTGCATGTGTTTGTACACGTGTGAATCTTTCAGATGTGGTTTTTCATTTATGTGTTTGAGAATGCAAGGCAGCCTTTATTCAGAGCTGCACGACTGGCAGAGAAGTAGCTCTATAAATACCACAGAGAAGATCACAGCTGAAAAGAAAATACTTTAATTATTCATGCTTGCTTCAACCTTATTTGGAGTCTGGATGTCCTTGTTGGAAAGACTGCAAGGAAGACTGGCAGCAGCATGGGACATTCACAAAATACCCTGCCTCATTAGAATGCAGGCCTTGCATTAAACAGATGTTTTTCTGCAGGGCAAAACTGAATATCTATCTATCTATCTATCTATCTATCTATCTATCTATCTATCTATCTATCTATCTATCTATCTATCTATCTATGTATCTATCTATCTATCTATCTATCTACCTATCTATCTATCATCTATCTATCTATCTATCTATCTATCTA
>NW_015150582.1:228021-246489 GCF_000732505.1 Cyprinodon variegatus
ATCTATCTATCTATCTATCTATCTATCTATTTCCCTCTGTTACATAAAATCCCCAAAATATAAATTAAAATATTTCATTGCATACTGTTTATTTGATGAAAAGGTACATAGATCTTTGAATATTTCTTTCTCATTGTTCTCATTTCTATCTATTTAAATATGATGTAAATGTTCCCTTGTAATGTCATTAAAACATTTTCTCTGTTTCCTTTAAATATTTCAACATTTTAGTGAGCATATTCATTCAATTTACGTCTGGATTGCCATGGCATTACAAGGCAATTATGTAGGTGCTCTCTGTGAATTAAAATCTATTTTGACCCCTGAGCAACAGTATCTAAGGGGTAAATTATCAGAAATAAAGCCAGAATTGCCAAAGTAGAAAGAAGAATGTATTTTTTTCTTTTTGGGACAATGAATTATTTATTGATCTCTGTGTAATACATAAATCATAGTAGATCAGGAAGTATTTGCTTTTCAATGGAAACCTTTTATGTCTAAAACCAGTCCTTTATTGTACATTTTGTTTGCTTGTCTGTCTGCTATATTAACCAATATGATGTGTTGAACTATATCTGCTATTTTCACAGCTTTTGTGCTGCACTTTTTTATAAACTAGGGAATTAATTCATAAAAAGTTTATTTGAATTCTATAAATCAAAGTTGTCTGACCAACAGTAATCATGAACTGCATGGCAGCATTCTATACCCAGCTATTGTAGTATCTAGGCTAGAGTCGCTGTCTGGTAAAGGTTAACTTAATTTTGCAACATAAAACTGAATAAAACTAGACTAAAACCTTTTTAAGTTTAAGTCGAATAAAACCAACTAAAACTATCACATATGGCAATGACTAAAATGAGACAAAGACTAATAATAGTTTTTGTCCTTAAGACTGAGACTAAATCTAAGATGGCTGTCAAAAACAATTCTGTATCCAAGAGAATATAATGTGTGTAGAATGAAAACAATCCCCTATGTTGGTGTGACCTGGAGGTTCATGCTTTGCATATTAAGCTGCAGATGACCTTGTATAGCTCTCAGGCGTCTGATATGTGTAAACTATACAAGAGGGTAAATTGGAAACGTGAGCAAACATACACAGTTACAATCGTTTTTCAGTTCTCCATGCCCTCCTCAGCTCTCCTCCTCAGAATTAAATCAAAGTGTACCTCCTATATCTTCTCACCCTTTGTTTCTTTTCCTTATTCGCCTTCCTAACTTTTCATTTTCCTCTGTTTGCATCCAGTTGTGGAGCCAGAGTGCGATAAAAGCTCTGCAACAACATATTTCTGGTACCGGCAGACTCTGAACACAACCAGCACCATTGCAGAGAGTGGTGGTCTCAACATCAAAATGACCTTATCTCTGCTGGTGGCCTGGATAATTGTCTGCCTTGCTGTCATTAAAGGGATTGCCTCATCTGGGAAGGTATGGGCAATATTTCGAAAAATATTTAAGGTTTTTCTATTTCTGAAAACACATTTTTTTCATCCCTGCAGGTGATGTACTTCAGCTCCCTTTTCCCTTACGTGGTGCTCGTCTGCTTCCTGGTCAGAGGTTTAATGCTGAAAGGATCGGTCGACGGGATCGCTCATATGTTTACTCCAAAGGTGAGCTGGATTAAATATTTTATCCTCAGAAACTACCCTCCAGTTTAATAGCTCCTAATAAACCATCCCTCCTTTCTTCAGCTGGAGAAGATGCTGGAGCCGCAGGTTTGGAGGGAAGCAGCCACTCAGGTCTTCTTCGCTCTGGGTCTGGGTTTTGGAGGCGTCATTGCATTCTCCAGTTATAACAAAATAGACAACAACTGCCACTTTGACGCCGTCCTCGTATCCGTCATCAATTTTTTAACTTCAATTTTGGCAACGCTGGTGGTGTTTGCTGTGCTGGGCTTCAAGGCCAACATCATGAATGAAAAGTGTGTTGTTGAGTGAGTTCAACACGTTTTTTTTTTGGGGGGGGGGGTTTATGCTACAGTTTTTTTGTAAAATGTTCAAGAACATTTGTCCAAATACAGCTTAAAACCCCTAACCAGTAATGGACAATTTTCTGTATATCATTACAACAAAATAAAGCTGCAATGTGCAAATATGATACCAACACTGTAAACCAAATAGTTCTGAATACTCCAGATTTTGTGGAAACCAATTACCTCAAAGTGTTTGTTTAAGTAAGTTAGAATTTTTAAGTTTAAAAAGACATGTTTTACATCATGATGTAAATGCTATAAAAATATAAGTACTTAAACCTTCTGTTTTCTGCATGTAAATTTCAAATATGGGTTGTACGCTGGAACGTTTTTCCAGATTAGGCATACACTTAAATTGCTCTAATATCAACCTATATTGTGGTTATGTATACATATAGAGTAAGCTATTACTTAAAATACTTTTCTTTCCTGCATTTTTAAATGTTTTCTAGATTTGACACATTGCTTTTCAAAGAAATTAATGAATCATTTGAATTAAATGTCCCAAAGTAGGCATATTTAAAGCTATTTCCTTGCAAATATGATTATTCTTATACATATATGTTAGCTTTGGTGTATTTTAATCTTTAGTTCACATGTAAAATGGTTGTTTGGTTGTAAAAATTACAGTTATATTAGAGATGTTTTTAAAGAAGTAAAGGGTTTTATGGCTGCTTTAGGAAGATGCTTCATTTGGGAGCATTGCATCATCCCCAGAAACATGTTCAGCCTTTTGAAGTGAAGCAATGATCTGAGGAGAATCAAAAGATAAACTTCAAATGGTCCTTCCTTTTAGTTTTGACTTAGGTAATGTTTTTTTCCGACCACTGGTGCAGTATGGGATTTTTTTTTTTGATAAATTGTCATACATTTACTGCCGATTATCTATTTGGTATGAATGCTAAACCCAAGGATCGTAGTAGATGCGGGTATTTAGCAGACCACTGAGTCAACGTAATTGGGAGCTTAATATTATTATTGTCTTTATGTACTTTTTATTTTATTTTTTTGGCTTGACTAATATATTTGAATAGCTGTATGTTTGTTTTATATTCATCCTGCTCTTTTATGTCTGTAGAAATGGAGAAAAGATCCTTGGATACCTCAACTCCAACGTCTTGAGTCACGATCTCATCCCTCCTCATGTGAACTTCTCCCATCTCACCCCATCAGACTACGCTGAAGTGTACAGTGTTATCAAGACAGTAAAAGAGGACAGCTTTGGCCAGTTGGGTCTGGAGCCCTGTGTCCTGGAGGATGAACTCAATAAGGTATATACTTATGCCACATGCAAAATCAGCTGGATTAACAGCATGTACCTCCTCTCACAGCCTGGATCGTCTCTCTGTAGGCAGTTCAGGGCACTGGCCTGGCCTTCATCGCCTTCACAGAGGCCATGACCCATTTCCCAGCATCCCCATTCTGGTCTGTAATGTTCTTTTTCATGCTAATCAATCTTGGCTTGGGCAGCATGATTGGCACCATGACTGGCATCACCACACCCGTCCTTGACGCCTACAAAGTTCAGAAAGAGCTTTTGACAGGTACTCCCACCTCTCATCACCAATTTCCTGTCCCAGCTCCTCACGTACTCTTTACTCAGCACTTATTAAAATACATCCAGAAATAGCCTGCATTAAGCTTCGTACCGGTGCGGCAAGTGTATTGAATGCAAAAGCATTAGCAGGATTTAGAACCAGTAATGGGTTAGGGAATAATGTTGAACTTTTTCCATATTTCTAGCTCTAATGTTTCTTCCTGTCTGTGTGTTTTCTCAGTGTGCTGCTGCATCGTGGCCTTCTTATGTGGGCTGTTATTTGTTCAACGTTCAGGAAACTATTTTGTCACAATGTTTGACGATTACTCTGCTGGTCTTCCCCTAACTGTGGTAGTGATCCTGGAAAATGTCTCCGTTGCTTGGATATATGGTACTAAAAGGTAATTCTGTGAGAGTGTTGTTAGAAAAAATCATTTGCAAATGTCCTGAAACACTCTTATCATTTTACAGTCTGTCATTGAATCAAAATTCATTCTATTTGATTGGGATTTTATCTGAAATAATTGTGTGAGACAATATGCAATTAATCTGTGTTGTTTTTTTGTTATTTTTTTTAGAAATACAGCTCTGAAGAGTTCAATAATTGCTAACTTAGATACATTTAAAGAAAATCCAAGTTTGATGAAGTTAAACATAGGACAATCCTGAGGAAAACACTTTTAGTTGAGTTTTAGGCACAGATTAATGCAGACTATGGATTCTTACCAGGACAGAAAACAACAACTTAGATTTAGAAGTATTGGATAATATATCTTGTGTTAAGGCTTAATTACTCATATTGCCAACTCAATGTAATATAATCTTAATTCAAAACATTTTTTTAAGTGAAATGATCTTGGTGCATGAACAGATAACTTGTTTTGAGTGTAATTTCCCTCTTATGTAGTGTGGTTGGACATCTTGTTTTTTTGTTGGAATGGCCTAGTCAAAGTCTAGACCTAAACCCAGCTTTAAATATTAAGCAAGGCTTGAAAAATTATGATGGCTGCTCTTAATTCAATCTGAGTGACCTAAAGCAATTCCACAAAGAAGAATAAAAAATATATCACTGAGTTAAACTGGTAGAGACATACCCATAAGACTTAGAGCAGTAACTGCAACGAAAAAGGTTTAAATGGCTTAACAAATTCAAAATTTTACAGATTTTAATTGCATAAACACCTAGACTTAAATGCAGCTTATAAAACATCTAATATAAATGCAGTTATATTAGATGTTTAAAATGTGGAATCATAATGTTTCTCAAGCCATCGCAGAAGCGGCTCTAACATTCATTTCTCTTGTTTTGTCCTATTGTTGCTGTCATATTCTTGTCAGGTTCATGCAAGACCTGGAGGACATGTTGGGTTTTCGACCATCTATAATGTATTTCTATATGTGGAAGTATGTCTCCCCTATTTGTCTCATCGTTCTCATCTCAACCACTGTCATAGAGATGGCCATCAGCCCACCGGGATACAATGCATGGGTTCAAGAGCTGGTAGGTTTACATACGTTTCTGTTAGCTCGGATATTACCAACCAAAGAAAACTGTTCAAGGATAAAGCAAAATGCTTTTTGGAGACTGGTTTATAAAGAACCTTTGTCCTTTTTGATTGTGTATAATGGTCCTGAGCCCACCTACAGTTAGAATATTACTACTTGTAAGGTTCCAGCTGCATTTCTAAATCAGCTTTAGACTAGGATGCATCAAGGAAGCATACTATAATTTGATATAAACTGTCACAAATCCATCAAAGTCAATGAGGTGGCACTAGGTCTGCTTTGATAGAAACTGATGACTGCTTCTCGCTGAGAGAGATAAGACAAGTTCTTCCTGGTTTTATTTCTACTTTGAAGTCAACATTTTTACTAGAAAAGTATGAAATAGTGTTCTTAAACGTGTTGACATTTGTTTACAGCACACTGGGTGAGCAGCTCCAGCGTCTATCCAAAAAATGATTGAGAAGGTTTGAGCTGGCTTTAGTCATTAGGTGAGGTTAACTTTGGTTCTGCTGAAGCCTCTGGCAGCTTCCACCATACTAGACCACAGCACGCTCTCTTGCAAGTTTATTAGACATCTTTCAGACACAAGTAGGGATATAGAGGGTGGAGTTGCTCACCCAATGTGCTGTAAAATAAATTGCAACACATTTTTGAAGCAATTTCCCCCCCTTTCTAGTAATAATATTGACTTTAGACCCAATGAAAACCAGGATTAAGTTGACTTATCTTTGTAAGTGAGAAGCAGCCAATCAGAGGGTTCCTAGGGAAGCAGCCCTAGTCCCTCCTCCTTGGCTTTGATGGATTTGTGACCGTTTAACTGAATACATGTTGTCTTTCAGCAGTTAACATGAAGTTATTTATTAAGTAAGGAAATAATTATAATATCTCCATAAAATAAGAGGTTTGTTAGAAATGGTCCCTCTGGGAATTGCAGAGTGGGAGTGGCAGTGACACTTAAAGGGACGTGGTCAGGAGGAAAGTTCCCCCAGTGTTTCATTATTGGATTTGCAAGTCATGTGCAAGTCACAGACTGTCCATAACGAACAACCTTCTTCAAGCATAAGGATGCCCAGCAGTGCACTTGGTACCAGGACACTCTAGGCCAAACCTGTCAGCTCTTGAACCACCTGGTGGTGAGCTGCATATGCTGGAAGAAGATGAAGCTGGACAGGCTAAAGAGAGTAGATAGGGTCTGCTGGGAACCTCTGCTAGAGCCCTCTGTCAGGGATATGTTCAACTCCCTCGTCAAAAAGCGCTTCTCTTCCTGAGAAGGCTGGAGACATGCAGTCGGAATGGGCCATGTTCTCTGCCTCCATTGTCGATGCGGCCACCTATAGCTGTGGCTATAATGTCTGTCATGGCGGCAATCCCCGAATACGGTCGTGGACTTGGGCTGCAATGGATGATGTCAAGCTGAAGAAGGAGTCCCATCGACCCTGGGGCTCAGGAGCGACTCTGAAAACTATCACCTCAGTTTTCTTATGGTTAAAATTCAAAAGGTTCAGGGCTAGCCAAGCTTTACAGTCTTCAAAATAATCATGAGAAGGCCCTCCTCTTGCTTTAGGGGCAGATAGATCAGACAATTGTCAGTGTAGAAATGGAAAGTAATTACATATTTTCTGGGACCCCACATGATAGAGGGGTGCAAAAGATTTTGTGTGTTAAATGTTAACACAGAAAGATCAATCAGCCAGATGGGACCTAAACCAGTCAAGAGCAGTGTGCTAAATGGTTGAGTTTATTATGTTCAGGGTGATATGCTGCATTAGTTTTCTCCACATAACATTTTGCATTTAATCAAAAAAGGTTAGGTTTGGTCTTTTTTGTACAAAGATGTTTGTTATGATTTGTGCTATGCATACGGTAACTAATATTTAGTCTGTTGAGCTTTACATTTCTGCAGCTGGTCCAGAGTTAAAACAGGCCTTTTGGTTGCTTCTCTGATCTATCACTGTGTGTTAGTTTCAAATCCAAGCACAAAAAAATAAATTGTATTTATTTTTAAGGCTTATATGTCTTTCACTTCAGGCACAGGAACGCTTCCAAAGCTACCCTCCCTGGGCTCTTGCCATGTGCTTCGCTCTCATCGTAGTGGCCATGCTTCCTCTCCCAATAGTCTTCATCCTGCGCCACTTCAACTTGATGTCAGACGGCTCCAACAAGCTGTCCGTCTCCTACCGTAAAACCATGATGAAAGACATCTCCAACCTAGAGGAGCAGGATGAGGCTAGATTCATCCTCGGTGCCAAGACAGGTGATGCTCCATTGTCGGGTGTAGCCCGCAAACCCTACGTTACCCCGGCAGGGAACAAATCTTTGGATCCTAACTGTCTGTCTCCAAATGTCTGCTATGGTACAAGCTACCAGAATCCAGCAATAAGCCCCACCACACCCACAACACCAACGACACCTCTGACACCTCTGACACCAGAGTCAGACTCTTAACCTTTCTCTTAGCAACATGAAGTCATCCACCAGTTCAGCTTTAAGCCTTTATCCCGTTGATATTACAAAAACGTATAAGGGTAACTAGATTTTTCAATGTTGTATACATACACAGGGTAAAACAAACCTATCAAAAGCCCAACATGAAGTATACATGAAAACAAAAATCATCTAGAAATATTGTAATTAGTTTTATGGAGGTGGTTCTGATGTTCGTATAAGGCTGCTCCAGGGACACACAAGACTGTTTCAATCAGACCCATGGTTAACCCCCTGCAGGACTTTATGTAGCTATCTTTGTTTAGTGTGTAAATATTACTGTACAGTGTAGTAATACAATCCTGTAGATTTTACAACCTGGAGATTTAAGATTCCTGTTTAAATTCTCAGTCATCCCGGGTAATGGCAGGCTTAAATTGGAAGGCAACTGGACTTTAACTCAGTTTATGAAGACACCTATCCAGGAGTCTTTGTCTATTCTTTTGGCTCACACCAAAGGAATATCTAGTTGGAGCGCTGATGTATTTAAGCAGCATGGTGGTCCATCCCCCTGCGCACATTCCAAGTCAGATGCAAATCTATTAACCACCCCTTATTCTTCTGGATTATTGGAGCTTTTTGTTGTGCACTGGCTCTGTGATTGGTCTTTTGAATCATGACTGGAGTGCTTATATAATTTCTTTGAGACCAGTTCAATGACTGAATTGTAAATGTTTGGAAGCTAAAATGCCTCTGTTCAGTGATGACTTTTCTCTTTTGATAAAGATGGCTTCCAGACCCCCCTTTCAAACCATCTGTCCTCTCTGTCCAAAGCCTAAACACTTTGGTCTTCAAAGGTGTGTCCTTTGTTCTTTAGGTGAAGGTGTACAGCTGAATCTTGCCCAGAGCTGCTGGCTCTCCTATGCTTTGTCATTGTGTAGTTGTTGTTTGGTTTCTCCAATATAAGAGGCTGCACAGTCCATACTGCACTGGATCTCATACACAACGCTGCTCAGCTTAGGTTTGGGTGTTTTGTCTTTAGGATGAACCAGTTTTTGTCTGAGTGAAACTCACCAGTATGTTTTGTTTCCAAAAAATAGTTTTTGTTGATTTAACAGAAGCCCAGTTTGGATAACCACGTGCTTCCAGTGATTCCCTAACACGTTTTTGTTCCTTTCATTTCTCCTCTCTAATTGAGGGAATTTTGTCAGCCCTGTAATCTAGAGTTCTGATTACAGAAAGTTTATGTTCCAGTGGGTGATGTGAGTCAAAATGAAGGTATTGGTCTGTATGTGTAGGTTTTCGGTAGACCTCAGTATTAAGACTTCCACTGTCCTCAATATTCACAGCACAGTCCAGAAAGGGCAACATTTTATTCTTGCATCCTCTCTAGTGAACTTGATATTTCTGTCGACTGAGTTGATGTGATTGGAAAATGAATTTAACAGGAGATTTAAGGAAGTATTTTATTCTCCATCAAACTCATGTTAAATGTTCTGCAGAAGGGGAACATTTTGGTTTCTATACCAAAGAGTAAAAACATTAAAAAAAACTTGAATTTAAGCAAAGAATGTGAGACTTGATGTGTTGGGTTGGATTAAAACAGTAATGTTTGTTCATTTTATTTTAAAATCATCCAACTGAAACAAAGGCTTATTTTTATTATGTGTGATGGAAGGCACAGTCTGCTCAGGCTAATATGGAGCCAGTCTGAGTTCTAGTTTGTTTTATTGATGCTACAAAAGCACAAAAGCGTATTTCTACAATTCATGTGCACAATTCTCTGATTCCAACTGTTTTATTATTATGAACTCAGGGCTCAGGATTTACCGTTATTATCCAAAACAATACTCTAAACGATGAGTAATGAGTCGAAAATGAATTAAACCTTTGCTGTAGCATCTTGATTTCACTCCCTTGTCTTTTTTCCCTACTAAATAAATGTGAAAAATAAGCACACTTATTTAGTGGTGAAAAAAAGTGCCTGTCAAAAAATATATTTTGAAGATTTAAAAAATTAGGCCACACTGGATTGTTTTGGTACTAGTGGCCTTTATTTAAATTTTTATTTATTTATTTATTTATTTATTTATTTATTTATTTTTTTTGGAATAAGGCAGCTTGGGTTGAGAGGGATGGCAAGATATGCAGCAAAGGTCAACAGGTCATGATCCAAACATGGTTTGCACACTTAACCCCTGCCCCTTGAAAGTATACTTCAGTGATGTATTGACCAAATTCTTGAGTGTGTTCAAGTTGGTCAAAGGGTCTGGAAATAGAATTGAATTTAATATAACAATTGTGTCATGATTTGTGTTTGAGCTGGACACAAGTTCAGACATGCTTTGTGGAAACTTCATGGTGCTGGTGATCGAGTTATTTACTGAAAATACTAAAATACGTAGAATCTAGTGTGGATGTGAGAGCACAGCAAGCTTTTACCCACTGATGAGTGGAATAAGAACCAGATGGGACTAAATTCTGAGTGCAGCTGGGAAATAACCTGAAAAGGGAAAGTGAGGCAGTTCTTATAAAAACTATCAAATGAGCACAGACAGCTGAACAAGACCATAAAATTATCTACAAAGTAAAGGGAGAGGAGTGATATTTAATTAAGAACCTCAATTCCAGAAAAAACCAAATAATAGTTAAAATGAAAACTGCAAAAACAAAAAAAAATTTAGTAAAAGATTGTTAGAGTAAGTGTATTTACCCTTAATATGAGTATGTAAATAAAATGATCTGCCAATGAAATTAGTATTTTTACCCTTAAACAAGATAATAAGATATTAAGCACTTGAAATAAGAGGCAGCAGTTATTTTTTCTCATTTTAAATGTATATAAAATGGTCTTATTCCATTGGCAAGTGTCTCACTTCCCTGCTCAGTTTAAGGAAAAAAATGCACTTATTTGAATACATTTGACATATTTAGATTTCAATGTATTGCAGTGAGTTAAATCAATACAAAACACACTTAGTTACAATAATGATTAACAAAGGAGGTTAAAATGAAATGCACTATTAGAGAACGGCAACAAAAAGATATCTTCACCTCAATACCAGCTGGGTATTATTTTAAGCCTTTAGAACACATATTTTCCAAGGCTGGACGATTCATGTGTAGAGTGCTGTCCATCTGTACAGCTTACACAAAAATATGAGCACAAAATTAAAAATGCACAACTTCCGTCCTCTTTGACAAAAGCATAATGAATAATATAGAAAAACACTGACAAACAGACAAAAACACCTGCAATATAAAAGCCCAAATACCAGTAACCTTTCAGCTGTCAGTATTCGCTCCAGGAAGCCTTAGACAGCTACCGGCACAACCATTACAAGCACGAACATGCAGTCTGCTGTATATTTGTAGAAAACTTATTAAGTATCAATTAAACAGGTAAAGTTGTAACCAATGTACTGATATGAAGTTTCCTTTTTCTTGTACGGACTGATATCATTCAGCTGTTAATATAGAGCACATTCTAGTTCATGTTGCACATTTATTTATTTTTCTATTAAAGTTGTCAAAGCACTGATGTAAAATTATAAATGAACTATTTATTTTATAATGCTGTACATTTGCTGTTATATAAGATGATTTAACAGAGATGACAACACATAACATATATTTTCCTTTAACTTGAGACTTCTGTGTATTTAAACATTTGTATGTGTTTTGTTTTGTTGTTGTTGTTTTTGGTATTGCTTGTTGTTTTTCTTAGCTCTGAAAATGCTGCTGGACGGGAATGTTATTTAGTATGTGTCACTAAAAGAGGGGCTAAGTGAGACACGTATCTTCACTGCTGGCCCATCTGTTTTCAGCCACACTAGCAGTTAAACACTCTAAAAATGTCATTTAAAACCTTTCTAATTTACCTCAGTGACTTTTTTTTTTAGTTAAAAAAAGAAGAAAGGCGTAAGTAAGTAAGTAAGTTCTGAATATACCCTCAATTTTGCCCACTCCCTCAATTTTATTACATTTATATAAAACTGTTGCAGTTTTGCTGACAGATTAAAACTTAAGTTAATGTCATAAATCAATCATCATAGCAAAAACAATAGCTATAAATGAATGTTTTTAGTATGTAAATGACCTGACTTTATTATATTTAAATTATACCACTATGTGGCAGCAAAATGCATGGATATATGTCTAATTTCATAGTAGCTGCTTATTGTTAGTTTTGATATCACCCTCATTGTTATTCACTTTTTTAAAAAGCACAAACAGATCTAAAAATTGCATCGCTAACTTTCAAATTAAAACCATTTACAATTATCTCAGTTATCTCCTTCTGAGAAATTCTAAGTCCATGTAGCCTTTTTCTCTTTTGATGTGGCACAAAAAATGTTTTAAATAATCATAACAAATAAAACAACATGGAGAAATAAAGTGACATGCTAATTTACCTCAATAATCCTACCATCCATACAACATGAACGGGGGAACTGTTTGGCCAATATCACAGGTGTCGTTCAGATTATTAGAATACGTGATTATGTATGACGCAGTAGGACGGTTGCTTAACAGCTTTCATTTGCAATATTTTATTTATAATTTCCCTCTTTTTATTTATGTAACTTATCTGCTCCATTCTGACACGCAGTGGCTGGTAAATATATTGCATATACATTCTAATAATGCTTCTCTTTAGCCTGACCAGTTAAACTTGGACCTATAAAATTAATTCTAAAATATTGCTGGTCCATTCAGCTCCTATGAGATATTTTGGAAGAATTGCTGTTGTAGTTGTTTTGTCTAGCTGTTTAATATTTTGTGCTATATTTGTTTTGGTTAACTGATTAATAACAGTTATATGAGTGTTTTCCTCAATAGACTTAAAAATTATCTGCCACCTACCAATGATATGTTTTTCATCATAAATATGTTTTATGGTTTAACTATAATTGATCAATCTCATAGGACTGCTGGTGTGGCTGTAAAGCTCTTTGTCTTATTTCGTGTTCTTTGACTTTCCAGATACGTGAGCCAGATTCCCTTCGGTGTTTGTGTGTCATATAACCATCCAGGTCACCACAATATTTTTGAAATAGTTTTTATTCATGTGAAATATAGCAATGTCACAGCAAGTGACAAAGAGTAAAAATGAATGTGACTGATGCACTTTTTTTCACCTGAAAGCAAATAATGTTGGTACTAATTTTGTTTTTCGTAACTATAGAGTTAAATTTAAGGTCAGTGTAAAAGCAATATTCTGTTATTTAAACAGCACATCAGCTGTGGGTGATCTACACGCTGTAAGAAATTATTATGACTTGAATGTATGTGTGTGTTTGCATTTATAAATGTGTGTGTTTGTGTAGAGCTAGACTGGTGTGTGCAGGGCCTTACTGAGCACACATTTCAGGTGTTATCTGTGCTGGAGACACATTTAGAAACACCCCTTTCTATGTTCTTCCCAAGTCAGTTGAACGAATGATTCACAAGTATTGTAAAACTTATAAGCATAGTTATATAAATGTAAATAAAGAATGGGAAAAACTGTGTTTGTTTTTGTGGCTTTTTACTACAAAGCTGAGAACATAGCGGCATTTTTTTTACATTTTCTGAGCTTAAGGTGATCAAAATGAGAGACATTTGTTAAAAACCACTATATTAGAAAAAAGAAATTGGTTTTCGTTTAGATTCTGGTAGTATGATTCTTATTTGGTGCATAAAGGTTAAGCTTTCAGGGATTTAAAAGTTCAAATTTGAAGAACATTAATTCTAATTCACATTTCAATATTTTCATAAGGGATAAAAAAGGTTTACAGTGGAGCTGTTGTTAAATTTGTACCAAAGGCATCTTAGTCAGGTCGGTATATATTGTTGGATGAGCTGATGAGGGGGAGATTGCTTGGGTTTATGCAGAAATTAATGAAATATCAAAGGGTAATAATGGCTACATCAGGATCATCTTAGTCACATTAAGATAATTAATTTCTGCAGTAAATCTCAGCCACGTGAAAGCCTTAGGATGTAGGGCTGTGGGATTCTGCTAAATGAATCCCTTTCTTTGTCTTGCAGAGGTAAACAGCTATATGCATTAGAGAATCAAATAATTAAGAATATGTAATGATTTTTTATGTATCCCATCTATAATCATTTAAAGTGTCTGAATGAGTTTTATGCATCTATCTGAAATTCAAGTGCAATGTGTAAAATTATATTATTGCACACAATACAGTTAACTTTGGTCCATTCTACCAGCTAAACCAATGGGAAGGTGAACTCTCACCAAGATAGGATAAGGTTTTCAAACCAAAGGAGTAATTAGTCCCAGGAGCAAAACACGGTTCCAAGGTTTGTGTCCAGGTTCCTGGCGGTCAGTGGATTGAGAGGGTTTTTGTGTCTGTCTTGTCTTCTGATCGTGTCCTGCTCCTTCTCTACAGAACCCTCAGGGTTCTGGCTCAGAACACGGAGAAGGTCAGTTTTATGCCCGTAAGCCTGGCTCCAAGAGGAGACCAGTTTAAAGTCCTGCTGAAATCCTGGTACAACATCTTGTCTCTGTTCCCTCAACCACTGAGCCTGCCTGGCTGCTTCTGTGCATATCTGTGTGGGCACACTTCTGCTCCCGTCTATCTCTGGACTCTAAACCTGCCTGAAGGCTCTGAATTCCTGGAACCCCGTTTCTGTCTGTTCCTGTGTGGATCTGAACCCTTGATCGAGCTGAGAACTCCTAGGTCTCAGCATTGTCCGGTTCTGACCAGGATCGGTATCCTATCAGCTCTCTGTGGTTACTGCTCTGATCGAGGACATCCTGGACGGCTCTGTGTTTGATCCCGTTCGGCAGTCCATCAGATGGATCCTGTCTTTCCATGCAGAGAATGGACCGAACTGTTTAAACAGAGAGTGTCAGTGATTGGGTGGTTCCCGCCCCCCTTTCCCCACAGTCGCTGCAGGTCCATAGATCCACAGCAGCCTTTTTCTGTTCTATTATGTTCGGTTTTGTTTTAATAACCTTTTTGAACTTTACTACTTGCTGTCTCACCTTGAATAATGGGTCTATCTGTCCCGTTTATGACATCAACATCAACTCCAGTACAAATGATGTCACCAGTTAGAGCAAACTCTGCTAAATGCCCCAATTCTGCCAAATGAACTGTTCAGCAGCTAAGCTCCTCCTCTTGCTGTTTTTATGTTTTACCCTCAGGTTTTATTATGAAGGTTTGCCTATTTTGGAGTTTGATTTGATACAAATCATAAACAACTCCCTTATGTACGTTGTTTTCCCCCAGGGCCTTAAAAACAGCAATTATCAAACCTTGTTGACAAAGAAAAGCTTGGGAAAATTACAGGACTACAGACCCATCTCAAACCTCCCCATAAGCAGTAAGACTATTGAAAAAGTTGTGTTTCAACAGTTAAATGCTTTCTTAACAATTATAAACTGCTTTGATGTCTTTCAGTCAGGTTTCCATGCCAACCACAGTAGACTGCTCTAATTAAGGTGTTCAAGGACATCTGTATAAACTCAGGCTGTGGAATAACCACAATGCTGTTGTTACTAGATCTCAGTGCAGCATTTGATACTGATATTTCACTCAATTTTATTTAAAGTGTTTGGCCTTTCTGGTACAGCACTGGGCTGGTTTAAATCCTACCTGAAGGACAGGGACTTCTGTGTGTCAGTAGGTATCTTTAAATCAGACACCAGAAAAATCACATGCGTAGTCCCTCAAGGCTTGATCATGGGGCCCCTCCTATTAAACATCTACATGCTCCTTCTGTAAAAGTTCAAAAAATATCCACTGGACTTGGTTTCCAAGATTTGAAGACGTTTCGCCACCTCTTCAGGAAGCTTTCTCAATTAATTTATGTAAAGCATTTTTAATTGTTCTGAATTGTGTTATACTGTATAAATTAACTTGCCTTGCCTTGATGTGTAATGAGGGTCAACTCAAATGTAATTCCTGCAATCCTGAAATTTGTTTCAAATATTCATGCTGTGGTTCAAATAAAAAAAGAAGACATTCAACTAACAAGCTGGAGCTGAGCTCAGTGATCTTCACTCAATCAGCACTTTAATAATTATTGCAAGAACAGTTTATAGAAGAAGTGGCCCACTAGGCATTCCATCTTTGATCCATCCATCTCATGGAAAAACCTTTTTTAAATACAAAAACTTAAACTCTGTTAGGTTTCTCAAATAATTAACAGGGGTGGTCATAACAAGGTCTTTAGCTGTGCCAAAAAAAACATCCATAAGACAAAAAAAAAACAGAACTAAGAACATGCCTAGTATAAATAAAAGAGGCAAAGTAGCAAAGTAGTTGGCGAAGATAAAATTGCAGCACAAAGTACATGGTTCAAACAAGCAATTGCATTTATGAAACAATGATATAAATCATTTACAAAAAGGTATGAAAGGTCCCATATTATCAACATTTGAAAATAAAACATTTTAACAATGAGAACCCCAGAGCATGGTTTTTCTGTTTTTGCAAGATAATTGCTCTCAGATTAGGCAGACAGCCTTTAGCTAAAATGTCTTTGTTCGGCCCTCCTCTGGAGGAGCTGTTTTGGCTTTCCATACCCCCTTCCCCACAAACCGCAATCATGGCATCTAGTCAAAGTTCGTACACATAGGGACTAGAAGAAATTAATAATTCCTTAGATGAAGGCCGTAGCTTCAGGGATTGGCTGCTACAGACCTCTCTGGACAGCTTATTTCCCCTTATGACATCACAAGGGGAATGTTATTTAAACGGACCATTTTGAGCACACATTGGCTGAGAGGTGGATGAAGGCAATGAAAGAGGTGAAAAGATTTTTTTTCATTTTCTGAATCTCATACACAGGCTTCAGGACCCATATGATGGTTAAATGTTTAAAATGTTAATGTTGCATAATATAGGACCTTTTAACAATAAACATAAAAATACAATATATAGATGTTATAGGTTATAGATGAGATTCAAATTTGCAAATCATTTCCTAGAATAGGACAGATTCACCTTTTCTGACAAATGTGTTGAGTTATGTGCATTAAAGGGAAAGGGAAATAATATAAAAGCCAGCAAATTAAAATAAGTCTTAAGCTGCGGCCTCTCTAATGTGCAGTGGAAGGCTACTTCGCAAATAAGAAGCAGTGACAGAGAAGTCATCATGAAGCTACAGGTCAGGTCACACTTTAGCCTGAGTTATAAGAATCTCTGTAAAAATCAGCTGTGTCATTTTAAATCACAGATCCTAATGCAGCATTTGTCATCCAGCCAGAATCCTGGATACAGCGGCTCTGTGAAATTGGCCTTCAGTTTGTACAGAAATGTCATGCTGTCCGAGACCTCAAAGAAGGACAGACTTCCCTCCTTGAATTCTAGATAAACGCCTATCTTTTTACTGCTGGGCCTTTGTTCTAGCTTTATGCTTTCTGTTTTGTGGCTCACAGAGTAGGAATTAGAGAGATCTAGACTCCAGGACTTTTCGTTGGCTCCAAAAGCTGACTTTTTTGTACTACTTTTCCTATCCAACCCTTTGTAAGCAAGAGCGATCTCTGCCTTGCCTCCCTTGACCTCCACTTCATAGTAGCAGCGCTCAGCCTGCAGACCCTCCCTGCACAGCACCTGGCGTCGACTGTTGAACCTCTCTGGAAAACATGCAGATGGGATTTGGCACCCACGGGGGGACAGCTTCACCTCTTTGTCATTATCAGAGATGATCAGGTCCTTATGAGCTGTTGCAGGGTCCAGAGAGAGCTCACAGGCATCTGGGTAATGAAAGAGAGGAAAATGATGAAGTTTCAGGAACAGAAAGTCAGGAGAGCACAATTAGATCTGAGGATGAACTCACACTGTAGAAAATCTTCTCTGGTTTTAGGCTCCATGTCCTTCTTACCCATGTTGCCTGAGTTGAGGCATTGCACAACATGATTATTGGCTGCATGCTGCCCTCTTGTGTTGAACAGTACATTGCAAAAAGAAAACAGGAAAGTTTACAGACCAGCACTAGATTGATGTTTCTGCTGCTGATCCTCTGCATCCCTCTTTTCCACTGATTCCTCTTGGTCATTATTGCCTTTTGACAGAGAAACAGTGATCAGTTTGTCAAATACATGGATTTTACATATATATATATATTCTATATTAACAGCACATACAAGTTTGAAAGATTAAGGGAAGTTGTTGGTCACAGAAGTCTCCCAGCTTCTCTCCAAGCTGATCTATTGCTCTCTTTGTAACTTTAAAAGAGAAAAGTGGATCCTTTGATCCCTCACTGAAGGAGAGAAGGTCTTTCTCACATATGCTTTGCATATTGCTCCATTTCTGGGGAAAGGAACAGGTTTTAATGCAGAGGGGGGTTACAACAACAACACAGGTGAACGTCTCACCAATGCAAATTACTTTACCTGCAGAAAAAGCACGCTGTTTTCACTCTCTGCAAGGCGATCAAGCTCAGCATCCATCTTTTTAATTTCCTCCATCTTTGTCTCAAGGTTTTGAAGCGTGATGTCGATCTGATCTTCCACTGTCTTTGCTTGAGTTTCAATCATCTCCCTCATAGACATGCAATGTCTCTGAAGATGATCAATGGCTCTAACTATGATCGTTTCACAGTCCTCCATCATTTTGTTGGCCTCCTTCTGTTTTAAACCCAGCAGAACAGGATTAGCGTCACTTATCAGCTGGGAGCGTGCAAACACAATGAACCAACAGGGTTTCCTCACCTCTATTTGATCAAATATCTTCTTTATATTCTCCTGCTGCTTCTGCTGCTCCTGAAGTCTCTCCCTCAGCCTTGTTTGCATGGTTCTCAGCTCCTCCTTGGAACATACAGAATAAGTCTTTATTTATACCAAAACCATTTTTTTCCTAATGTATAATAGTTTGTCTTTCCACCAATCAGTCTGCACATTCATTAAATGATGTTTTCATTTTTTCTCTTTGAATTCATGCTTTTGGACTTTATTTTGTTTTCTTATAAATGACAAGTCAGACCTCTGTGCATATGGACCATATAGGCAGCTGCACAGGGTGCCCATATGTAACTCATGTAATCAGTGTAAAGTTGCAATTTCAAT
>NW_015150582.1:247876-275369 GCF_000732505.1 Cyprinodon variegatus
GTCTGGACTGTTAAACCAGGTAAGTGACCAACACAGTTAATCTTATATCAGTTTATCGTGGTCACTTACCTGTGTTTCCTCCCTAGAGTGTCTGAGATTGGGCGGTGCCCCGCCCGCACCCCCCACCTGCCTGCAGTGTCCGCAAGCCACAGCTCCGCTTTTGTTTTGTTTTATTTAATAAACGTTTGAACTTTCCTGCTGACTGTCTCTCCTTGAATACTGGGTCCATCTGTCCTCGGTTCCCGACATATATATATATAGCTGACATATGAATTATGTCACACTATTTCTTTTTTTGAAAAAAGATTCAGTCTATATCATGTTTTAAATTCCATTTAACAATGAGTTAACAGAGTTTGGCACCTGATCAGAATCCATGAGATATAAAAACTCTTTGCCATTTTGTTATCTCTTCATGCCTCCCAATCATTGTCTTGGTAGCTTGGCCAGACCAATCACAGTACAGGAGGCAGGACTTTACGATGTGTGGCTCTGAGCGCCATAATTACCCATAATGCAGCAGTGCTTTTCTGCTGGCATAGCAACAAGGTAGCAACTGCGATGAAGCATTATTGCTATAAAAATTAAGAACGCACTGGAGAGGACTGATTATATTCTAAGATTTTAAGGCAAAGCCGACAAATCATTTACTGAGAGTTTCTACAACTGCTTGATAGGTTTCATGGACTACAAAATGACAAAAACAAGGGAACATTGTTAGGGGTTTTTGGGTCACATCGGTAGTTATCTGATGCACTTCTCAATGCAAATTAATATCAAATCAGTCTCTAAAACAGGTAAAACCCCTCTTAATAAAACCTGTGAGTGAAACATCGAGACCTGCAGGAACAGAGCTTTGCTCCTGAAAATTTTCTTCTAAACTTTTGCAGATTATTGGGCAGAATTGGAACAATTTCACAGAGCTTGTTGTAACTGGTACTGATGTCAATGTACAGACTGCTTTTCTTATACCTTGTATTTTCTAAAAAAAAACTTTGCAATGTCATTGCAGGCCTTTTCAGATTGGAGTTCATCATTCACAGAGATAGGAGGGTTTGTTAACCTGTTGACTGTGGTAAATAATTGTTGAATGTTTGTGTTAATCTCAGAGATGAAAGACCCTCTAGCACATTTTAGTTGTAAATTATTTCAATTAAGTTTTTCTTTATAGATTTTATAGTGAACTTGGAGTCCATTCTTTTGCCACCTTGGTTCAGTTTTTCGGCACTTCCCCTTTTCATTTCTCACTGCTAGAGCAATTCTCCATGGAAATTCCATCTTCCAAGAGACAACTTTAACTGGAGCAAAGGAATCAGTGGAATCTGAAACCTTAGAACGGGAACTATCAACCAGATAATCTACTGAGTTACAGGGTAAAGTGGAAGCAGGAGAGTAGCCTGAGTAATGTTATTTGTTTTACTGTTGATGATAACACGCTTTCTTATAACATTTCTTTTGGTAATTAAATCAGTGGATAAAATGGTTTCAAAGTAAACAGAAAAAATTTCTGATGGTGCAGCATCAGTTACAGAAACATTAGAAATATTTAGACATTTGTGTCATGATTGGTTTAAGTGAACTGACATTAGAAATATTTAGACACTTGTGTCATGATTGGTTTAAGTGATCTGACCCACATGCAGAGAACCACTCAGAGACCAAGGGAAAAAATTTAACAGGCTTATTAAATGTAGATGAATAAAAGAATTTTGATCTGGAACTCAGTGGACTGGTGAACCGGAACTGGAAAGTCTGAAGGGGAGATCACAGTGATCAGTTCAGGGAACGTAGAAAATTTGACTGAGGCTTGAATATTACTGGAGAGGGACTCACGTTTGAGGGGGCTCTTGTCAATCATTGAATCCAGCTTGTGGGGCTTAATCCAGAGAAGAGGGAGCTCGTTGGAGGGCAGACAGATAGACAAGCGTTGGACCCAGAGGAGTAAAGGAGCGGACTGTCACTTGGATTTTCGAAGACGGCTTGAACGGATCATGTGGAAGTTTTCCCCTGCTCAGTGTGTTCTCAGTTAATCCGTCCAGGGGGAGAAGGTCCAGGTATCCAGTTACTCAGGAAGGCTTCCTGCCAAAGAGCAAAGGCAAAAACTAGATAAGTCTCAGAGGAACAAAGCTTAGGTTAGACTCAGCTAATCTCAGCTTGGTTAGAGTACCCAAAACTGGCAAACACTCTGGCGTCGAGGTAGTGACAGCCCACTGCTCAAATACTCCTCCAGTAATGGTCCAACGAGCCGCAGGTGTGCAGGGAGATGCAACGAGGACAGGGCACCACCAGGTGGTGGAGAGAGAAAAACACACAAACAACCCACACAAACTGGATTCCTAACACTTTGCTGATGACCAGATCCAAAATATGTCCTCATCCTGTTTGTTGGTGTTTTAGGAGTGAACACTACACTACAAAGCAATGATTTATGTGACTGTATTTTCTTATCACCTTATCAACCATTTGGGCTGTTCCAAGAACTAGTGTTCCAAGGCCTCAGCAGAGGGAGGAGAAATTAGAATATGCTCAATAGGAAGTGTAGAGCAATAAAAAGGCAAACAGATAACTTGGGTGTCCAAGCCAAATCCATCAGAATTACCTTCAACAGGTAAAAGTAAAATCCTCTAGATCGTGTCTGAGCCAAAGTCAACAATTGATTACTTAATCATCTAAAGTATATATTTTAACTTCAGCTTTTATTTTTACTTTTCTGTCTCTGTCCTGGGGGTGCACCACCCCTTAATGGTGACCCCATAGGACCAGGAGGCCTAGGCCCCGCCCGGCTGCCACCAGGAATAAAACGGCGCCCACTAAAGTACCCAAACCTGCACCTAGAGATCCATCAGCACGCCAGCAGACACAGGCACCTGTCACTGGCAAGGAGCATAAGTGGGGGGAGGAGATGGGTTATTCTCATAATTGTGGCCTACAGCTTTCAGCAGGTGGTGCTAGGGAGACAAACACTCAACCTAACAAGTAGACAAAGACAAATTCATATTTATCCGGGTCACATTCACACAATCCAACCCTTACACCCATACAAACCCTCAACGGAGACTCACACAAGGGCAGACACTAAACATATTCTTACTGTCCTCATACATACATTATCTTCCTGGGTCTGTGGGTCTGCTCTCCCTAGGTGGAGACCCAGGAGGAGATCCCCAGACCCCTCAGTGTGGGAAGGGGGCGGGAATGGGGAGCCACCATCTTTAGAGTTTTTCAAGCTGTGAACTCTGGCACTTGGTGCTCGGTCAAAGTGGTGTGAGACAGAGTAGTGGTGGGTTTCTTCTATTTTGCAACATTTTAAACCACTTAGCTCCACTAAGATATCTATTTGTTTCTCCCTGTCTGTGGCACTACTTTGACTTTGAACATCTTTATTTTCAAAGATATTTGGTTTTAACTCATAATTTGGAGATTTTGTGTCCTGCTGATTCAGAGTCTGCTGGCATTGTTCATCGCATAGCTCCTCAGAAAGGGGCGTCAAACACCTTTTGTCCAAATGCCTTGTCACTCTGGCCTTGTTGGTATTTGATCTCTCCGGCTTCTAATGTTATCTCAGCTCCCGACAATAAAATGTTAATGTTGTGATTTGAATGTTCAATGCACATTAAGAGTGGATGCCACATTAATGTTGTGGATTTATATTCTATTCAATTCCCAGCCAGCTGAGAATTTATATTTATGATACTTTAAAATGTTTATTGCCCTCCCCAGTAGGGATGGTACTTATCTTATTTAATCAGATAACATTTCAGCTGTTATAGATTGTTTATGAACACACGCCCTACTAGCTGTGTGTCAGAAAAATAAATGAAAGAGTGATTCGAGCACTAATTATGGTCAAGCAGTTAATTCTGGACATACATGAAATAAATTCACCACAACTTCTGTTGAAAATATAAGAGTTTATCAACAAAAGGTTTATTAACATTCAGCTCCATGTCAAACATATTTCAGTTAACTCTCTTAACTAAAACTACTGAAACTCAACTAAACTAAACTACTATGTACAAAGAGGAAGGGGAAACGTGGTTGAAAACCATATTACAGTTTAAGATGGATCTTGTGTTGAAAACCAAAATTTATCTGGAAGAATTTGGTATATGATCAAATTAGCTTTTCACAAATTTAGAGAATTTGGAATGTTCACAATTCACTTACTGAGGTATCGGTAGTTTAAGGTTGTGATCCACCTGTTTTATATGCTTTACTATCTGCTTTTATCATGTTTTTATCTTGACCTACTTCTATGGTTGTTCTATGTTCCTTCTATTTTATTGATTAATTTATGTAATGCATTTTGAATTGTTCTGAATCGGTTGCACTGTATAAAAAAACTTGCCTTGCCTTGATGTGTAATGAGGGTCAACTCAGATGTAATTCCTGCAATCCTGAAATTAGTTTCAAATATTCATGCTGTGGTTAAAATAAAAAAAGAAGACACTCAACTAACAAGCTGACGCTGAACTCAGTGATCTTCACTCAATCAGCATTTTATTAATTATTGCAAGAACAGTTTATAGAAGAAGTGACCCACTAGGTATTCCATCTTTGATCCATCCATCTCAGGGAAATACTTTTTTTAAATACAAAAAGTTATACCTTGTTAAGTTTCTCAAAGAATTAACAGGGTTGGTCATAAAAAGGCCTTAGCTGTGCCAAAAAAAAAAGATCCAGAAGACAAAAAAAAAGCAGAACTAAGAACATACATAGTATATATAAAAGAGGCAAAGTAGCAATATTCAGTGGAATGATTCTATTTCTTTTTTTAAGTATTTTTTCTTTTTTAGGGGGGCAGGGGTTGACAAACCTAAAATTGCAGCACAAAGTACAAGGTTTATACAAGCAATTGCATTTATGAAACAGAACTAAGAGTGATATAATTGTTTTACAAAAATGTATTAAAGGTCCTATATTATCAACAATTGAAAAAAAAAAAAAAAAAAAAAAAACAATGAGAATCCCAAAGCCTGTTTTTGCTAGATAATTGCTCTCACATTAGGCAGACAGCCTTTAGCTAAAATGTCTTTGTTAGGCCTTCCTCTGGATGAGCTGTTTTGGCATCCAGTCAAAGTTCGTACACATAGGGAGCGTTGAATAATTCCTTAGATGAAGGCAGTAGCTTGAGGAAATGGCAGCTACAGACCACTCTGGACAGCTTATTTCCCCTTATGACATCACAAGGGGAATGTTATTCAAACAGCACATTTTGACCAAACATTGCCTAAGAGGTGGATAAAGGCAATGAAAGAGGTGAAAAGGTTTTTTTTCATTTTCTGAATCTCATACACAGGCTTCAGTACACATATGACGGTTAAATGTTTAAAATGTTAATGTTGCATAATATAGGACCTTTTAACAATAAACATAAAAATACAATATTGTTATAGGTTTAACATTAGATAAAAATTTGCACATAATTTGTCAGAACAGGACAGATTCACCTTTCCTGACAAATGTGTTGAGTTATGTGCATTAAAGGGAAAGGGAAATACGGTATATAAAAGCCAGCAAATTAAAATAAGTCTTAAGCTGCGGCCTCTCTAATGTGCAGTGGAAGGCTACTTCGCAAATAAGGAGCAGTGACAGAGAAGTCATCATGAAGTTACAGGTCAGGTTACACTTTAGCCTGAGTTATAAGAATCTCTGTAAAAATCAGCTGTGTCATTTTAAATCACAGATCCTGATGCAGGATTTGTCATCCAGCCAGAATCCTGGATACAGCGGCTCTGTGAAATTGGCCTTCAGTTTGTACAGAAATGTCATGCTGTCCGACACCTCAAAGAAGGACAGACTTCCCTCCTTGAATTCTAGATAAACACCTATTTTTTTACTGCTGGGACTTTGTTTGAGGAGGATGCTCTCTGATTTGTGGCTCACAGAGTAGGAATTAGAGAGATCTAGACTCCAGGACTTTTCGTTGGCTCCAAAAGCTGACTTTTCTGTACTACTTTTCCTATCCAACCCTTTGTAAGCAAGAGCGATCTCTGCCTTGCCTCCCTTGACCTCCACTTCATAGTAGCAGCGCTCAGCCTGCAGACCCTCCCTGCACAGCACCTGGCGTCGACTGTTGAACCTCTCTGGAAAACATGCAGATGGGATTTGGCACCCACGGGGGGACAGCTTCACCTCTTTGTCATTATCAGAGATGATCAGGTCCTTATGAGCTGTTGCAGGGTCCAGAGAGAGCTCACAGGCATCTGGGTAATGAAAGAGAGGAAAATGATGAAGTTTCAGGAACAGAAAGTCAGGAGAGCACAATTAGATCTGAGGATGAACTCACACTGTAGAAAATCTTCTCTGGTTTTAGGCTCCATGTCCTTCTTACCCATGTTGCCTGAGTTGAGGCATTGCACAACATGATTATTGGCTGCATGCTGCCCTCTTGTGTTGAACAGTACATTGCAAAAAGAAAACAGGAAAGTTTACAGACCAGCACTAGATTGATGTTTCTGCTGCTGATCCTCTGCATCCCTCTTTTCCACTGATTCCTCTTGGTCATTATTGCCTTTTGACAGAGAAACAGTGATCAGTTTGTCAAATACATGGATTTTACATATATATATATATTCTATATTAACAGCACATACAAGTTTGAAAGATTAAGGGAAGTTGTTGGTCACAGAAGTCTCCCAGCTTCTCTCCAAGCTGATCTATTGCTCTCTTTGTAACTTTAAAAGAGAAAAGTGGATCCTTTGATCCCTCACTGAAGGAGAGAAGGTCTTTCTCACATATGCTTTGCATATTGCTCCATTTCTGGGGAAAGGAACAGGTTTTAATGCAGAGGGGGGTTACAACAACAACACAGGTGAACGTCTCACCAATGCAAATTACTTTACCTGCAGAAAAAGCACGCTGTTTTCACTCTCTGCAAGGCGATCAAGCTCAGCATCCATCTTTTTAATTTCCTCCATCTTTGTCTCAAGGTTTTGAAGCGTGATGTCGATCTGATCTTCCACTGTCTTTGCTTGAGTTTCAATCATCTCCCTCATAGACATGCAATGTCTCTGAAGATGATCAATGGCTCTAACTATGATCGTTTCACAGTCCTCCATAATTTTGTTGGCCTCCTTCTGTTTTAAACCCAGCAGAACAGGATTAGTGTCCCTTATGAGCTGGGAGCGTGTAAACACAATGAAGCAACAGGGTTTCCTCACCTCAATTTGCTTAAACTTCTTCTTCATATTCTCCTGCTGCTTCTGCTGCTCCTGAAGTCTCTCCCTCAGCCTTGTTTGCATGGTTCTCAGCTCCTCCTTGGAGCATACAGAATAAAAAAGCCTTTATTTACACCAAAAACATTTTTTCCCCAATGTATAATGGTTTGTCTTTCCACCAATCAGTCTGCACATTCATTAAATTATGTTTTCATTTTTTCTCTTTGAATTCATGTTTTTGGTCTTTGTTTTGTTTTCTTATAAAAGACAAGTCAGACCTCTGTGCATATGGATCATATAGGCAGCTGCACAGGGTGCCCATATGTAACTCATGTAATCAGTGTAAAGTTGCAATTTCAATTAAATAAACTATTCAGTTCGAGATTGAATAACTTTAAACTCAGGTTAAAACACTGAGCTACACTAAGATAAAAAGTTTATGGACTCCAACACATTTTCTCCGTCATTCTCCTCCGCTCTTTGATCCGGCTGGGTATCCCAACTGTCCTTTACCCCAAAGAATCGTCTTATATCAACCTTAATTAAATGAAGAGATATCACAATAAAAACAGTTGATATTTAGTTGGAGAAAAAAAAACACTTTTCCAGCATGCTATTTTACTATATAAAATTAAAACTACATATGGTGTTCATAAAATGATACATCCATGTTTTTGTTTAGATTAATCTGAGTATTTAATTCGGGAGAAGTCCATGTCTTAAAATCCATTCATTTATAAAAAGGAAAAAGTAAGAAGAACAATTTCAAAAGGACTGCATCTGTTGGTTGTTTGCTCAAAAAGTAAAAGTTTCATACATGCATGTATTTAGGTCTATTTTGGCCAACAGTTGGCCAAAATGCTGTGAAGTGAACATTTGAAGAAGTTCCTGTACCTGTTTCCTTCTCCGCTTTTCCTTCACCAAACCATTGATGTGTCCATTGTGCTTGTCTGAGACACACAGAGAATATACATCGTTCTCATCTGTGAAGCAGTAAGTATTTAATGTAGAGTTGTGAAGCCCATACCAACCTTTCCCTGGTGTGTCTGCTGTTCTCTGGTCTCTTAGGGACTCAGCTGATTCTTGCGGTTTTCTTTTCCTGCTCCAACTCCTCTCTGTGTGTCTCAGCACCTGACTCAGAGTTGTGTTCCTGATCACATTGGGTCTGTAGAGGATCCTCTGTTCACATTCCGGGCAGCTGAGGTCCCTCTGCTCCGCGCCCCAGTGGCCCTCGATACAGTCCATGCAGAAGTTGTGTCCACAAGGGATGGTTGCAGGATTCCTGAGAAGGTTCCTGCAGATCCGACAGGAGAGGTGGTTAATTATGATAGGAATTTGAAGCTCTGCCATGTTTGTGTGGAGGAAAAACGGCGGGCTTTGTTACACAAGCTTTGTTTCGTTTCCTGCAAAATGACTCAGAGTTGTAGTGCTTTTGATTCGTCCATTTCAAAGTACAAAAGGGCGTTACAGAGTTATTTGAAAAAGGAAGAGCTATAAAATGAGGTAGATTAAATATTCTCTAACAGACCTCTGAGGCCTTCACAGAGCAGCTTTATGTGACTCCTAAAGGCAACTGGTTGCATAAAAGATTGTGTTTCAGACAAAAAGGGTCTGCATACAATTTAAGGTCACACTTTGTGTTATATCTGCATTAGTTTTTTTTCCTCTTCATAATTATACACTGCTTTTTTCGATCACATTAAATTCAAAAGAAATCCATTAAGGTTTGTGATGTTAACTAAATAAAAGGGGCTTGTGTGATTGCTTTACCAAATATATATATATATATATATATATATATATATATATATATATATATATNCATATAGGCAGCTGCACAGGGTGCCCATATGTAACTCATGTAATCAGTGTAAAGTTGCAATTTCAATTAAATAAACTATTCAGTTCAAGATTGAATAACTTTAAACTCAGTTTAAAACACTGAGCTACACTAAGATAAACAGTTTATGGACTTATAAGGGTAGCAACCTTCACCACATTAGCTCCGTCATTCTCCTCCGCTCTTTGATCCGGCTGGGTATCCAAACTGTCCTTTACCCATAAGAATCGTCTTATATCAACCTTAATTAATTGAAGAGATACCACAATAAAAACAGTTGATATTTAGTTGGAGAAAAAAAAACACTTTTCCAGCATGCTACATCAAATTAAAACTACATATGGTGTTCATAAAATGATACATCCATGTTTTTGTTTAGATTAATCTGAGTATTTAATTCGGGAGAAGTCCATGTCTTAAAATCCATTCATTTATAAAGAGGAGTAAGTAAGAAGAACAATTTAAAAAGGACTGAATCTGTCGTGTGTTTGCTTGTATCTAGTCCTTTGTTTCAACATCCTGTACCTGTTTCCTTCTCGGCTCGTCCTTCACCAAACCACTGATGTGTCCATTGTGCTTGTCTGAGACACACAGAGCACATATGATCTTCTCATCTCTGAAGTAGTAAATATTTAATGTAGAGTTGTGAAGCCCATACTAACCTTTCCCTGGTGTGTCTGCTGTTCTCTGGTCTCTCAGGGACTCAGCTGATTCTTGCGATTTTCTTTTCCTGCTCGAACTCCTCTTTGTGTCTCTCAGCATATCAGTCAGAGTTGTGTTCTTGATCAAATTGGGTCTGGAGGGAAAGATCTTTCCACATTCTGGGCAGCTGAGGTCCCTCTGCCCCTCGCCCCAGTGGCCCTTGATACAGCCCATGCAGAAGTTGTGTCCACAAAGGATGGTTGCAGGATTCTCGAAGAGTTTCCCGCAGATCCGACAGGAGAGGTGGTTAATTCGGACAGGAATGTGAAGCTCTGCCATGTTTGTCTGGAGGAAAAACGGCGGGCTTTGTTACACAAGCTTTGTTTCGTTTCCTGCAAAATGACTCAGAGTTGTAGTGCTTTTGATTCGCCCATTTCAAAGTGGAGAAAGGGCGTTACATTTCCAAAAGGAAGAGCTATAAAATTAGGTGGATTTCATGTTCTCTAACAGAACCCTGAGGCCTTCACAGAGCAGCTTTATGTGACTCCTGAAGGAAACCAGTTGCATAAAAGAATGTGTTTTAAGACAAAAAGGGTCTTCACACTTTTTGTTATATCTCCATTTGTTGGATATATTCCAATTCTCCATGAAAATATCATCTTCCCAGAGACAACTTTGACATTAACTGGAGGCAATGGAATCAGTGACATCTGAAACCTTAGAATGGGAACTATCAACCAGCTCATCTATAACATTGCTTTTGATAAGTAAATCAGTGGAAAAAGCCTAGGTCTAGCCCAAATCACCACAACAGAAGCCAGAACAGGTAGCTATACTACCACTTTTAAGGATTTTTAACACTGTAATGTGTTGTTTATAAAATAAATAGTTTAAACCAGTTGTTTACATTCTCTGTTTAAAAAAAGAGAATGTATTGTGATTCAATGTGATTCCAAAAAAGTAAAAAAAAACAAAGGCCTTGTTATGGCTTAGAAAACACGTTTTCATTCATTCATTTTTATTTATTTATTTTTTACATTTTCCTGCTTGCTAGTTGATTCAATTTAAGAAAATATGCACCAATTCTTATAAATAGAAAGCAATCTATTTGCATGGAACCATTCATACAGAAGGCAATCCAAAGTGTTTTATTTCATAGCAAAGCGAGAATGGAAAGGAAATAATAAAGCATAAATTGCATGCAAAATAAAGAATTGAAAATACACTGAATAAGAGCAAGTTCTAACCTTATATTAAACTGATGTTTAATTTCAAATTCACATCCACTAAAATCCAGTTCTCTGCTTCAAAATGGTAAACAGTTCATCAGTCAGATTTTTTGACTTGAAGTAACTGTAAACAAAACATTTTATTACAATTCAAACACACAGCTTTTTTGTTTGTTGTTGTTTTGTTTTTACCAAATTTTATAGACAAATAGCAGGGCAAAAATGAATTTAAAAATATCAGCCCTTGTTCTAACTTTTACGTGTCTTTTACTTGCTGAGTGGTTTGAATAGGTTATGGCCTTTTTTACATTTACAATTTCTGATCAACAGAGAATTATACCACAGATAAACTAATAAAATTTAAGATTATGTTTGTAAATTATGTTTCATTTATACATTTAGATAATATATCTAAACCAGACCTGCCTTATAAGACAATATAATTGCCCATATTGTTATTTGGGGACTTTAATGTCATTAATCTTTTTATTTTTTGGAAAATATTTTTTTGTATTCAATAATTCACCAGTACAACAAAGCACTTTACCTAAACAATAATAATAATAATAATAATAATACATTTTATTTGTAATGCACTTTACATTTAAGAAAATATCTCAAATTGTAAAATGTTAAAAGTCATATGTCCTGCTAAAAAGAAATGTTTTTAATCCTTTTTTAAAAGTCTGAATAGTCTGTGGTTCCCTTAGATGATCAGGGAGGGCATTCCAGGTCCGAGGAGCGGCAGAGCAGAAGGCACGATCGCCCATGGTGTTTAGCTTAGTCTTGTAGAGGAGGCGGCAGTTTGAGTGTTTTGAGTGGCGAGATCGTGTTGTAGTGAGAGGGGTGAGCAGTTCCTTCAGGTATAGTGGGGCATTTCCGTAGATGCACTAGTGGGTGAGAGTTTAGACCTTGTATTCAATCCTTGCAGAAACAGGAAGCCAGTGAAGGGAGTGGGGAATGGGTGTGATGTGGTCGTACTTCCGGACTCTCATCAGGATCATTGCAGCACTGTTCTGAATCCACTGCAGTTTCTGCAGACTCTTCTTAGTAATCCCGATGAGAAGTGCATTACAGTAGTCCAGCATGGAGGAGACAAAGGCAATGACCAGTTTTTCTGCATCAGCCAAGGTGAGTGTAGAACAGAGTTTTGAATTATTTCTTGGATGATAGGAGATTTTGCAGATGTGTTTGACATGGGGTTCAAAGGTTAGTTGTGGATCAGATCTAACATCGAGATTGGTGACTGTTGTGGAGAAGGGAATGTCCTGACAAGAGATGGTTATACCGGTAATGGAGGATGACTGGACTTTGTGTGATGTGCCAACAAGGATTGCCTCGGTTTTGGAGCTGTTCAACTGGAGAAAATTGTGTTTCATCCACGTCTTTATCTCCTCCAGGCAGGCAGTGAATTTTGAAGATGATGATGCTGTTGTTGAAGCTGCAGTAGGATGAGATTTTATGTACAGTTGTGTATCATCAGCGTACAAGTGAAATGAGACTCCATGATGGCTGATGGCATGACCGAGGGGAAGGATGTAGATGATGAAAAGGATGGGCCCTAGTACTGATCCCTGGGGGACTCCGCAGGTGACTTTATGTTGCTGGGAACTTGTATTGCCAATTGAGATGTACTTTGTTCTGTCAGTGAGGTATGATTGAAACCAGTTCAGAGCAGTGTCAGAGAGTCCAGTGGTTTTGTGTAGCCGGTTGAGAAAAATTTGATGTTCCACAGTGTCAAAAGCAGCAGAGGAGGGAAGGTGATCTTTTATCTGCTGCCATTCGTAGGTCGTTTGCGACTCTAACCAGGGCTGTTTCGGTACTATGACCAGAGCGAAAACCAGACTGGAATTTCTCAAAAAGATTGTTTTGTTTGAGTTGGTCCTGGAGATGGGTGGCTGTTACGTCCACAAGGCCACAACATATTTGAGGACACAGACAAAACTGAGGGTACAAAATAATTGATTTATTCTGTAGTTCACTCTCTTTCAATAGAAACCCTCTTTCTCATGGCAGCTGTGGGGATGTTCTGTAGTGAAAAAAAACAGAAAAAACAGAATTAAATATCCTCAGCTTCTGTGTCCAAAGAAAGGAAAAATGAAAAAAGAACAAAACAAAGTATTAACAGAAAGTTGGACCTGGTGAGCCGATCAAAAAAAAAAAAAACAGTACAGCAGGGGGCCAACCCAATACAGGGCCGTCGAAGCCCCTACTGGTACTGGACTACAAAAATAACTACTATACAAAATAAAGAATCGAAAACATGACAACCGGTCCCACCAGGCCAAAATCAAAACGAAAACAGCTTCCAAGCAAAGGCTAACAAAAATACCGCATGGCAGGTCGGAGGTGGTGGCTGTGGCCTACAGCAGCTGGAGAAAGGAGCGCCTTCTCCTTGGTGGAGATGAATGAGTGAGTAAAGGACGGCCTCCAAGATTAAAACCCAACCCCTTTATAGGCCGTCCAACAGCCACTAATTTACCCGGAAAAAAAGCAACTCCAAAACATACGAAATGAAAAGTTGTTAAACTAAAAGTCAATGTTTAACTATATAGAAAAATTACTTTAAAATAATTGTGCCCAAAGCACATAACAGTGGCAACAACAAAACCTGTCTTACAACACTGAGGAGCTAAAACATCTCAAAAAGCAAAATCTTATTCCCTGATGGAAAAAAAATAATGGACAGATGAGGAATGTGATCAAATATATCTATTAGTATGGAAATGATAATTAAACCATTTCTTTCCTGTGACACTAGCAGAGGAAATTTGTCATAGGGATCACTGCTTTACTTTAATGCATGATTCTGCATGACTGAGGCTAGTCCCTCACACCTTACTGTGTTCTATTAAACAAAACTACAATAAAATTAGATGTGCTTCTATAGTGCAAAACAGCTTCAAGTTTAATTTAACTGCTCAACATTTCCAAATAAAACTTCTTTTTTTGGTGTTATACTGAAGGAAGATATTCAGATTTGTCAACCTGATGTTTCATGAGGGTCAGATGGAATTCCTGCTATCCTGAAATTGATTTTAAATACTCATGCTGTAAATAGATTACATTTTGAAAAAATAAAATAAACTCAATTAACAAGCTGTAACTGAGCTCAGTGATCTCCACTCAACCAGCACTTTATTAATTCTTGCTAGAATAGTTTATAGAAGAAGTGACAGAGTAGATATTCCATCTCTGCTCTGCTCAACTGAGGAAAAGGTTGTTTTAATGCAATCAGATAACAGTGCGGCCTTTGAGAGTCATTCTCCTGCTTCTCTCTCTCTCTCAAAGACTTAACAGGTTTGGCCATAACAAGGCCTTTAGCTGTGGAAAACAAAACCACCCAGAAAACAACACACAAATAAATGAATAAAAAAAAAAAAAAACAGAACAAAGAACATACAGAAAATACAGAAAAAAGGAAAGTAACAATAGTCAGTGACATTATTCTATTTTGTTCAGGATTTTTTCATGTTTTTGTTTTGACCAAGTTCAACAGCAGCACAAAGTACAAGGTGCAAACAAGCAATAGCATTTACAAAACAGATCAAATATAAAAATACAACATTTAGACATTACAGGTGCAAGATAAGATAAAAAAATGCAGATCATTCCAACTGTCGGTCAGAGTAGAACAGAATCATTTTTCATTTAAAATGCTTTTGATTCTGTGCATTAAAGAACACAATGTAAAAAAAATCAAGTTTACATAACTTTATTCTTTTTAATTGTTTGGGTCCTTTAAATTAGACCATTTCTCAGAGTCATCAGGGAGCATAAACAAAACCATCTATCATGAAGCTACAGGTCAGGTCACACTTAGCCTAGGTGATCAGTCTCTGTTAAAATCAGCTGTGTCATTTTAAATCACAGATCCTGATGCAGCATTTCTCATCCAGCCAGAATCCTGGATACAGCGGCTCTGTGAAATTGGCCTCCAGTTTGTACAGAAATGTCATGCTGTCCGACACCTCAAAGAAAGACAGACTTCCCTCCTTAAATTCTAGATAAACACCTATTTTTTTACTGCTGGGCCTTTGTTTGAGGAGGATGCTCTCTGATTTGTGGCTCACAGAGTAGGACTTAGAGAGATCTAGACTCCAGGACTTTTCGTTGGCTCCAAAAGCTGACTTTTTTGTACTACTTTTCCTATCCAACCCTTTGTAAGCAAGAGCGATCTCTGCCTTGCCTCCCTTGACCTCCACCTCATAGTAGCAGCGCTCAGCCTGTAGACCCTCCCTGCACAGCACCTGGCGTCGACTGTTGAACCTCTCTGGAAAACATGCAGATGGGATTTGGCACCCATGGGGGGACAGCTTCACCTCTTTGTCATCATCAGAGATGATCAGGTCCTTATGAGCCGTTGCAGGGTCCAGAGAGAGCTCACAGGCATCTGGGTAATGAAAGAGAGGAAAATTATAAAGTTTCAGGGACAGAAAGTCAGGGGAGCACATTGAGATCTGAGGATGAACTCACACTGTAGAAAATCTTCTCTGGTTTTAGGCTCCATGTTCTTCTTACCCATGTTGCCTTCAGAGAGACCTTTGAGGAGGCATTGCACAACATGATTATTGGCTGAATGCTGCCCTCTTGTGTTGAACAGTACATTGCAAAAAGAAAACAGGAAAGTTTACAAACCAGCACTAGATTGATGTTTCTGCTGCTGATCCTCTGCATCCCTCTTTTCCACTGATTCCTCTTGATCATTAGTGCCTTTGACAGAGAAACAGTGATCAGTTTGTCAAATACATGGATTTTACATATATATATATTCTATATTAACAGCACATACAAGTTTGAAAGATTAAGGGAAGTTGTTGGTCACAGAAGTCTCCCAGCTTCTCTCCAAGCTGATCTATTGCTCTCTTTGTAACTTTAAAAGAGAAAAGTGGATCCTTTGCTCCCTCGCTGAAGGAAAGAAGGTCATTCTCACATATGCTTTGCATGTTGATCCATTCCTGGGGGAAGGAACAGGTTTCAATGCAGAGGGAGGTTTCGACAACAACACAGGTGAATGTCACACCAATGTAAATGACTTTACCTGCAGAAAAAGTACGCTGTTTTCACTCTCTGCAAGGCGATCAAGCTCAGCATCCATCTTTTTAATTTCCTCCATCTTTGTCTCAAGGTTTTGAAGCGTGATGTCGATCTGATCTTCCACTGTCTTTGCTTGAGTTTCAATCATCTCCCTCATAGACATGCAATGTCTCTGAAGATGATCAATGGCTCTAACTATGATCGTTTCACAGTCCTCCATCATTTTGTTGGCCTCCTTCTGTTTTAAACCCAGCAGAACAGGATTAACCTCCCTTATAAGCTGGGAGCGTGCAAACACAATGAACCGACAGGGTTTCCTCACCTCAATTTGATCAAACGTCTTCTTCATATTCTCCTGCTGCTTCTGCTGCTCCTGAAGTCTCTCCCTCAGCCTTGTTTGCATGGTCCTCAGCTCCTCCTTGGAACATACAGAATAAGTAAGCATTTTATTTACACAGAAAAAACTTTTTTTCTACTGTATAATGGTTTCTTTTTAAAAATCCATCCATCCATTTTTTAACACGCTTACTCCCAAGTCTGAGAGAGTCCACGCATGCTCAGGGAGAACATGCAAACTCCATGCAAAAATCAAACCCAGAACCTTCTTGCTGCAAGGCAGCAGTGCTACCCACTACTCCACGGAGCAGCCCCTTTCAAAAAAATCAGTTTGCATATTCATTGAAGGATGTTTCCATTGGTGCCGTTTGCATTTATTTATTTTGTCCTTTTTTGCTAAAACAAGGCTATATAGGTAGCTGCCCAGGACGCCATGTCAAAAATAGCACCTACTTATCTAACCAGCTGTACCCGGAGCACATTTTCTTTTCTTTTGATATTTGTCTATTCAGTGATAGAGCAGGAAGAAGACAATCTCAGCTTTTTATAGCTGGGTGTGTTTTCTATCAATCACACTGTTGCCATGTGGAGAATTTGCCTGCTTGTTGTGTTTAACATGCAAATATAGCCGGCGAGACAAACTGACATTTCTATTATACACCAAAAGGGAAATCCAGCTCCACCTTAAATGAATTGCTTGAGTTGATGACAAGTAATTGAATTAAGTTTGCCCAACTTAATTAATTTAAGGTTTTAAACTTATGAACTTCATAAACTAAGTTGGATCAGCTGTCCTAAAGATGTCCTGAAATAAAAGTTATTTCTTTAGAGTACATTTTTAAAATATCTATAGGAGTTTATTCTGTTAGCAATAAACAATAATAACTCTCTGATCTGTCTCTGTAATCTTGGTTAATAGCTGCATCAAATTGCTGTAAGTTTACAGTAACAGTCTCTTTGATTATAGAAATATTTACCAGAAACCTTAAGTGAACAGAAAAGTTTAAGTGAACATTTAAGAAGGCTCATACTAAGGATCAAGTCCTTTGTTTTCATATCCTGTACCTGTTTCCTTCTCCGCTCTTCCTTCACCAAACCAATGATGTGTCCATTGTGCTTGTCTGAGGCACACAGAGCACATATGATCTTCTCATCTGTGATGCAATAATTATCCTGTGAAATTTTGTGAAGCCAACACAAACCATTCCCTAAAGTGTCTGCTGTGCTCTGGTCTCTCAGGGACTCAGCTGATTCTTGCGATTTTCTTTTCCTGCTCATACTCCTCTCTGTGTCTCTCAGCACATCAGTCAGAGTTGTGTTCCTGATCAAATTGGGTCTGGAGGGAAAGATCTTTCCACATTCCGGGCAGCTAAGGTCCCTCTGCCCCTCGTCCCAGTGGCCCTCGATACAACCTATGCAGAAGTTGTGTCCACAAGGGATGGTTGCAGGATTCCTGAGAAGGTTCCTGCAGATCCGACAGGAGAGGTAATTAATTCTGACAGGAATGTGAAGCTCTGCCATGTTTGTGTGGAGGAAAAAAGGGCGGGCTTTGTTACACAAGCTTTGTTTCGTTTCCTGCAAAATGACTCAGAGTTGTAGTGCTTTTGATTCGTCCATTTCAAAGTGGAGAAAGGCGTGACTAAATTATTTGAATTCAATTCAATTTATTTATATAGCGCCAATTCACAACACGTCGTCTCAAGGTACATTACAGTTCACCAGATCATACAGTTTAATTGATTCAAAGTTTTCTATCTAAGGAAAACCAGTTGATTGCATCGACTTATTGACTTGAATGCAATTCCTCACAATCAATTCCAAAAAGAAGAGCTATAAAATGAGGTGGATTTAATGCTCTCTAATAGACCTCTGAGGCCTTCACAGAGCAGCTTTATGTGACTCCTGAAGGCAACTTGTTGCATAAAAGAATATTTCAGAGAAAAAGGGCCCACATACAAATGTAGGTCACACTTTTTTTCATTTGTATGTTTTCCTTTCTTTTTCATAATTATGCAATACTTTGTGTTGATCTGCCAAATTAAATCCAAAGGAAATCCATTAAGGTTTGTGATGTTGACAAAAGATGAGCTGTTGTCATTGCTTTACCAGCAAAAAAAAGAAAATATTTTTCAGAGTAGCCAAAAGCTGACATAAAAGTAGTTATGCTGCTATAGGCTTAGACTACTGGAGGACATGGGGATCCCTTTTTTCCACATTCTGCTTCATTCTATCTCTATTCTGCAATATTTGTTAGTTAAATCTGTAACATTATGCTGTCTATGCTTTTTCTCATAATAGTTTCATCTGGTCTGTTCCTGTGTGGCTGTGTCTACATCCTGGATACAAATATCAGCTTTGTTGCTGCAATCAAAACTTTGTATATTAATGTTGGAGCTTGTCCGGTCTTTCAGTGTAGTTATGGTTTTCTGAACTGGATGTGCTCCCTTCATCCTCTGACATGGGAGCTGGCTCGGAGATCGTCTGCCTGGCTGTGTGTTTCCTGGACGAGGCCGCCTGTGGAGATGGTTGACAGTTACGTTTTGTATCTCTTCTTCTCTGTATGTCTGCTTCTGTCTCCTTGAACCCCAGTCGGCCACGGCAGATTGGTGCTCACACTGAGCTTGGTTCTGCTGGAGGTTCCTTCTTGTTAAAAGGGAGTTTTCCTCTCCACTGTCGCTACAAGCCTGCTTNGCTCCTGAACCCATCCATTCATGAACTGCACATGAGACTACAAGGACTTGTAGCTTGGGAACTGTTTGAAGTATAGGCGCTCACTCATCGGTGCTCCACTCATTGTTTGGAACTTCATATGGATCCAAATTATTAATAATGCTGATTTTGTCAACATACCGGTCCAAGGCTTCTTTATTTAATGTGTCCCGGTAAATTCCAGACCCTTTTCTGGATTTGAACATATTTTCCCTCTACTTCCACGTCTCTTCGTTCAACAACAACGTTGTATCAGAGCTATGCTTATGTTCGCGTAGCCATCAACGCGAACATAAATGCAGTGTGAATGCTGTACTCTAAACTATAAGCTGCAAGGTGAAACTGGCAGACACAAACTGAAATTTAAAGCAAAAGCTGCTGTTGCAAACTGCGGGACTAGTTAAAGTCAGAAAAATGAAAAGAGCAAAACAATAAGTGGGAATGCTTAAGCAGAATGATATAAAAGGGTCATAATAAACATAAATAGATATAGCATATAGGAGGCTCATCTAGTAGTTTCCATATTCCCATTGTGAGTCTTTTCCACAGAAATAACAAGTGTATTTTGCAGTAGTGTACATAAAGTTATGTGTTCCTGTTATTATTGCAGAGCATGGCACCTGGCATCTTTTTTTCCTCAGACACTCTTATATCCCAATGCTGGTTTGTGTTCTTTTCTTTGTTCCTTCTCCTGCAAATGCCTGTAGTTAAATTCCTCTACAAGCTCCAGCATGAACACCTGATGACTTTCTTTTGCCTCTTTATGTACTGTCTGAAAAATATTTGCATTTATGCCAGCCATGCGAAGCAGGGTGTGAGACACCCAGACGCCATCTCTATGTTCCCTAATGCAGTGAATAGTTGGGGAATTTCTGATCCATGATAATATCACCTCGTTCGAAATGGTTGTAATCATCAACGTTGTTTTTGTTTTTGTTAGCTCAGAATTTCTAATCCTCATTTGCATCATAGGTACAGTATGTTCCTTTATGGCCATCGACTCTTACAGAAGGACGCATTGGAGTCATCAGATAGGTGTTTTGTGGTCATGTTTTTGTTACTTTGTGGGAACAGGTTTTGAGAAAAATTTATTTCAGTTCAATTCAATTCAATTGAATTCAATTCAGTTATACTGTATTAAAAACGGTAATTCAATTTTGCTACAGCCTGTCTAAGAACACCAAAACACACAGAAGGGCATTACTCTTCCTCTTCCATAACAGCTGGAGCTCAGTGAGATTGGATGGAGAGCGTTTGTGAACATCAGTTTTCAGTTCTTTCCACAGATTCTTGATTGGATTCTGGTCTGGCCTTTGACTAGGCAATCAACTGGATATGTTTATTTGTGAATCGTTCCATTGTAGATTTTGCTTTTGGTTTTGGATAATCATCTTGTTGGAAGATAAATCTCCATCCCAGTCTCAGGTCTTCTGTAGACTCCAACAGCTCTTCTTCCACAATGCTCCTTTATTTGGCTCCATCCATCTTCCCATCAATTTTAGCCATCTTCCCCTGTCCCTGCTAAAGAAAAGCAGGTCCAAACCATGATGCTGCCACCACCATGCTTGACAAGGGGGAATGTGTGTTCACAGTGAAGAGCTGTGTTACTTTGACACCAAACATAACATTTTGCATTGTTGCCACAAAGTTGGATTTTGGTTTAATCTGACCAGAGCAACTTCTTCCACATGTTTGCTGTGTCTGCCAGGTGGCCTGTGGCAAAATTGAAACCAGACTTTTTATGGGTATCTTTAAGAAATCGCTTTCTCCCATAATGTCCAGATTTGTGCAGCAGACAATTGATTGCTGTTCCATGGACAGAGAGTCCCACCTCTGCTGTAGATCTCTGCAGTTCATCCAGAGTGATCGTGGGTCTCTTAACTGCATCATTGATCAGTCGTCTCCATGTTTGAGCTAAGGTTTAGAGGGATGGCCAAGTCTGATACTTATTGTATTTCAATGTTAGTGCTTGCACAGAGCTCCTTAGGATGTTTAAAGCTTGGGAAATCTTTTTGTATCCAAATCTGACTTTAAACCTCTCCACAACAGAATCTCTGAGCTGCCTGGTGTTTTCCTTGTTCTTAATGATTCTCTCAGCTTCTGTCCAAGATGGCTGCTACTGTGTCTGCCTGAGAGTTTGTCAAGATTCAATCTAGCAAATATCTGCGAAATCCCATTTAGTGCATCAACTTGCTATCTACAATTAAACTAAGTGGATTTTGAAGCAACCTGGTAAACAAATTTCATTAAAAACCTGCTGGAATAACATCTTTTGTGGACTGCTTGAAGAGAGGACCCAAGTAGGCCCGAGTATCCACCAGTTTTCTGCGACCACGCCATCCTGAGATTTGACTAACTGATCATAAAGCCCAACATTGACTAGACTACATGTTCAATGAGTCATTCAATTTTTTGACTTAAAGGTCTTAGCTCATTTAAACATCTGCAGCTTGAGGAACAAAACTGGCGACATAACTCACATTTGGCAGGTAAATAATATTCAAATTCTAGCCTTGTCTGAAACACACCTTGATTCGTCTTTTGCAGTCACAGAATTAATGGTTTTTGGTTACATATTATTTAGAAGAGATAGAAACAAAAATGGAGGTGGCGTAGCATTTTATATCAGAGACAACATTCCAGTGAAAGTGAGAAATGATCTCATGTTGAAAAGTATAAAAGCGATATGGGTACAAGTTCATTTACCACACTTAAGACCTATACTAGTGGGTTGCTTATACAGGCCTCCGAATGCCAACTCTCAATATCTTGATGAGATTTGTAATATGTTAGATGCAGCCTGCAATGAAAACAAAGAAATATTGATTTTAGGGGACTTAAACATAGATTGGTTTTCACCAAATTGCCCACTGCAAAAAAAAACTTAGCTCTATGTCTGCATTATGTGGCCTTAAACAGAACATAACTCAGCCAACTAGAGTCTGCACGACTACACTGGGTAAATCTTCTACCTGTTTAGACCATATATTTACAAATGTTTCAGACCAGTGCTCAAAGGCAGTTTCAGCATCAATTGGTTGTAGTCACCGTAACATTATAGGGGTCACAAGGAAAACAAAATTACCTAAAGGTGGCAGAAGAGTGTTTAACGAGGAAGTTATGTCCCCTAAAAAGGCCGTTGTGCCTCCGGGCTTCCCCACCGGTTCTTTCCCTGGGAGCAAGTTATTTACTACTCTTAACTCAAACTGGGTAAAACCATATAAAAAAGGACTATAAAATAGGAGTAAAAAAGTAACAGAGTTTATTCCAGATCAGGTCGTTACAGGACAGAGGAAATGCTTGGAGCTGCACAGCTGTGGGCTCAGAAATCACGTCCGCAAGCGTCCGGCAAAGATTGAGCCCCGAACAAGGTCATCTCCTGCTTCTTATAGCTCATGACTCTATGTGTTGCATCATGTGGATGTTTAGCTGTCCGTATCAGAAACTGACACGCCATCCATGCCCAAGGGTTACAGATAGCTCTCCTCTATCAGTCAGGCTCCAAGATGTGCCCATATCCTGTGTATCTTTAAAAGACAAGAAGGCTGTACTATTTAGACGTCTTACTTACACAAAGGGACATCCACAGTGTGAAGGAAGGCCTTCTACTCTCTCTATCTGGCTAATAAAGTAACAATGCACATGATGTATAAAGAATAAACCTAACAGAAGAAATCCTTCAGCTCGGATGGTTAAAAACAAATTATTCATCAAACCTTCGCAGCCTGTCATGTTCTTTCAACCCCACCCTCCCTTACTTTCAAGTGCTTAACTCCTCCCACCTTCTCCTCCTCATTCTACCCCCTAAGCCTACCACCCCATTACCCTCTTCATTCCATCCTTCTAATTACTACCTTCATCTGCTTTCTACTATTCCCTTTGTCAGTGTTTCCATCTGGGGGTGGGAGGTCCTAAGTGGGCTCAGGGTAGGGTAGCCATTTCTTGAAGACTGCACCTCTACCTTTAGTATCCCAAGCCTTTAAGTATATCTCTGTTGAGGGTTTTATCCGGTAGCAGCAGATTTAACCTACGTGACAAAGATGAGCGGAGTTTCACAGTTTTCTTATTTTATTAATAACACAGAGTTGAACTTAAACATGGCTTCTCCCTATTCACGCCCGAGCCGAACTGCCCGTCTTGCGTGCTTACATCACACGTCTTATCACATACAAGTGATTGATTGGCTGAACCTACACAACATTCCCTGTCAAAATAAGAGCGTCACATATTAACATTTAACATCCCCACTCACTCTTATTCCATAACATAACATAGAAAACAAAATGACATAGAAAACAACTCATTAGATCTGAAAATAGAACTCATTACATCCCATTACCAAACGTGTGTTGCAAAGTTTCTCAACTTCAGCTTAGTAGCTGGCTTGGTCATAACATCAGCAATCATTTGCTCTGTAGGACAATACTCCAAAATAAACCTTCCATTGTTTACATTTTCCCTGATGAAGTGGTACTTAATGTCAATATGCTTACTTCTCTGTCTATTCACTGGATTCTTGGCCAATGCTATGGCGCCTTGGTTATCTTCGTACACCTTTGTCTGTGCATATTGATGATTGTCAACACCACTTAACAGTTGCTCTAAGTAAAGGCCTTCCTGTATGGCTGATGCTAAGGCCATATACTCTGCCTCAAACGATGATAAAGCCACTGTTGGTTTTTTTCTTGTTTTCCATGAAATCAGAGAGCTTCCCTCATTTAAACTAGTACAATACCCTGATGTACTTCGCCTATCGACCGAATCTGATGCCCAGTCAGGATCACTGTAGACTCTTAGGCCTAGTTTTTCTGCCTCACTTCTCCTGAAGTACAATTTCTTCTCTTTTGTACCTTTGAGGTATCTGAACACGTGTTTAACTGTGTTCCAGTGCTCCAGAGTTGGTTCAGTAAAGTGCTGGGAGAGTTTACTAACCACAAAGCTAATGTCAGGCCTAGTGCATGTGGATAGGTAAATCAAACTTCCTACGGCCTCCCTGTACTTTCTCGGTTCTTGCATTTTCTCTGCATCCTCTGTATATTCTAGTTTGGGTTCACATGGTGTTTCTCTGGGCTTGCAGTCCTGCATGCCAAATCTGTCTAAAACTTTATTCACAAACTTCTCCTGTGACATTGTTACTACGCCATCTGCCCGTTCAAAATCTATCCCCAGGAAATGTTTCAGTTCACCCATATCTTTCATTTTTAACCTTTCAGTGAGCATCCGTTTCACCTTTTTCACCACATTCTCATTGTTTGCAGCAATGATGAGATCATCAACCCAAGCTATAATGATCACATGTATCTGCAGCATTTTGGACGAAACCATTTTCAACTAGGCATGTGTGTAGCATTGCATTCCAATTTCTTCCCGATTGTTTTAACCCGTAAATGGATTTCTGTAGCTTGCACACTAACTTCTCACCACTGTCTGATTTCTTCTCAAACCCCTCAGGTTGCTCCATGTAGATTTCGCAATCAATTGGTGCATGTAAATAAGCTGTCTTAACATCCATCTGATGTAAGACTAAATTTTCCTGCACTTCTTTTTGCATCACAACCCTTACACTAGTCATGTCAGCAGTGGGTGAGAAGGTTTCGTCGTAATCTGTACCTGGTTTCTGATTATAGCCTTTTGCTACGTACCTTGCTTTGTACTTTTCAGACCCATCAATTTCGTTTTTCAACGCATAGACCCATCTACCCCCCACTGTCTGTTTGCCCGGTGGCAGCTGGGTCAGGGTGAACGCTTTGTTCTCCTCGAGAGATTGCATCTCCTCTTTCATTGCAGCTTTCCACTGCCTTGCTTTAGATGAGGTAATGGCGTCCTGGTAAGTATGAGGTATATCACACACTGCCCTGTAACAACAGTCCATGCAAGTGTTAAGATTGTCCTCTGTGTCACCTGTTTCATAGTCCTGCAGATGAGCCGGCCTCCTCTTGGCTCTTGGTGGGTTCTTTCTGTGAACAGTCTGTGTGACTTCACCTGGCTGGGTACGTTCAGTCTTTTCAGGTGAAGCACGAACACCACCACTTTCAACACTCTGACCTGCATTTTTCGGTTTCTCATCAACCCTCTCATCATCAGTGTTGTCAACCATGGTATGTATGTCCCGATAACCTGTATGTGACTGCTCTGTTTGTGTACCTTTTTCGTTTGCCGTCCTTGTTGTGAATTTCACCAACCTATGTTTCTGCACCCTCTCTGTGTCTGGGTAGTATACTAGATATGCCGGGCTGTTTTTGTCATAGCGTAGGAAAACGCCTTCATCACAGCGCGATTCCATTTTGCCCTTCTCTTGCTTGTAAGCAAAACATGCAGATCCAAACTTTTGCAATTTGGACAGGTTAGGTACATTGCCTGTGAACAGCTCGTATGCTGTCTTCTTTGTGCGCCTATTGTAACACCTGTTCCTTACATAAGCTGAGGTCTGAACAGCATAGTTCCATAAGTTATCAGGTAACCCGCTTTCGATCAGTAGGCATCTGCTCATCTCATAGAGTGTCCTCCAACCTCTTTCTGCAGTGCCGTTTTGGTGGGGCGAGTAAGGCGCAGACGTCTCGTGTCTAATCCTGTTTCTCCTTAACAGTGTCTGGAACTCATGACCTGTAAATTCAGTACCGTTATCTGAACGGATACACTTGACCTGCCCGTAGGGGGCTATGTCCGCCAAGAATTTTTCTGTGGCCGTAACTGTGTCACTCTTAGACTTGAGAAAATACACAAACATAATGCCTGAATAATCATCTGTAAATGACTGCACGTATCGATGTTCTTCTATGCTCGGAGTACGCATGGGGCCTGCCAAATCAGTGTGTACTAGCTCTAGGGGCCTTTTTGCTTTTCTATCTGGTTCCCTGTTTCTTGTCTGTGTAAATTTTCCCTGTGTGCACACCTCACATGACACATCCACCCCAGAAGAACCTCCCTTAATCTCCATGCCTTTCACCACACCTTGTAAATTTTTCACATCTTCATAATTACAGTGACCCAGTATCTGATGCCAGGTTTGCACATCATGACACACTTTTAGCTGGTCAGCATCCTTTTCAACAGTAGGTAAGTAATACAGGTTACCGTTCTCATGTATGTCGAAACTTTTACCGTCACTGCCGATTATTCGACTGTCCCCCTTTTCGAAGACCACCGTCGCACCTCCGTTGACTGCTCTCGACACCGAAAAGATGTCTTGTGGATATGTTGGCATGTAGAGCGCATCCCGTAGCTGCGCTCTGCTTTGTTGTCCTCTGCTGTCCAGCAGATGGATCACCGCGGTTCCTCTGCGTTGCGCCATCCCGTTGCACTTGCTTCCATCCGCCAATTCCACCGAATGGGTGCTCGGCTGGAATGAATGGTCGAAGCTCTCGAACTTGCTGATATCGTTGATGATGTGGGAAGTCGCCCCCGCGTCCACCATGATCCCCTTCCTGTTCACGTTACCCGGTGGTCTCTCTCGCTGAACGTTGTTGGCCATGAAGAGGGAATCGTCAGCTCCATCTTGCTTCTCCGTGAATTTTCTGGCGCCATCTCGTTCCTGCTTCTTTTTGCAGATGGACTCCGCGTGCGTGGCGTTTCTGCAATGGCCGCACCAGACTCGCTTGTAGCATTTTCGCTCTCTGTGTCCCTTTATTGCACACTTGTAGCACGTCATGTCTCCATCGTCACTTTTTCTGTTATTTTCTGTTCTGCTTTGCCCTTTGCCCGATCTCGCATGGGTCTTCATCACATTGTCTGTATTTTGTTCTGTCATTTTCATTTTCTCAGACTCTTCGTAAACGCGCAGCCTTCGCTTGAAGTCGGCGAACGTGACATTGTCCTCATTCTGTGTCACATGCACCGCTAACGGCTTGAACGTCTCTGGTAGCCTGCCTAGCACCATGGCCACGATCAGTCCATCACTGAGAGTTTCCCCTGCTTCTCTTAACGATGTGATAATGCTCTCTGCCCTTATCAGATAATCAGTAACAGTCTCTTTTTCATTCATTTGCAATCTTGTCAGCGACGTATACATGTTAATAATTCTAGGCTTGCTTTTACCGGCGTAATGTTCCCGCAGTATCTTCAGTGCCTTTCTGCCATCATCAGCCGCCTCATGCCTGATTAGCGACAGGCTCTTGTCGTCGATTAGCCTCACCAGCTCGGCGTAGCAGTCGGCATTCTTCCGACGGTCGTCGTCGCTCGGTTGTTCTGGTTCATCTCCTAAAATTGTCCCTTTTAGCTTCAGGATGTGAAGGCAGCTCAAAAACCTCGTTTCCCACAGGTCGTATTTTTCTTCTGACCCGTCGAACAGCAACTGTGGTGCTGGAGCTCCAGTGGCTCGGCTGGCCATTTTCACCACGAGTCCGCCAAAACTTCTCCTCAGCTCCAAAAACTGAACGTTACCGCGTAATACATCGCGTTTAACTAAGACTACTCACGCTCGCTGTCTTCGGCCCTGGGCCCATAACCTGTTGAGGGTTTTATCCGGTAGCAGCAGATTTAATCTACGTGACAAAGATGAGCGGAGTTTCACAGTTTTCTTCTTTTATTAATATCACGGAGTT
>NW_015150582.1:275424-278843 GCF_000732505.1 Cyprinodon variegatus
ACACCTCACATGACACATCCACCCCAGAAGAACCTCCCTTAATCTCCATGCCTTTCACCACACCTTGTAAATTTTTCACATCTTCATAATTACAGTGACCCAGTATCTGATGCCAGGTTTGCACATCATGACACACTTTTAGCTGGTCAGCATCATTTTCAACAGTAGGTAAGTAATACAGGTTACCGTTCTCATGTATGTCGAAACTTTTATCGTCACTGCCGATTATTCGACTGTCCCCCTTTTCGAAGACTACCGTCGCACCTCCGTTGACTGCTCTCGACACCGAAAAGATGTCTTGTGGATATGTGGGCATGTAGAGCGCATCCCGTAGCTGCACTCTGCTTTGCTGTCCTCTGCTGTCCAGCAGGTGGATCACCGCGGTTCCTCTGCGTTGCGCCATCCCGTTGCACTTGCTTCCATCTGCCAACTCCACCGAATGGGTGCTCGGCTGGAATGACTGGTCGAAGCTCTCGAACTTAGTGATATCGTTGATGATGTGGGAAGTCGCCCCCGCGTCCACCATGATCCCCTTCCTGTTCACGTTACCCAGTGGTCTCTCTCACTGAACGATTTTGGCCATGAAGAGGGAATCGTCAGATCCATCTTGCTTCTCCGTGAATTTTCTGGCGCCATCTCGTTCCTGCTTCTTCTTGCAGACGGACTCCGCGTGCGTGGCGTTTCTGCAATGGCCGCACCAGACTCGCTTGTAGCATTTTCACGCTCTGTGTCCCTTTATTCCACACTTGTAGCACGTCATGTCTCCATCGTCACCTTTTCTGCTATTTTCTGCTCTGCTTTGCCCTTTGCCCGATCTTGCATGGGTCTTCATCACATTGTCTGTATTTTGCTCTTTCATTTTCATTTTCTCAGACTCTTCGTAAACTCGCAGCCTTCGCTTGAAGTCGGCGAACGTGACATTGTCCTCATTCTGTGTCACATGCACCGCTAACGGCTTGAACGCCTCTGGTAGCCTGCCTAGCACCATGGCCACGATCAGTCCATCACTGAGGGTTTCCCCTGCTTCTCTTAACGATGTGATAATGCTCTCTGCCCTTATCAGATAATCAGTAACAGTCTCTTTTTCATTTATTTGCAACCTTGTCAGCGACATATACATGTTAATAATTCTAGGCTTGCTTTTACCGGCGTAATGTTCCTGCAGTATCTTCAGTGCCTTTCTGCCATCATCAGCCACCTCATGCCTGATTAGCGACAGGCTCTTGTCGTCAATTAGCCTTACCAGCTCGGCGTAGCAGTCGGCATTCTTTCGACGGTCGTCGTCGTTCGGTTGTTCTGGTTCATCTCCTAAAATTGTCCCTTTTAGCTTCAGGATGTGAAGGCAGCTCAAAAACCTTGTTTCCCACAGGTCGTATTTTTCTTCTGACCCGTCAAACAGCAACTGTGGTGCTGGAGCTCCAGTGGCTCGGCTGGCCATTTTCACCACGAGTCCGCCAAAACTTCTCCTCAGCTCCAAAAACTGAACGTTACGGCGTAATACGTCGCGTTTAACTAAGACTACTCACGCTCGCTGTCTTCGGCCCTGGGCCCATAACCTGTTGAGGGTTTTATCCGGTAGCAGCAGATTTAACCTACGTGACAAAGATGAGCGGAGTTTCACAGTTTTCTTATTTTATTAATATCACGGAGTTGAACTTAAACATGGCATCTCCCTATTATCGCCTGAGCCGAACTGCACGTCTTGCGTGCTTACATCACCCATCTTATCACATACAAGTGATAGATTGGCTGAACCTACACAACATTCCCTGTCAAAATAAGAGCGTCACATATTAACATTTAACAATCTCCTCAGATCACCTATGCTATCGTTCTGTTCATCCATCCCTTTGAACCCAATCTTTAGTCTCATATATTCATGTCCTTGCTTGTGAATGCATTCTCAGATGGCAGAACTCTGATTCTTTAAAGCTAATAAAATGATTTAATTGTTCTTGGATGTTAAAAGGCAGCTCTGATCAATTATTAGAACTTGGTGGATATTTCTCTCTTTGTTTTCCCCACTGACTAAGCAGGCGGAGGAGTGGTTTGGTTTGGTTTTGCGCTATAAGGGGAGCGGAGGTGTGACCTGCTTTTTACTTTCTGTTTTGGTAGAAATATAGGTGTGCGCAGAAATTTTCCATCAGTCTATAGACGAAGATGAATATTAAAAACTTTCTGATTGCTTCTTTTCCCCAGATTGCTACCTATGCTACAATCATTGTAATTTTTACAACCAATGTTTTGTTTGAGAGAGATGTTACCTGCACCTGCAACGATCAAACAACTCACTGTGCTCTGTACTTGTTTCTGCCAGCAGTAATAATAATGCTTTTACTACTTTGGACAGACAAGACCTTCAAGATCGCCTGCAGATATACTTTAGCTTACTGTCTCTGCTGCTGTAATCGTCCGATGGCTTTAGGCAGAGCTTGTCTTCAAATAGTAAAAGCTCTGATAATTGGACTGCTATGGATTATCTCTTTGTTGATCGATGGAGATTGGTATGCTTGTTGTAAGTTGGGTCGGACTGAGGCTGACGCTAAGATTCCCTGTAAGGAGACACATTCTCGAACTTCTGAAGAACAAGATGAGATAGATCGCCTAAAAAATGAATCACAGGTGAGTATTTTTCTATCATCAAAATGTTATGTTTAATTTTTAGTGTTTTACCTTGAATTCTTGTTATTGTGGAAAACCTTCTAATATAAAATAAATAAAACATTAATTATTACAAATTTGATTCACTTGTTAGGTTTTTGGCTTCTACGGTCTGCTTGGCATCATTGCCTTGGCTGTATGCTGGTCCCTAGTTGATTTTCGGAAATGCTGTAAATGCTGTAAATGCTGTAAAGACTGTAAATGCTGTAAAGACTGTGAATGCTGTGGGAAAAAATGCTGTGAAGCAGTAGGTTGTGATAGAAAGCTTCTCTATGAGCTGGTCATTTTGGAGCAACAGGAACATGTCCTGAATGAAATATGGATAGAAAAGGCAAAAGAAGAACTGACCGATAAAATCTCGACAAAACTGGGTTGGAGAAAAAAAACGACAAACCAAAACTGCCAAAATGAAGGAGGTGGAAATCAGCAACAGCAACGCGGCGACATGGATCCTGAGGCCCAGAATAACATGAGTGAATATGAAGCATGTTTTGAAGCAGCTGAAGAACTGATCGGAGTACGGCGGAAGAAAGATGAATCTGATGCGGTGGGTATTCATCAATCATCCATCCATCCATCATCCATACATCCATCCATCATCCACCCATCATCCACCCATCCATCCATCATCCATCCATCATCCATCCATCATCCACCCATCCATCCATCATCCATCCATCATCCATCCATCATCCACCCATCCATCCGTCATCCATCCATCCGTCCATCCATCATGCATCCATCCATCATCCATCCAT
>NW_015150582.1:278853-328311 GCF_000732505.1 Cyprinodon variegatus
CTGAAAATCAAGATCAAGCGAGCTTTTGCCCTTCTGCTCCACGGGAGGTTTCTGTCCTCCCTGAGCTCGCCTTAGGACACCTGCGTTGAATTGGTGTTATATAAATTAACTAAATTGTATTGGTTTCTCTCTAACAGCATATCATGATCTCTCTCATAGAGTGATGTCAAGACGACCAGACATGAATAAAGATATCCCTCAGTTTCCAGTTTCAGGGAGTAGTCTCATTTATCTGGCAGATATTTATCTAGCTATTAAACTAGCAGGAACATATCCCTAATCCACTGATAATGAATCTAGTCTATCAGAATCACTACAGTAATAAACAATGCAAACTTTATCTCAGCTTTAAATCACATAATGTAAAAGAAGAGTATTTTTTTTTCTATGTGCAGTCATCCCAGTCACATTACCCAAGAAGCCACTGAATTCCACTCTGGTGAAAAAATTGCAGCAGGTAACATCAAATATGCAGCACAGTGGCTGCAAGTTCTTTTTCTCTGCTACAGATAGAAAAGATCTCTTAAAAAAAGGTTTAAATAAGCAATGGTACAATTTTATTATATTTTAATTCATGTAGAACAAAGAGTCATGATAAATATGTTGCACAATTTACACCCATCTATATTTTCTTCACCACCCTTATAAACAAAAAAACAACTAAACTTTAATAACATGTAATTAATTTTCTATTTCAGTTCAAATAAGCAACTTGAGGAGTGAAGTCAGAAATATGTTTGTCAGACAGACAGTAACAATTGATTTTTGGGTAAAGGTTTTGAGCCACTTCTGGTTCAGCCTGTTGGTCAGAGATGTCTGATGACTTTATACGTACTGAGCAGAGCTCAGTACGTATAAAGTCTAGAAAGTCTGGTCCGTTGTTCCTAAACTAAAGCATTAACACAGAAAGGTTACTATGAATGCTTCAATTAAAATCTGTCATGTAGTGCTTCCAGCAGATTTACCAGCCCATCCAGGCAGGTGAGAGGCACATGGAGAAATACCTGCAGCTCTGAGGAAAACCATTATCAGAGTCATTTATAAAATGTGACCAATGTAGGGGAAAGCTTTGAGGAACCTTAATATAAAAAAACTCGCCTTTGTCAAATTTGTCCCTTCTTGATCAGGATTCACTTTAATACTAAATGTCTTAAAGGCCAAGGTTTAGGTCAGAAAGCACTTTGTTTGAGGCTTGAACAACCTATAAAACCACAAAGTTACCAGCTGACCTCAGAGGGAAATCCAACCGTCAGCGCATGTATCGGAATGCTGCATAAAGAGTTTGATCTGGTTCAAACTGTTTATTTAAGAAGGTAAACTAGGTTTTGCAGCAGTTGAGCCTCACTCCAGCAGTTCCTCCCAGGAAATAGGTTTGGAGAAGACCTCGCGCTCCAGCCAAAGGTCATAGTTCATTTGAAAGTCCTCTGGAAGGTCCACTCTCTGCCCCAGGACGCTCTGCAGGCAGTTGTCCACAGGAAGGAAGTCTGGATTACTGTGGCTCTTGTCGTAGCGACGACTGTTGAAGCGCTCAATGCTGGCCCGAAGAGCGCACTCCTCAGCCTGGAAGTCCCAGGGACGGGCGTCCAGATCTGTTCAAACAAAGGTGTCAAACAACTTTGGTCTAATGATGCTCAACGCAACACTAAGAATTTTTTATTTACCTTAAAGCTGACAACTAAATCTACACATTGTTTTTTTTTATACTGAAGGAGATGGAGTATCAACACAGAAACCCATTAAACTCACCATTTCCATAAGCCCAGTCATCGTTGAGACGATGTCGCACCTTCTGGTAGATGGCAGACATGGTCTTCATGTTGCTCTTCCTCCACTGACGCCCCAAGTATTTGGTCTGCACTTTGAGCAGTTTGAGGACATAGAGCTGCATCATGGCCTGCTTGACCTTTAACGCCCTCTTCAGGATGGGAGCAGACTTAAACACCACTAACATCTGTTGAAGAAGAGCTTATGAGAAGGATGTAGCTTGAAAGTATTGCCTGAATGAGCTCTGCGCGATGTTGCCATCTCACCATTGTTCTGGAGTGTTTCCATTTGGTCAATTTGTTCAGGATTCTGAGCAGGTTAATACACGAGAACAGGTTCCTCCAGCAAAACTGGGTGTTGTCTCCTGCTTCCTGAGACAAAAATCGATCAAAGTTAAGCTAAATGCTCTGAAATTAACTGTCAAAGCTGCAGCTGGAGTCAGAAAACTCACCAAACTCTCAGCCGTTAACTCGGGCATCTCATGGACAACACAGTAAGGAAAGTCAAGCACTGAAATGCTGATAAGAAAGCAAGGAAATCAACTCTAGCAATGTTCTGAGAGGCTTCCGGTCTAAAGGAATGATGTTTACTTCAAAATAAGGGAAAGTTAATGGTACCCATTTTTAGCTGTGATGTAAGACATGATGTTCTGATTGAAAAACTTCAGGACGAGAGGGATGCAGTTGGCAAACACCAGGTGCTGAGCCATGAACTCAAACTGTTTACAAAAAAGGAAACAAATACAAGCTTTTATCCCTTCAGATAAAGACATAATTATAATTATAGATCTAATTATCAGACATTTTCACAAAAACCAGAGGTTTTCTCACCTGGTAGATGTGGTTCAGCTTAAAGTGTTTTAGAAGCAGCAGCAGGATGGCAGAGATGGCTTTAACAATTATTTCTTTGTGACGATTCACATCAACTCCAAGTTTCATGCTTTGCAGAACCGTCGTCCTGCACAAAGACAGGTGGAAGATTAGAAAAAGAAAATCAAGTCAATCCCTCAATCTAAAACATAAACTAACTGCATGTTGTATCAATGAGACGAGCATCAATCAACCAAACTGCAACAGATGTTCAGTGTTGTAGCTTTTTTGTTAATACAAAGAATATATCCTTATATTATCCAGTCATTGGAGATTAATTTAACTACCCAAGTGCTGCAAAAACCCTCTGATATCTAGGTTTCTATCAGTCAGGTCTGATGATTTCAGTGTTCAGTTTACTTACGGCATCTCCTCCGGCAGAACATCTGCCAGGATGTTAATGGAGTCGGTTTTAGCTTTAGATGTCGGGGCGGCAGCGAGCAGGATCTTAAGCAGTGCAATCTAACAGTCAGAGAGGCAATGTCAGTCTGCAAGCTTTAAAGTGAGTTATCCTTTTGAAACTATTATACATCATAACATCAACTGGGGAAAACAAGCCAGAACTGAAACATTTTTAATTTTTAGAGTGTATCTAATGTTTGCAACAGAACCAAGTGAAATTAGCTTATTTAAGTTGCTCAAAGGAAAGAGAAAAGATGTTTTCTATATTTTGCTGCCATAATTTAAATAAATGTTAAAATAAATACATAATTCAAAGATCATGAGATCCCTTAAGTTGTAAAAAAAAAATAAAAATTCCAATTCTTTTTCATTTTATACCTAAAAATAGCACAAATTAGCTTCATCTTAAGATCATTTTGATCAAAATCAGTTCCAACCAGGGACCAAAAGGAAAGCTGAAATATGATTATTTTTGTTCCGTTAAAGTACAGTACTTAGGGAAAAAACTATTGTAATGTCTAAATTGTTCCATATCATATCTATATTATTCCAAAATTAAAAAGGAAGACAAGCAGATGCAAAAAGGAATGAATATAAATAGCATCTTCCATGTTGCAATCTATCAAGAGGCAACATAATTCTGGGTCTTTTTCTCTGTGAACATGTTGGATCTTCTTCAGGTTAGCGTTAAGCAGAGCTCTGAGCTGATGCTATTAGAGCTAAGAAACCTGCATTATTTCCTATGGAGTTTTCAATCACCGCTGCTGAAACCTTCTGAATAACCTTTAACAGTACCTTTGACAGGCTTTGATGTTAAATTTCCCACAAAACCAAACAGAGCCAGCAGCTGAAGCTGCAGGAAGCATTTACCATGTACTGGGGCAAAATGGGCAGAATTCCCTGATAGAGCAGCTCTGTGGCACACAACTCCACCTCCTCTTCACCCTAAATACAAAAAAACACAGATGGAGAAGCATTCTACTAACCCATTTCAAGACAATTTATGATAGATTTAATTCCCACCTACCACCGACAGAGGGGTTTTCTGATATTCCTCCTCCTTTGCCATCTGGATCTCTGCTACAGAAATATACTTATGCTGGAAGAATAAGATGAAAATGAAGTGATCACAAACAGCATAAAAAACACTAATAGTTTTGCTCTCTTCATCACGTTGCAGTACCTGCTTTAGCGTCTTGATGCTCTCATGAATTGGCCTCGGTAAACCGACCACTGTATCCGTATCACTGCAGGATGGGAACAAAAAGACAGCTTTATAATGCACGCATGTCACATTTTTGGTTATTTTAACTCGCATTAAGAAACTCACCTTCCCAGAGTGTAACCGATAAATTTGCTTCTGCTGGATTCAAGAAAGTTTTCAATATCTTTTTCCCTATTGGATGAAAAAGATAAAAATCACAAAAAAAAGTTCTATAAAATCCAAGCTCTGTATAGCAGCTGTAAACAAATAAAAACAATAAATGACGTATTGTTTTCCCTCAAACTATCTTGGTTTACTGTGCCGTACCTGACTTTGGGAGCCCAGGGTAACCCCTTAGGGAAGGACACCCTCTCCGAAGGTGGATGAGGAATGGGTGGAGGCATCACCTCGTCTCGTTCCAGAGGGAACGTTTCTGGCTCCAAAGAGTTGTCATTGTCGTCGTTATCTTCTTCGTCCTCGCGTGAGTCGTCAGCCTTATAGGGATCCTTCTCGTTAAAAGCATCCAGGTTGTCCTGTTTAATCAGGGCCTAAGCAAAAACCAAGCAGATAATCACACCCTGACTAAACTGCAGCGAGACACAATGAGGAGACTATAATATCATAGCAACTGTAGGGGAGTGACAGATGAATCTATGTTGTTTAATTGGAAGGTTGATGGAAGCAGAAACATGGAAAGATAAATGGATCAATATTAGACATGCACTCAATATTAAGTCTGCCATAATAAATGTTGAGGTAAAAAAAAAAAACATTAATAACATCCAGGAAGTTGTAGATAATATACGCAGAATGTAAGCAGAGGCTCAGATATTAATCATAAAGTGAATTTAAAATAAAAAAACTTTTCGATTTGACTGATTTGCATTTTATTCATTAGTCTAGATAGACGAAATATAAATAATAATCTCTATTGCAGCTTCAGTGTGTGCAGTTCTGGTGGTGATAAAAAATTGCTTTGATGCAAAAACTAATATTTCACATGTAATGTATTCCAACACATCTGGTTATTGGATAACGTTTCAATTTATGCTGGAGAAATCTATTGAAAAACTACTGCATGGAGTTTAAATCGTTTAGCTAGTAAACAAAACTAATTTTAAAAAGGATTTGCTAATCATTTGCTTTCTTTGATTTTAACTAGAACTCAGATATAGACCGTGAACTGAAGACTGAAATCAGTTTTTGGAACCTTGTGTTCTCGACGAGCCCGTTTCTGCTGCTGTTCTATGAGATCAGACGCTGACGCCGGAGGAGAAGCTGCCCTCATGCTGCGGATGACCCGGATGCTGTCCTCTGGGAGAGGGGGGAGACCCAGCTCCTGACGTTTGCGGATTTTTATGGTCTGAAGCTGCTCAAACCCTCCCAGTGTGAACTGAAGCAGATGGGGAAAGATTTTAAAACACAATGCCAGACCGAAAAGGATACAAGAGAGGCAGTGTGAATTGACCCCCCTCACCAGTATGCTCTTCCAAAGCAGAAGCAACACCTTCTTCATGGGAAAATGTGGAGCATGGCCGCTGCAGAACTTGGTGACCATTCCAAAGAGCATGACAGAAATCGGCTCATTGTTGAAAATAGGCGAACCTGGATTTTCATGTTAACAAATTACAAATAGGTTTCACATAAAATTCTCAACATGACCTTAAAATGACTGCATCTTTCTTTTTTTTTTTTGTAGAAGTTTACCCAATTCAGCTCGGAAGGTTTCCTTTATGATTTTCCATTCAGGTTTGTCAGCTGGGTCGTCCTGCTGGATCGTCTCCACCATCAGATACATAATATTGAGCAGCACTCTGAGATCTGTGCTGTCAGCAAGCGAGATGGCCGGCTTTCTCACCGCACTACTGCAGGCAGCACTGTTACTGAACAACAGAAAATGGTTCTCAGCTCAACATTGCTCCATTCAAAGCTTTGTAAATACATTTTTAACATCCAAATCCCACATTTTGCCTGAGTCAAGTATCCATTGCTCGTTCTCCCTTCCCAGTCTGTTTTAAAATGCAAGTACAAAACTTCCCTTTGGATTTGATATCACTACAGAGATCAAATATTAGATGAATGAATCCTTTCTGCTCCTATCAGATCATGTAGAAGGTGTAGCAGGTCCATTCAGACTGATATACAGAGAGACGGAGGATAGAAAAATCATAAGTTAGCTTAAGAAATGTTAGCCATACTCAATCTCCATGTTGAGAAGTTCCACAAGAGCAGAGAAGGTTCCAACATCCAGCAGGAGAAAGATGTTATATCTCATCCAGTACTGGACCTCAGCCTCACAGCTGCAATCTGCAAAGGTCCCTGAGAAAAAAAAAAAGAAATATACTCCTGTGAAACAAACAAGAAAAAAAAAGAATGAAATGAAACAGTGAGCATGACTGCATGACTTGTACTGACCCTGAGCCATGTAGAGAATGGCTCTGGCAACTTTCAGCCTCTTCTCACGAGCAATGAATTCCAGACCATCCAAAAGACGCATTGCGTGAGCTCTTTGCTGAGCTGCATCAAGGTCTGTCCACTTCTTATCCGACACTGAGGTCCAGATAAACAGAATATGATGTTATAAAAAAATATCTTAAATCTTCCAATGGTAGCTTATGGAAAAAACTACATACCATGAGCTCTGAACTCCTCTTCAAAGCACTTTCTGTTGAGAGCAAACTCAGGTCCTTCAGTGTAACTGTAAAGCTCTGAAATATTTGCAAATAATTATCAAAATAAGAAGCACGATGCATGTATATTAAACTATGATTTGAGTTCTATCAAATAAAAAGAGGCAGTTAGAAATCAAGAGCATACATACCTGACAGCTCCGCAGCCCACTTATCTGTATCAGAATACTCAAACTCAAGATCTGGAGACTCAGACAGACCCTGTGAATAATAGGGCTGTGGTCAGAAATGATCAGATCAAGCTTTGTTTTTCGATATTCAACCAAACCACAAAAATACAAGAGAGAAGACCAAGACCTAAGACAGACTTAAAAAAGATCTACACCTCATAATCATTAAAAACATCTTTAGAAGTGTGACAGCAAAAAGCACATATTCCTAAAAGCCATTCAGCATGAGACAGAAAGGTGATATAGTGCAGCTGGAGTACCACACCATGAGTGTGTTAATATAAGCTTAACAATTATATCTAAAATATCACAGAAAAACCAAAAGTATATTACAGCAATGCTATACAGGAGCAACCAACTACTATGTCCACAGATTCCAATGTTTATCATTTTCAAAAAGCTGCTCAGTGGACCCAGTGGGTGGCACTGCTGCCTTGCAGCAAGAAGGTCTGGGGTTCGAATTCCGGCCCGGGGTCTTTCTGCATGTTCTCCCTGAGCATGCGTGGGTTCTCTCCGGGTACTACGGCTTCCTCCCACATTCCAAAAACCTGACTATTAGGTTAATTCTCCTTACGTGGGATAAGCGTGACGAAATTAAAATTAAATCAGTGTTGTTTTTACAGTTAGGCATCACTGTCTCATAAACTGACCGGGGTTATATGGGTTCTATAGGTTGTTAATGGCTCATTTGGAAGGAAAAACACCGAAAACTTGCCGGTAAATAGGTCTTAACGACCATTTTCCTATTAGTCACACGACATTTAAATTAACTAATGACAGGCTTCTGCAGACCTTCTGGTTCCTTTTATCGCCTGCTCTGACATATTAGGATGTGTTTTATTAAAATAACATATTTATCTATACAGAGAGAGTTGCATCGCTTTGTTTGATGCAATAAAAGAGAGAAAGGCAGCTCTGGCCTTTGATGGGCTAATTTAAGCTAGCTAGCAACAGCAAAATAAGTATTCAGAAGTATAACCGAAATACTAATTGGCAATGGCTTAACAAAAGTACACTGCTTAAACGACACAGAGCTACCCTTTATTTCCATCGGTTCTAATATTACAATATTCACCCTAAAACTATGAGTTAATCCACAACGAGCGAGCTAGCCGTTTTTACAGAGGCAAAAGGAGAAAAGGCCTTCGTTCGTTGCTCTCTGATAAACCATGACAATAAACATGTCTCCCTTCGTACCTCGGAGTCTTTTCTTGGGGTTCGAGGAAATTCGCCCCTGCCTCCTTTATTTGGTAGCATCGCTTTCTGTTTATTGTTTACAGGAAGCCCACCACCATTCCCACCGACCTCCATAATTCATTTACAGCCGCAGTGTAGTCTCGCGAGATGAAAATAAACTCACGAGAACTAGTTTGTGACGTTTGCGTGTCTTGGAAAAATGTACTAACATTTCTATCGAGGTGGTTTTCAACAAAATGAAAGAATGAATGCGAAGAGTTTTCTTATCAATTTTTTAATTATTAAGGCTAAATTTCATCTTCATAAATGCAAATTTTTGAGAAAAAACCTGACTTTTCAGTTTTTCTGATTGAATTTAAACATATATTTACAATTCGACCTTCTACAAATAAAAAAAGCAAAAACAACTTTATTGGCTTGCAATCAAATTGGAATTTTAGATAATTTATTGTGTTGACTCACTGTGGCATCTGGTATTTTTGTCACCTTTGGTACTGTTTTTCTTTAAACAAGAGTATTTTGTCATTTCTTATTATACTTTTATCGTTTTCTGTTAATGCTCCCCCTGGCAAAGGTTTTTGTTGTTTTGTGATATGTTCACAATGCAGTTTTGTATTGTTGTGTATTGTAAATAATAAAGTTTATTAAAAAAAAACATTTCTATCGAGGTCACAATGTGTGACGTCTTGTCACCCACTGTCAAAAATTCATAAATAACAAATTAGAATATAAATATATACACAAAACAAACATATTAAAAATACAACTACATAAATAAATAAAAAATTTTTAAAAGTTTTTAAAAGATAGTAATACTGTGGAATTTGAAGCTTCCCAGTTCTGGGTCAACTTCTGGCCTGGTGTCTTTCTGCAGTAGGTGTCTAAATTTCAAAAAGATGACTTTAGAAAAGCCAAAAAAAATCCTTTTTAAGTTTAGTAAACCAACTTATCCAATATCGATTTCTATCCCTATCCTAGTGTTACCATCTTGACAGATTTTACAACAGTACGACTTTGATAAAGTATATTATAGTTCTTTAAATTAATAAAGCATTAAGTTGGAAGTGCCTTGTCAAATTTTAACTTTACAATAACAAAAAATGTGTACTAGGGGACACTTAGTAAAGCCTTTTTTACAATGTGTGTGGGGAAATAATCCAAGCAGGCAGTTTTCAACAGTCAAACATTTATTAAAAGAAATGGAGGACAGAATTCAGATTTTCCAAACAGATCTTGTCAAGCGCTTAACCTAAACTCTGATAATATTTAAAATATAGGGTAAATCATTTAGGGATCTAGCATTAAAATTAAACAACATTCTACCGTTACATCACATTGGGACTCCACAATGACAGTAGCTGGGTTTCACATTCATTTGTGTCAAAACACATTAATTGTGATTATAATTAAGCAAAAATAGATATATATACTATATAGATATATATACTATCAAGAACTTCAACAAGAATATATTTATTTGCTTAAAAGAATAAAACTGAGGAAAAACATACAATAAAAAAAACATTCAACATGTTGATAGTGTGTAAAATAATGTTCTGCTATTATAGATTTATGAGAAAGCCCCAAAAACTATTAAACAAACTCCTTAAGACAAAATAATGAGGGTTTGGGTGCATAGCTGTCTCTACCTCAGGTCAGAGCTTTAACATGTGTTGAATTAGTTACCAAGCACTGTAAATATAAACCACAATGGTTACAGACCTGGCTTTCTCCAATTTATCTGGGTGTCCCTGGCTTTGATGCCATTAAAACTGTCAGTGCAAACATGTAGGAACTGTTAGCTAAAAAAAACAATGGGGAAAAACTGTTTTCTTATGAGCTATTAAAGACATTACATTACAGTAATTTTATCTTATTTTAGAAGATTTCCAAAACATGAAACTACATATTAAACATAACAGCCTCCAAACTCTGCAGCTTTAAAGTTCAAGAAATTATGGCATCTGGTTATAGAGGGGAAAAGGTTATTATTGGGTTTTCTCAAGCTACACAAAATACTGCTTTGAACTGGCTAAAAATGATAAGAGGATATTTGCTGACAAAAAGGATTAAGCAAGCTTTGGTTTGAAACTGGCTGTAAATAAGCTTTTTTTAACTTTCATGCATATAAAAATTACTAAAAAAAAAAGACATCTGGTGCATAATATAAGAACTTTCTAATTACAAGTCTAATGAAAAATATAAACGCTTCAAATCTGTTGTGAACTCAGAATTGAACAAAAAGACTTGTACTTTTATCAGGTCAGTGGAACATAAAAGTATTAAAACCACTAGAAATAGTTTTTTTTTTGTAATGTTATAAAAGGGAATTTTAAAAGGATTCAGAGATTAACCATTATAGTGAAAATCAGATTAAATTTATCTTGTAAGAAGAATATATAAAAATGATGCCAATGCCCTCAGGTGGTGAAAACATTATCATTTAAACATTAAAAAAGAAAACCCTATCTGTTCTGGTACACAGGAACCAAAGTTACTTTTTGCCCAGATCTTCAGGTTAGCTGTGTTAGTAGCAATATTACTAAAGATCAGAATACCTCTTCTCCTTTCAATGGAATGTCTGTTATGAATACATGTTTTATAGTATCATAGAAACATTAAAGCAGCACTGAGCTATATTTGGCCATCAGGTGGTAGAAGTACTCAAAACAACCTGTGTAAATAAAGGATTGATTTCAGTCGCTATGGCTCACCCTGTAAGCGAACCATTCTCGTTATCATAATAAAGCCTCTTACTAGGCAACTTAAAAAAAAATAAGTCCAGCAACAGGACATTTAACTCACACTTGGTCCACTTTCAGCAAAAAAAAAAAAAAAAATCAACGCCACTCATCATAAAGATAGCCCACATCCAAACATGGTTTCACAGCCATTCTGCATCAACATTACAACAAAAATCCAGCATCCAGCTAAGAGAATAACTGGGAGCTGTTAATTGGTGCATTCTATGAATGCTTCTTTCCTAATTACATCTCATACAGTAATCATATACAAATGACAACATATTTATCTTAATTCTATTTTTCCCTCTTCATTAATACAAACCCTTTACTCTGGCTGTCATTTGGCACTGTTTACCGAAAAAGCTATCAGACATGATTCAGCAGGTAAGGAAACACATTCAATAAATTTTCTTTTAGACATCTGGGTGCTGTTATTATTACATTAACCTTTTTATAGCCGATTAAGTGCCACGTGCGTCAGCTAAAGGAAGCAGCAGGTAAAATCTTTCTAAATATAGCTTGTGCATCCTGTGAATAGTGTAAAATACATTATACTTATATGATTATACAATAATATCTTTTGCCAGATGGACGGTTAATCAAAAACATACAGATCCATATAGAGGTGTTCTATGTGCCGGCAGCCTAATACCTGTAGGAGCAAAAAGGAAAAAGAAGTTTAAATAAATACATTTGGTGAGGTTTGGCTTTTACTTCATCAAACATTTTAAAAAGCAATAAGAGAGAAGTTCATTTGAGAGGAAAATATATAATGTATTGATATCAAGTTATTTATGACCTTATTTTGAATGTCAAATTACTAAAGTTTTAATGCTAGCTTCAAGAAGAGGCATTTGCTACATCCTAGTTTTCCAAAGATTTGCTTCCTAAAATGTATGCTTATTAGAGGAAGTGTTGTAAGTTGCATGTTTTTTTTTATTTGAAATGTGTATAGTAAATACGCACCTGTAATAGTTTGGCTTAAAGGGTCCATTTTTATTTAAACCCAGGTACTTTGCCTGCTCATCAGTGAGCTCTGTCAGATGGGCATCAAAAGTGGCCAGGTGCAGACTGGCAACGTACTCATCTGAAAAAGCAATGAAAAAAATTAGACAGACTGTAAACATTCAGAAGACTTTAAAGTCATCATATCTCTAATAAGAGTTCCACAAATAGTTTTTGACTACAGGCCAGTAAATGTGCATATATATGTATATTATAAGAACCGCAGCGTTTGTTGGACCTTATTTTTCTTGACGTTTTTCTTGAAATTGAAGCAGTGCAGCCAAGATAAATACTACAAAATTAAGAGAATTGATTTTTTTAAATAAATGTATACATTTGGAAATAAGAAAAAGAAAGGTTTAGGTTGTGAATGTAGGTTAGTGTTTCGGATTGATTGTAGGCCTGCAGAGAAGGCTTTGAAGGCTCTGAACATCCACTACTCCTTGGGACAGATACAGCTGTGTTTTCTGCATCAATGGAATTCTACAGTTTCCCATGGGCTTTGCAGTGACTTCCTTAAAGTGATAAAGTGCATCTGCTGCAACTATTAGTTTTATGACAAGAGAACCTCTACCACACACCCAACAACTGAGAAAGCATAAACGTCAAGAAAAATAAGGTCCAAGAAACAATGTTGTGGCTCTTATTACATGTATGCACATTTACTAATTTATATATATATATATATATATATATATATATATATATATATATAAACCATTTGGGCATCAAAGGGTTAAGATGTAGAAATTGATGGGGGGGTCCCACTGAAGGCCAAGACACCAGAAGCCCTGCCCTCCTCTGGTCCGTAAACTAGCATAAAAACAGTGCCTTGTGTGTGTTACTGTTCAAACACACAAATAGTTAAAAGCATAAAATATATATATTTGTTTGCAACACTTATCCTCCAGTCTCCCTACTAGGGTGTTTATATTCTAGTAAATTCACATGGTACAGTATCGACTCCTAAAAAAACTACCCTGATTCCTGTAAAAGGTCCTTGCTGTGCATATATGCGTAAACAACAATTTACTTTATATCAAAAACAAATCCATTAAACCTGAGTCTAACTCATTTGTTTGTTAGACATCTGTAGTGGAAGGTTAATATGTTCCTATCCTAGTGCTGCTAAGTAGTTCCCCCGACAAGCTTTGAAAGGGTAAAACAACATTGTTTAATCCTTAAATCCCTACCCATTTTTTTGGGAAGCAAGTAAACATCTTGCTTGTACCGTCCCTCTGGAGCATTATATAACTCTATGAGCGCCAAGGCCTGGAAAACAGAAAAGGCTATTACTAACACATGATAAAAACCAAAATAAAAGACACCAATTCTTGAGTTTAATAAAAACAAGTAAAGCAGCAGATTATATAAAAGTAGACATAACTTAGTGACCCACTAACTCTGTCATTTTCAGGTCAGGTCAAGAAATAATCTGCTATGATTGCAGAAAATGGAAAAGCATGTTGGCAATCATACCAAATTGGAGCAGAAACATAAATACAGCGCAGCTTTACAGCCATTTCACCTGAGTGGTTGCTGTGATGGAAAGGACAAAGGTAGGAACGGTTGAACAACTAAGGTTCAGGAGGCGTCCCTGTCAAACACAAAAACATGTTATTAAAAGGAGAAGGAAGGGTCATTTATCACCTACATCATTTAGAAGAGATTAATTTGAAAGAAAAACTAAAGGAGCAAGACAGACCTTTATCTGAGGCCAGATTTATAAAACATCCTAGTCAAATAAACACCCACAAACATTCTTAACAAAAAAAGAAAATAATGTAATTTATAAGGACATTATTCCTAAACCTGCATCGAATTCATTACGATTTGTAGCTATAAGGTGTAAGATAGATGTAGTTACCTCAGCCAGGAGGATGACCCGTTTCCCATCAGGCCAAATGACATGATCCACCTGAGAGCGGACTCGTTCCCAAGTCAGCTCGGGAGTCCTTAGACTGGCCTAGAAGAATTAAAAACACAGGTCACAGTCATCTTTTGCACAATCCTGCAAAGATCTCTAGAAGTCACTTAAATAGATTTTAAAATCTGATTGTTTTACCACATCTATCTCAGTGTTAGAGTGGCCCATGTTGCACACAATACAGCCATTTTTCATTCGATCAAGCTGGTCCCTGGTAACCACATTTTTATTCCCTGTCCAAAGATTAGAAGAGAGACATTTTTAATGCAGCCATCATCTACTAAAGAGCAGCACAGTTCAACATGGAGCAGTGCAGAAAACCAGGACCTGAAAGGTCTCTTAATAGATTAAAAAGCACAGATTATATAACCCTGTATCTGTTCATTCTCAGTATGGCTTTACGCTGGGTTACCAGTGCATGTGATGATGACATCAACCAGGCGAATGACCTCATTCAGCTTCACGACCCTGAATCCATCCATGCTAGTGGAAACAGCAAGAAAGGACATTTAGTAGATGTTATTAAAAATGTTATAAACCAGTTAAAGAAAATGTGAAACTAAATAAATTCAATAAAAAATGTAAGAAAAAAATGCAGATGTAAAAAATGTGCATAAAACAGACTTTATATAAAAACTGTCTAAATGCTGCTTGAAGGAAAGTTCTATTTAATTTCTCCTGAAGGCATCAGATGATCACTTTTGTTGATGCACTGGTTGAGCATCTTATGACAACATGTTAACATAAGACCCCCAGTGATGTTGTCATGTAACCACCTTGTCACATGTAGGTTTGCAGAGTGGAGATAGTAAGAGTCCTTTGGTTTATTTTCCTTGACAGTGGTAACCTTGCAACTTTGACTAAAGCTGCCATGTAATTTTACACCCCAGAGATGCACAAACTACTCGAATGAAGAAAGTAGCTACTATACTATATGTTTGGGATCCATGTACAGTTGGAACACCTGACAGTGTCCAAGTTTCCCCAGTCTACCTTCATAGAAGTGGAGTTGAGACAGTCTTCCCTTTTCATTGAGCAATGCATTATTTTCAACTACACTGTACTTCGACAATAAATGTTGTCTAAGTCTCTCAGCATTAGCTACCACCACCATCTTTAACATATGTTTATGAGTATAAAGATTCATCTATTTAACTATTGCTTAATAAAGCAAACTAAGATTGTATCAGAACATTTTCTCCATAAAGAATCTGGCTTTGCGGTGAACCTTCTTTCTTGACCACCACCCTCTGAATCTATCTTAAACTAGGTGTAGATGGTTTCCATGATGCCCCAGTATTGTCCAGTTATTGTTGTGCTTAACCACGGGCAGTTCTTGAATATTATACCCAATTTTCTTTTATCTGAAAAGGAGAGTTTGGGTCAGAGAGAAGAAATTGACAACATCTGATGTTCCAACAAGCCAATGATCCCAAACATCCATCATAACTCCTCAAGGCTCTGGCCTAAATCCTTTTCAAATGTATGCTGTAGAACCAGGTCTGTGCCTGAAAAAGCAAACATTCTGCTTTAGTTCCAACTATGTTAAAAGCATAAAAGGTGAAAGAGACATCAGGGATTATTTAATAAGCTTGCGGATCCCTGCAACAAATGGGTGCTTTATGTGAAACTTATCATCGGACATTTAAATTGAGCACCTGTTTAAAATTTGATTTAAATACATAAAATATCTCAAAATAAATTAGACGATTGCATTGAACAAGTTTATAAATGTCTGATCAAACCAGTGAAATATATTTTTTCTCTTTTTAATGCTTATTCAATATCCATTAATAATGATGCAGTCTGCCAATGTATCCGCAGTATGTCACCACATTTAGCATAGTGATCATTTAAATTCATCATCTCCTCACCAGGCCTGCAGGGCACAGATGGGATCAATCTCTGTAACATAGACAACGGCTCCCAAAGCTTTCAGGGCTGCAGAACAACCTTTTCCAACCTGCATTAAAACCAAATCAGGCAAACATGGACAATTTAGACATCAATACATTAAAACATAACTGATAAAACTCTTTTTATTCATTTTTTGTTTTACAGCATTAAATCAGACTTTCTCTTGATATTGCTAAATGTTTCTCACCTCGCCATAACCACATACCACCACCTGTTTGCCTCCAAACATCACATCTGTGGTCCTCTTCAGGCTAAAGAGATTAGAGACGAAAAATGTATATATTGCAACAGAATATTATTTAACATAATCCATAGCTAATAATTATATCAAAATCAATCTAAAATTATTTTTAAAAGGCATATTTCCTATTTGGCAAAAAATAAACATTTTTGTTGTATCTGGATGAGTGTTATTTTCGGGACAAAATTCGCTTTTGCACAAAGACAGAAACAGTGATGAGTGAGTGGTTTAATCCAGCTCTACAACATGCTGACCATGTTAAAGCACAGACTACTGTATGATGAGACATAAAACAGCAGCTTAGTCCAGAAAACACAGTAAATGTATCCATCAACCAAATCTTCCTGTTTTTTTCCAGCAGTAAAATACCAAAGCAGAGTTTACTCACCCATCTAAGATAGACTCCCTGCAACAGTACAGGTTGTCAAACTTCTGCTTTGTCACAGAGTCGTTAACATTCATGGCTGGAACACACAGCTTTCCTGCTTTAGAAAGCTGATATAACCTAGATGTGAAGATGGGAAAACATGTTTCCTTAAATGTAAATGAGTTCATAAAATTCACATCTGCTTAAACCCAGATTACCTGTGAACCCCAGTAACGCTCTCCTCCACAATGCCTCTGATCTTTTTGAAGACATTTGGATATTTCTTGTACACCCAGTGTGTCAGGTCGCCACCATCATCAAGGATCTAATGGAGATTTAAAAGCAGATTTATTTCCACATCCATAGACCCAAGCATTTTAGATTTTTTTCCATGTAGAATTTAAGAAAAAGTTTGAAATATTTACAAACTGCTTTTTCTTCCCTGTTTCCGGGCAACTTTAGGCAACCACTTCTAATATTGCTCTATATATTATTACCAGACCTGCGATACATAAGGGGATAAGAATTGTTTTTTTTAAACAAACCATGTTGGGCTGCCAGCCCTCAGTGTTGACACAGCGGTCAATACACCACCAGAAGTCATCCTCAGATTCTCCCTTCCAAGCAAACACGGCAACCCCTAAAATACCAGAGATGAAGACGTATTAGCCTCAAAAACAAACAACCTGGTGCTCAAATTTCATCATCAACTTGGTTCAGATCAACGTTTTAAGCTGAAGCCAATCTTGGATTAAAGTTTTGTTCAGTACAGCTGGTCACATGGAAAACAGCCCTTTCAGATGCAATATTCCTCACGTTAAGAGGAACCTTTTTAAATGAAGCCAACGACTGCTCCCAGACACACTGATTTGAAGAACACATCCCACTGTTTCATTAAAATGACCACAATTACAGGGCTAGGCGTTGTTTTAACTTTACAAGGATTTCAGTTCAGAACGATTATTAAATCTTTTAACAAAAAGGGTCATAAATGTTTAAATGGTTCATATGACCTCTCTCACCAGAGGTTGTCAGACTGAAAGTCTGAACACTGAGAAAGTTACATTTATAAACATTTTACTTTTTATTAGCCATAATATAAATTAAGGGAGGGTTATTTTTATCCTGTAAATAAATATTAAATCTAATACTTTAACATATATTTTTTTAAAATGTTCTTTTGACAGAGTTAAACGTTCATATGGATCTTTATTGTCGAATACCTCATTAAAAATACATCTTGCTGAAGGTACTTATGCTAAAGAAGACGCATTTTATTATTCTATCTACCCAATTCTGACTCTGTGGTGTGATCCTTGGCAGATGAAGGAACCCGCAGGAAAAAGCAGTGCAACAGGTGTAGTACCAAAGAAGACATTAACAGAAATAATTTTTCCCCAAAGGTTCACTGCTTCTCAGTTCTACTGAACTAGACGTTGAATAAAGTAATGTACTACTTCTGTTGACAGGTGATAGATGGTACTCTGTTGTCCAGTTAGTGAAGCTCCTCTTAAAAATCTGCTCTCTAATGTAAATAAACAATGAATAAAGTTATAGTTGAAATATTCATGAGTCTGCTAGATGTATATTAGTGTGATTTATTTTAAATCAACAAAGTTCTTGATAAATTGTGCATAAAAATGAAAGCTCTTTCCAGATAGCTGATGCATCTTATCAGCTAGCCAGTGTTGGCACAGAAGCCTGAAAGTTGGCAATAACAACAGGAACAACCTGAGTTTGTGTTAGACAATGTCAGGACATGGTCTGAAAGCAGTTGGCATTTCCATTTTTTTCTCAACAGTTTAATAAACAGCCCAGCTGGATGTTGATGATGCACTTCAATAATTTACAAAGACCAGCACCTAAATGTGCAGAAGTCCCAAAGAGCATTGAACCCACTTACTCTGGCAGAACTCCAAATGTTTTCTCCTGACATTAAGTGAATATTTTGACAGTTACATAGCAACCAAGGGTAAAAAAAAAAGGCTTGTGCAGAGACACTCTCTCACTAAATGGGAATACTTATGTGGTCCAATTACCTCTGTAGGGCTCAATGTTCAAGAGTATGCCTTTTCCAAACAGTAACCTTGGTTTTTAAAGATCTGAAGTGTCTCCATTACAAAGCAAGCCTCTGCTAGAAGAAAGCTAATAGGAGGTAAATAAAAGTCTGTTTTAAGCAATCAAGCAGAAATAAAATATAAAAAGGGTCAAAATGCATTTTACACAACGCCATAAAAAAAATTAGGTTAATAATTAATATTTATAAGATTATGTGTTAGGCAGCTCAACAAGGCTTTAAAGGGAGCTGTTTTTCCACCATCTCTGCTGCTTACCTTTCTCTGCAAGAGCAGCAGCAACTTCATTCTGCGTTGAATATATATTACAAGCAGTCCAACGGCACTGAGCCCCAAGAGCCACCAGAGTCTCAATCAGCACCTGATAAAAGCCAGAATAGCAGGCAGGCAATGAGAACATGAGACACTGTTTTCATTTAATATATATTATGTAGCCAAGCCTCAGTACAGACTGCAGCCACTCCTGAGCTATTAAACTTTAATATCAGAGAAGAAGAGATCTTACTGCAGTCTGAGCAGTTATGTGAGTGCAGCCCACGACTTTGGCACCCGCTAAAGGTTTTTCACTCTGTGCTCTCTTCCTGAGTGAGATGAGCGCCGACATATCTGAACAACATAACAAATAGTGAGTGGGAGAAACAGGAGCACAGATGATGCACAAAAACTGACAGCACTCCGTCTCTCTCTAAATCACAAAATCACTCAGAGAGACGGCTAATTCTACATCGACTCTGACAAAATGCTCACCACAGATTTAGTGGGTCACCCCATATGGGGTTGAAAACCCTTTAACTTTCAGAATGTCTTTAATTCTTGGGAGCACCTTTACAACACAAATAAAAATTCTCAGTGATATTTTACTTAGTAGTGATATAGCATGGGCTAATTTGCCTGCAGAACATTCCTGCTGTAGGTCTTCCACATCCCTCTGGTGGATGGAGATTTGGTGACTCTACACCATGTCCAAGAAACCAGTTTAATTAAAAGGATTTGAGCTTTGTTACATAGTGTATTACGCTGCTGAAAAGAGTGGTCAGAGGATTGGATCATTGCAGTCCTTAATGGATGGGAATGGTCAACAATACTCTGGAAAGTGTATGCTCCACGGATACCAAGAGGCCCAGAGAGTGTCAAGAAAATATCTTCCACAACATTAAACCACCACCATTAGCAGACTCCACTGTTGACACAAGGCTCTATGCTTTCATGTTTACACCAAATTATCATCTTTCCATCTAAATTTAGCAGCTGAAATTGAGACTGAGTAATTCAGAACATCCATCTTGTACCATCAACATTACCAATTTCTTGGTCACCTATTTGCTTTTGTTTTTATTCTGATCTATTTTTAATGTATAAAGTACTTTTTACCAGGTCTGACTGTATTCACCAAATGTTGGCCTGCTCTTTTGTTAAAAAAGCCGCTTTCTCACTGAAAATAACATGTTAAGCCGAGTTTTCCAATTGTTAGTGGTATACCCACTAACAATCGCACTTAGCTCCCTTCCCACTGGCAAAAAAAAGTTGTTTCTAACCCTTCGTTGACAAGCTAGCCTCTGTACCACCGCAGTGTCTCGTGACACCACCACACTGGGCTAGCGTTGATGATGTCACTAGTGTGACAGAAATCAGGAAAGTAAACAATGGAGAGAAACATGTAAGGAAGCCAGAGCCTAGATAGTGTGCTTTATTGTTTCACTCTATTATCTGTCCGAATCCCACCAGTGCTGCACCATGTTTATTGAATGTAAACAGGGTTGCTTCAACTTGTTATATCAGAAGCGACTGGCACAGTGTGTTGAAGTCTGTACGTTTTGTTCAATGGTATCATGTTAATTTGCGTGTGAAACTGGCTCTGATGTTTCATTAACAAGTTGATCAGAGCCGAGGCGATTTTAAGGCAGGTCCCTTGCCGGGTTTTTTGACCCGAGCAGACAGACGTCAGTGAGCTGTTTCCACTGCCACTAAAAGCCAGTTGTTCCCAGGCTTAAACAGGTTTTTTGGCCACTATGAAAGGAGTACAAGTAATAAACAGGGGTCTCTTATAAAGTGGATAGTGTGTGTATGGCTAAATAAAAGCACTCTTTCACCTAACTCTTCAATCCTTTTTTTTTTTCCTTATGACATTTATCAACTAAATACTTTCAGTTTAAAAACTTGTTTATTAAATTGTCAAAAAGCGGTGGGTTTGTTCTCTATTTATCTAAATAATCCTGACCAAAAAGTACAGGGAAATATGTACCACCACCATGGTTTCAAAAAGAAAAAACATCAAAACAGATTTTCTGTCTGACTTTTTGATGAGTCGGCTAATAGTGAACCAGTCAGTCTACTCTGAGGGTGTCATGCATTACCTTGCTCTGCTATCTCAATCTCACGTCTGCCAAATTCAGCCTGCTTGATGTTTTTCACGCAGAAGTCACTGCTGCCCTTGGAATTGATTTGTGTTTTGTCCCGAGGCGAGGTCTCGTCATCTGAGCTATCAGTGTAGGATGCAGCTGGAATAAAAGATTATGTAAATAACAATGGCCATTAAAACCTGATAGTGTAAACACATTTGAAATGTTCAGAAAGGCAACTCTCACCAGAGCTGTAGCTGTCGGTGGAGGACTGAGAGATGGAGCGGGACAGTGAGCGACGGCCTGTTTTCGTGGGGAACCGGCTGAACTCCTGCTTTTCTTCAACAAACTGAATTTGCTAGAGAAAAACAAAAAAGACAAACATATTCATTAGTTTAAAGTTGCATCATATGACAAAAACATAAAATCAAAGAAAAACACAGACAAAAGCAAAAGGGTTTTTTGAGGGCACAGAATCCAGTAGTTTTACCAAAGTTATATTGCTATCTACTTCTTGCCACATCATTACTCTGTTATAGTTAGTAACTCTGTTCTACAGCATAAACTAGATGCCTAAAGTGCCTTTGCAAATTTCATTTAGATATCTCAAACCGATTTATGTTTGGACACTAATGATTTAAACTCCTGGATTGTGACAAATAGCAGACCAAAAAAAGAAGGGCTGCACAGATTTATCAGCCAAAAATTACTGATCTTTAGCAGAGCCAGGAAAGTTGCTCACAGATTACATTGGTGCTATGTTAGAAACAATGGCTGCATCATGGCACAAAGGCACCATAAACAACATAACTTATCAAAATATAAAAAAAGAGCTGATTAAATTAGAACAAAATGTACAGACGGTTTAAATAACATAATACGATCCCAAGAGGGAGCTAAATAACTAATACTTTCCTGGAGAAAAAACTTGTCAGGCGGAAAACCATTTGGAGAAAAGGTTCACCTTCCAGCAAGAAAACATTAAGCAGGGAGCTTAAATGCAGCAGTTTAGTTTAAAGCATATTCAGATCTTAGAATGGCCAAGCCAATATGTAATCCTGAAAAGTCTCATGGCGAGACTAGAAAACTGATTTTTAGAGATGCTATGCATGCAATATGACCGAGCTTTAGTTTTTTCTTCTTTAATAAGAAGGGATGAAAATGTCTTAAGTCTTAAGGTGTGCAACAATCATAAAGAGACTTGCAAATGATTAAAAGTTATATGCCACATTTCTCAAAAAAAAGTTACGTTTTTAAAAATGTACTTTTCATAGAATATTATTAAAGAATACATACTAAGACAATGATATTTGTGGATATTTATTGTTGGTGGAAAACTTGAATAGGAACAAATACTTTTACAACGACTTGCAAATAAATAAGTATTTATGTTTATTCAAAATAGTGAGAATCTGTAAATTTGTGCTCCCCATAGTTATTGACAAGGTTAAAGGCTGATAATTAAACCCATCAACAATAAGACTGAAAAACAAGACAAAAAGCAAAAACAAAGTTAGGCTATTTCCTTTTTAAATCATAGTGACAAAAATAACCACATATCCACCCAGATAAAAATTATGATATCTTAAGAATCCAAGGTCATACATGACTGAGTACTTAAAGTTATATACTCCAAAAGCCAAACCAGTGTAATCTAGCTGCATGTCTTAAGTTATAACTAAGAGAAGCTGCAAACACTTCCCTCTGATCTACTCTTTGTTTTGTCTTCTACAGCACTAGAGAAGGGAGAAATCATCATCCTGAAAATGGGATAAAGCTAATCTGTATCTCATGACTGATGAAAACCGAGTCGTTTGTTCTTGGAAACAGTTGCAAAGTTCTGCTCCTATCAAATCTGATGATTGAGCAAACTGTGACCTACATTATTTTTTAAAGGAACACTTCCTTTAAAAAAAGTCAAACACTCTCAACAAACTAATGCTAAAGAAATTCAGTCTTTGCCTCAGTATAAATGAACTCCTTAAAAGAAAAGTGGATGTGAGACTATGAAATATAAACAAGACAGCAAGACGTAGAAGTAAAACATTTCAGACCTTTGATTTAACCAAGTATTTTCCCTTGAGATACACCAGCTTTATGTTAGCATATCTTCAAAAATCTGCTGCTTCTTTAACAGCTCAGTCTGATTTTTGTAAAGTCTCTTTTAGGTTAAGACTCTTCCTTGTTCCTTAAAAGTGTCAGGTAACATCTGACTTTAGGGAAGTCTAACAAAGAACAAGCAGGCCCGTTGTTACAGTAACCAAGAAATAAAGGCTAGTTTTGGTAGTTTATTTAGTAAAAATATTAAAACAGCAAGGAGACATAAACCAAGAATTATTCCTTGTGATCTACCATCTAAACTTCTGGATGTAAGTGGAAAATATTTTGCCTTAAATCTTCAAGTTCTTAAATGAATTGTTAGTGGTGTGTTGCAAAATTAATTATGACATCATGGCGTGAAGTGGTATGCAACTGATAATGTTAAAAACTGTGACAATCATTTGTTTTCAGACCACTATACTGTGGCCAAAATCCAGTGGAACAGACTGCAAGGAGAGATGCAGACAGAGGAGCATTGTGTCTCTCAGATGGAGCAATGTATTTAAACGTCTGCTATGAGTAATGGATTCCAATAATCTGTCCAGAAGATCATTAGAGGTCATCAAAAGCCATGTAGGGGACACAAGCATCATGAGATAAATAGGTAGTCTGGTGAGTCGAGACAGAAAACTGCTCTTGTTCTTCTCTGAACAGAACAAAGCATGTCATTAAAAGCACCTGCAGGTCAACCTGAACACACCATCCCCATGAAGAAACATGGGGGTGGTAGTATAATAATGCAGGAATGCTTGGAGACATCACAGTTTGTTGAAGATTTATTTTTTTAAACACTTAAAATTAGATATTCTAAACTAATCTGTCTGTTTGTTTACATAAGACCAAAAAAAAAAACAGTCTCTAGATCTTGAAAGCTGGCCTTCCTCCATCGGCCTTATGCAATACTTTGGATTTCTCCACATTTGATACAAATATGAAACAGCTCAAGAAGCATGATCGTTTATTACAAGACATATAAAAAAAAAAATCCAGATGTATATGTATCTTCCTTTTTCCTACTAAGGGTCTGGATGATACGTACATTTAGCCTTCAACTAGGAGAAAGTGAATATTAATGTAATGCAACAGCCAATAAGCAGTCATAAACAGTTAGATAACAGCTGATAGTCTCCGTAGAAGCTGTCCGCTACCGTAGCGAAAGAAGCCTTACCTTTTTCACTGGTTTGTGAGTGGGTACAGCGCTGAAGACAGACGCCAGCTCTCCCATGTTAATGTCACTGTTCTTACTGACGGTCATGGCTGAATATTTCTCCGCGACATTTTCGCTCTCCTTCACTTCTTTGCTCGCCTGCTTCACCTCGGGCTTCGCCTCCCCGGCTGTCTCTGACATGTTGGCGGCGGCAGGGAAATCCTACCTAGTTAGAATTCAACAACTATTGAAGTAATGACGCGAGCTGCCTTTAAATGTCCCAGGCTACCAGCCGGTCAATGTTCAAAAGAGGAAGCAAATGGATGTTTTTGGTTTACGAGCTTTTGTGGGGAAAAATAAGTTCACTATATCAAAAGCTGAAAAGCTGCTTTTGACTTTGGTTTAGAGTAAATATCTGAGTGTAGTCAGTTGGTTGCGCAGGCAGTGTTCGAGCTGCTTCCTTTCCGACTCAACTGTCACCTGGCTGAGAAACTTTGTGGGCGGTCCATAACAGACAGCGGGGGGCGTGGCATGCGTAATGATGCGTTCAGAGTAGCTGGGGAAATGGAAATATACAATGAAATCGGTCCGTTTAAGTGTTTTGCTATGCTTTGTTTTTATTTGACCGTACATTTCACTTCACAAATATGTTTCATACGCCCTTCACCTTAAATTAATTTGTAATAAACATAGAGACTTACATTTTCCTTTTTTATGTGTAATTTATATGGTTCTGCTTTTCCCATAATCGAGATCAAGCTAAGAACTCCGCACAAAAAGTTTTACATTTTATCGAAGGAGATTAGGGCCACTGAAAAAAATAAAAGAAAGTTAACAGATTTTTAAATTTTATTTCAGTTTAATATGGGAAAAAAGTCAGAATTTTCCAGATTAAAGTCAAAATTCTGAGAAAAAAGTCAGAATTCTGACAATTTCATTAATGGAAGAGCAGAAGGTCATTAAAACAAGAGAGCTATTCTGCTAACATGTTTGTAACCTGTCAGAATTCAGTCCGAATTCTGAGTTTAAATTTAGAATTCTGAGAAAAAAGTTAGAATTCTGACTTTTTTTCTCATAATATACCAAAATACAAAGGAAAAATCAGTTAATTATTTTAAATGTTCTTAATGGCCCTAATCCTGTTCCGTAACATTTCAATCTCCTTTTGATAATTAGCATACCACCATAAGGCATAGTAGCACTGAAGAAAAGAAAACACACTAAAAATGAAGGAAATGGTACATTGTTCAGTATATTAAGTAAGCCACAAAGCCAAGGTTGCAGACCCCTGATCTAACAGATAAAAAATGTGATCCTGTCTTGACATAACTGGAGCTTAAAGCTTGGTTTATGCTTGACATGTCCGTGAAGTCCGTGCAGCCATATTATGTAATTTTAGGCTTCCACTCTCCTCCGTGCAGAATCGGGGTGGACAAAATATCCACATGGTTCAACTAGAAAAAATTTGGAACTATCCAGAGGAAAACATGGTGAGCAAGCATCAGCTCCTGCTGGCGAGGAGCTGCTATGTAATGTATTGTAAACATCCTGTGATTTAGCTCACAAGTATCACCACTATCAACAGATTGTGGAAAAACTCCAGAAAAGAAATTACTGTCAGCTTGCTCTTTGTGTTGAACATGCCTGATTTAGTATCACACTGCAAAACTGATCCAGATAAGTAAAATAAAAAAGCAGTTATGAATGATGATCTGACAAAGAGAATAGAACTTTTCAACCCTATGGTATGATAATTAGATATAATTCATGTAAAGTAATTTTATGGATTATTTTTTTTATCCTAAACATACATCATCTTGTTTCATTGTCTTTCCTGCCTGCTCAAATAAAGGGAAAATACCCTTAATTCGAAAAAAAAAAAAAAAAGATTTACTTATATTTTAATTTTTGCAGAGAATGTTTTCAGGGGTAAGGGCCTGTTCTGCAGGCAGCACCAGCCCCAATAGGCCCCGTCGGGAACCATCCATGCATAGTAATACATATAAACAATAAAAAAATATTAATGACTTATATTCTATTGACAGTTTGTTTGCTTTATATAATTAGAGACAGGTTATAACAAATCATTTATAGCATTAAAGAGCATGGAAATGTCACATATAAGAGAGAGAGAGAGAGCAAGATATGTAGAGAAAATAATGCATTTCTACTGTTTTTTTTTTGTTGTTTTTTGTTTTTTGTATAAGCTGAGATAACAGTCTGAGAGTCACACAGACAGTTGGAAGTCAGACTTGAATTCTGACTTCCAGTCTGAATGTACTGTAGGTGTGGGCATCAATGGTGAAGAGGGTACTTTCAACATTTGCTTTAAAAACTCCACATAGCTCTGGAAGGGCCTTTATTAGCAAGTTAATGTCCTTTTTAAAAATAAAGGAGTTCTTTTGTTCTTTGTTTTTTGAAGACTCTACTTTCAAGATTTTTTAGAGAATTTACAAAAATCAAAGTAAAAGGCATTTGTGATAACTGCAACAAAAAGCACAGCAATTCAAACTTTTTAACTCATCCTGCATTACACTCTCTAACACAAAGTTTCTATTGATTTTTCCTACATTTATCACTGACCATTAGGACTTCCACATATTGTGTCATTAAATCAGTTTTAAAGGGTCACTGTAATCAATTGTATGTCACCAACATAATATTTCTGTTTTCTCACTTTTGTAGGTGATTTTTATTTTTATTTTTGTCTTATACATGTTCTTTTTTGTTTTATATGTGACTATTCTCTACTTATAGTTGTGTTTCTTAATTTTTACTAGCCTGTCAGTCAAGGCCTATCAAGGAAATTGAGGCAAAATGTCACACTATTGTTTACAAAAAAGTGATGATGGTAATATCGATAATATTACTATTAATAGAATAGAAAAGAGAATAGAAAATTCCTTTATTGTCTCACAATTGGGAAATTCTGGTGTTACACAGCAGATGAAGATTATAGTAAAGGTGTGGACCTTATAAGCGTGTATAAAAATAACATAATACTGAAGAGTTAAAAAATAAACAAATGAAATACTATACCTTAAAATGTTTTAACAATATAAAAATTGTGCACCTGGAGAATAAATAACCAATATACAGTTGTGTATATTTTTACTGTAATGGATATTTGAAAATAGCAGCAACATCAGAGAGGCAAAATAACAGCAGCAGGTTATTTAAACGACTATGATAGAAAATTGTAGAAAACTCAGCATTAATCTATCAACTTATTGTTGGGAACAGTGGTGGTTATAGAATCTTACAGCAGGGAGGAAGGATCTGTGATAACACTCCCTGGTGCAATCAGGGTGCTGTAGTCAGTTTCTAGTACAGTTAATAATAACAAAAATAGAATGAAATGATAACTTTAGACGGTACCTAAAGATTATCTGAATCCAAACAGAATATAAATACTGAAAGAAAAAGTTAAAACTATAAAGAACACCATGCAAATCTACAAATGATTTGGCAACTGATTTGAATACAGAAAAACAAAAAGCTAAGAGAAAGTAAACACAACAAGACCATGTACTTTGGAACTGATGACACTTTTTCTGTTGTTTTTCTTTTCGTTTTTCTTCTGTAGCATACTGTCTTGCAGCAGTTGAAAGTACAGTTGGTGTTTTAAAGTCTTTTAAATGAGATGCTCATAGTTGTCCATATTGTTCTTAATTTTATGAAGAATTGTTTTGTGAAGCCCTCTGACCACCATCAGTAGGCAATGCGGATGAAATGTCCCTCCTGAGCGGAATTACAGTGTCCAGTTGCAGGACAAACTCCTGAATCTGACACCACTGTTGACCCACATGTTACTTGTGAAATCTATAATCATCTCCTTTGTTCTGTGAACATTTAGGACCAGAGGAGTGTTTGCAGTCATCCCAATATCTCTGTGGATAACAGGACTCAGTATATCACACATCAGATCAGTTTCAATGGTGGAGCTGTTGATTGCAAACAAGTAAATAAAATATAAAGTAAAATAGTCTTTATTTCATTTATTGTATGTTCCACTTTTGTCAATCATCATTACCTTTGACTGAGAGGGGTACTTATGTTAAGACAAGAACTTCCTAGACCAATTCCTGAGATCTATAGAGTGATTCCATCTGTGTTTTGCAATGAAAACCAAAACCTAAAGGAAACCTTTTTATTGACAAAAAAAGAAGAAGAAAGAAAAAAAGAGAAGGAAATAACAACAAAAAGTACAAAGTATGCAAGTATTTTTTTTTCTCCTCCAATAAACTGTAGTGGATGCTTTTTCCTGTATGAGGAAGAGAAATATACTATAGTCCATAGATATCCATAATAAAGGCTTTAGCATAGATATCCTTTATTATGGATATCTATGCTATAGTCCCCCTACTTAGCCTTTGCAGACAGCAAAATGAGTTCATTCAGTTCTATGACATAGATATTCTAGTTTACAAATATCCCCCACAGAGGAACATTTTAACATTTGATAGCCGGACGCATTTGAGCAACAGTCTGTTGATTCAACTGATCAAATTCAAGAGCGAACATTGTGAAACAGCGCCACATAACCGTTCGTCTGTACCTTGTGGCCAAACGTGGTATTGCATTTTGTAAATCCCTCTAATGTATCGAAGAAAACCTAGAACTGTATGTTTAAAATTTTATTGTTGACATTAGTATTTCGAAAATGAAACTATATAATTGGCTTTAGATATTTTCTTTGAGAATGTATAGATGAAAGAAGGAAATGTAACGCCATAAACCCGCCCTTCCGGGATACTACATCCTGGCGGCTAATCTTCACGCAGGCGTACTCTGCACCCGAACGCCATTTTCCATCGACGACAGAGAGAAGCACGTCTGCTGTAGAGTTGCCATAGTTTAAACTGCGAGCTGCGTTAAATAAGGTAAGGTTTCAGTTTAATTGTATTTCTGAATAATGAAAAGTAACATCCTATGTATCACTTCGGTTATAGTGTGCCTCGTAGGTTAGCTGTGTGTATTTTTATTGTTCGGTTTTTGGGGCTGATAGCGCCGCATCTACGAGTAGGCCTCAGAAAAACGCCATTTTAGCTAATGTTCCCAACACATTCACCATTCAGTCTGCATCGTGTTTTTCACTCTTACCTGCGACGTTTTTGTCGAGTTTGTGAGCTAATTTAACTGAATGTTATTTAAGGATTAATCCGTGTGGGGTTTAGGTACATTATTAGTTACCCAGCTGAAGATAACATTAACCGTAATCCAGGTAGAAAACTGGGTCATGCTCTCAGGGGTTTAAAACGTTTTACAAAATAGTGATAGTGGGATTTTTTATTTTTTTCAGATGTAGTACTTGTATTTTAAATTTTAAAACGAGGGACATTGCGATTAGCAGTGTATTAAAACCGTATTTGGTAACTAAAAATGTTATTATGTAGTAGGCTTTCTATTCGATAATCCAGGTGGGATTATGATGAAGATCGTCCTGTATTACCAGCGCATCGTGTTTAAGTGCTGTTCTTGTAGTAGAGAACAGAAACATGTTGGATCCAAAGATGATCCAAGACAGGAAGAAGAGGATTTATCAAATGCATTGGCTGACTGCTTGATGATAGCATTTGATAAAATAAAAAAATGAACTAAGTTTAATTTGGTGATATATTTTTGTATAAAATCAGGACTGCAACTAATGATTATTTTGCAGATTGATTAATCTGTTGATCATTTTTTTCTATTAATTGTCAGATAACAAAATGCTCCTTTTAAAGACGATTTTTACTAAATTAAACCAGGTGAAACTAAAACTTTTCCACTTGAGTTCTGGATACATATATTGACAAACGAAAGAGTTTTTTTTTCTATCCTAAATGCGAATTGTTTATGGTCTTTGGTATAATTACTGCCCTAATTGAGTTGCTCTGTCAGCTAAAGGCATGTTTTAGAGTCTTGATTAATCGATTCCTGAAAGAGTTGATGACCATTTCAATAATTGATTAATCACTTTTAGTCCGATTGTTTCAGTCCTATATAATATATGTCACAGCACGTGAAGGCTGAAAATGAGAGCAGCATTCACCGTAGCGAATCTTTTCGCTGCTCTCCGCCATGTTGAAAGGCCGAGTTTTATCTAATCTAGGCAACCCTGGTATTATAAATGTTTTGCATTACTAAACACATGGGTGATGTTTATGTCAAATTTTGGTTTTATGTTTTTTTGGTACCAACAATAATTGTGATTACCACTGAAATGTAGCATTATCACATAGTTTTGTAGGTTGTTTTTTTTGTCAATTGGCCATATAACAATTATGTTTTTGTGCTATGAGTTTTAGTCACTGGTGTTTTTTTATAACACATTTTCTTTGATTTCAGATCCAGTCATGCATCGGGATTGTCCTCTTGACTGTAAGGTTTACGTTGGAAATCTGGGTAATAATGGAAACAAGACAGAGTTAGAGCGGGCTTTTGGCTACTACGGCCCCCTGCGAAGTGTCTGGGTGGCCAGGAACCCCCCAGGTTTTGCTTTTGTTGAATTTGAAGACCCCAGAGATGCGACTGATGCTGTGCGTGAGCTTGATGGAAGGTAGGTCACAGTGTGTGTACTAAGGAGTGCTATTATAGAGTATATACATACCATAACCCACCACTGATTGCTTCGTAGGACGCTTTGCGGTTGCCGGGTTCGAGTAGAGCTGTCCAATGGTGAGAAGCGCAGCCGTAGTCGTGGTGCTCCACCCTCATGGGGCAGACGCGTTCGAGATCGAGACGACTACAGACGTCGAAGCCCACCGCCTAGGCGGAGGTAACCTATAAATCGATTGATTATTGTTTTTCTTTCATGTTCCTCTTTCTCTGCCATTTACTTTTTGATTTCTCTTATTTACAGTATTTTTCCTGATAGGTGGTTTTCCATTCTAGACTTTTGTAGCTTTTTTTTTCTCCTTTGCTGATCTTACAATGATGGCTGTTGCTCTTTCTAACATTCTTATTTATATTAGTCATTTGAATCGAATTGCTAAAATATCAAACAAATTAATTAGAATATTAGCAGAACCTTCCATCTTTTTCTACTACAAAAATCCTCATTAATAAGGCATGCAAGGCATTCAGTTCTGCTTCAGGCGTTGATGCCTTTTGTTGTGTACATTCATACCTTTTGCTTCTTAAGTGTGGCAAAATAGGTATTTGAAACAGGTTTAAGTACTTTTTCTGCAGAAAGAACAAGGTATAACCTGTTTTTAGGTGGGGGGGTGAAAGTGGCAAATGTGTTATTTTTTTTTTCTTTTTATTTGAGGATGTTTTTTACTTTTCATCTATATTAATAAGAATGAAACCCGTTGCAGAGCCACCACCATGCCTCTTCTCACCACCCTCTGAGTCAGTCAACTAGTCCTCTTTCAGCATCATGTGACTGCTGACCATCGTGCCCAATCAGCTTGGCTGGTGCTGTCACATGACCCAGGCATGGCCAGTCGTCAGGTTGCACCAGCCCATTGGTTCCTCAGCATGCCGTTCTCAGCCTCCTCCTCCTTCAACCTTTAACCAAACGGCAGCGGCCTACCTCACATTCCCGACCAATCGGCGTATTATGTTTCCAAAAGTCTACACTCCACCAGCATCAGCCTGCAGCTTACCAATTAAAGCAGGAATAAAGCCACAACCAGCCCCCATCTGCCTGCCAACTTATCACCTTGCAGCATCTGGCCAGTCTCATTCAGCCAATTCTGCCTACCTACCCGGCCGACAGTCTGCCTCCCTTTCGTCATTTCTAGCTTGTTGAAATCCAAAAATACTAGTAAGTTTTCCTGCTTCATTCAGTACACTGCAGATTACAGTTTTAACAGTGAAGACACAGCTGGTTGAAGAGGTTATTCTTTTTTCTTTCCTTTTATTTCTCATTCATAGCTTTATGTTGTCCACAACTATTAAAGTCCTTTACTTTTTCCAAGAGGGTGTGGTACGATATCAAATTTCTGGAAATTCATGTTTTCAGAGGTTTGATATACCTTCACTTGTTTTTAGGGATATAAGGAAAGATTTTTTTTTTTTTGTCACAGAATTAAACACCCACTCCCTAATGATTACCCTATCTGTTGGTTCATTGGGGTGTTAGCTGGTTGTTTCTGATGGATATGGCTTTGTCAGCCTTAATTTGTCATGGCGCCACTTTTAAGTGCAGTGGACCAGTTTCATACAGATGGTAGCCCCCCTGTAGGTTTCAGTTTCCCCCACATAGGCTGTTTCATGGGGGTTTTTTTTAAGCGGTATCTCCACTTTTATCAACATATACGTGCATTTTTTTTTATTCATAAGCACACATTACAAACTGGAGTAGAATTGTCATTCAGACTTAAAATACTTTATACTGTAGGATTGGGGGTGTCTGCCATCTTTATGTGCTTGGTTTGTTGCCAGTGACTTTAATTGCTTCCCCTTTAATTTACTGAAATAGAGAAGGGAAAAAAAAGAGCAGTAATGAGGCAATAGGAGTATAATAACTTACAGGTCGGCAGGTACACAGTCTGTTTGTTCTTGTTTTTAACTCTTGTATGTTTCTTGCACAGATCCCCACGCAGGCGAAGCTTCAGCCGCAGCCGAAGCAGGTTTGTAACGCTTGTATTTTGTCAGCTGTATTTTGTCAGGTTGCATTTGCGTATAGGCCAGAGCCATCCTTTCACTCAGTATTTCGTTTCTAACTATAAACAAAACAACTGCACCGTTATATACATCTGCCATTTCCAAAGCAGTGAGACCAGGGTTATGAAGGAGGGCTGAGCATTTAATGAGTAGAGATCAAATATCCTGATTTTGTTTGTTTTGTTTCAGAAAAGTTAATAAGAGCTTGTAAATTTACTTTGATTCAAATCAGCCAAGATATGGGCATTAGCACAGCTATATAGGAACCCATGAGGTGCAGGTTATCGCCAGCTAGTGTTGACATTTTTACAGTGACATTTGGAGATTATTTAAGCATATTTACCACAACATTTAATGCTGTTGCTGCTGCAAAATAATGACATGACATGCCAAATGTATCGGTGGGATTTGACAGAGAATTAAAGTAATACTAATGTAGCATAGCCTTTATATGCTATATATATATGACATTATTTATTGACATTGAAATGAAGTGCAGGACAAAAGATTTGTCCTCATGTGATAGGAGTGACATGTACTTTGAGATAGACTGACCGTGGAGGAAGAGGTAGCACCTTCAAAAAAACTATGAAATGCTTTTAATTACATGGAGCAACATCTACAGCCTCCTTCAGAAAGAACTCAATATATCTAACGCTCTCCTCGAGTCAGTTCGCAGATCAAATCTACCACAGACTCAGGATAAGTTCAACAAAGCCAGCTACCAGCCAGAGTTGGATCAGAGTAAAGCAATAGTAATAGTGCCTTGCTTTTTTCCCCAACTGTCCCGTTTTATTTTTCAGGTCTTTGTCAAGAGACAGGAGGAGAGAGAGGTCCGCCTCCCGGGAAAGGAACCATAAGCCTTCCAGGTCCTTCTCTCGTTCGAGAAGGTAGGTGTCAATATCTTAATCTCCTTTTTTATTGTTCAGAAAGTAACATGTTTTTTTTGACTGTTTTAAGAGTGAGTAGCCAGTGTTATATCTGATTCTTGGTGCTTAGCAAAATATCTATATCCCTTAAGCCTTTTCACATATTGTCACTTTAGATTAACAACTCGGTGTAAGTTGTGCAATTAAATGAAGCAAAGTTAAGCAGAATTGCATGGTGCATGGTTACCCTTTTAGGAAAAAACTTGAAATCTTTTGCATGTAGTTTCCTTAACTCTGGTAGCCCTTGGTAAATTCAGCATTTATCGTATTGTCCTGGTTACCAGAAGCCAATAGTGCCTCTCGGGGTAATCTGAATAAGAACCCATTGGCTGTACCCTGAACCATTTGAGCCTTTGCCTTTTGCATGTTGCTTTACTTTCTTGTGTTGCGGTTTAATTTTGCCACAGGCCATTTATGAAACTCCAAACATGTGGAAGAGACAAAAGGTGCACTTTTGGCCTCTATGAAAAAAGTGGTCGGTTGGAAAATGAACAGCACTCACAAGTGTGGCCACACTACTCAGTGACACATGGTGGTGGCAGCATTATGCAGTGGGAAGGCAGCATGAATGAGGACTTAGATGGAGCTTAATACAGGAGGGTGTTCCACCTAATATGGGGGCAGTCGTGTTTGTTTTGCTCTAGCCTTCCGTGTCTGGTTGATGTCATACACGTCTATGCATGTCATTGGTCTGAACATTTCTGTATGGAGGCACACGCATCTGCCTCCTGGCCACATCTATTTTTCAGTATTATAGAAATTCATAAAACTCGTAACAATTTACTTTACTGTGAAGTTGAAGACACACCTACAAGTCATGCAGCAATAATGACAGGGGTGATTTACAAAACGACCTAGTTGACGTTTTCTAAAATCCCAATAAAAATAAATCAAGTCTTAAAGTTTGGCTTTGAAATTTTGAATGGATAAAGGGTTATAGATGTATACACACTATAGGAAATGTTTTGATGGCTTTGAGAGTTTTTTTGTTTTGGCCCAATCTTTTGTTTACATCACTTTGATATTTCTCCTTTTTCCACAGCCGCTCCAGGTCTACTGAGAGAAGATAGAGGAAAACCATGTAAGGTTTAAAGGGAGCAGCAGACCGACGTTTGTTGAGCTCTGCTATTTCATATGATGGACTCCAGCATCGACGTGTGATCGTTTTTTTGTTTATTTTTTTTTAAAGCCTTTTAGTGTCCTCCCTTTCTTTTGTCGGGACCTTCTTCAAACACATGGAGTGGGTGTGTGCAGGGACAGTGCCTCATCTGTTCCACCAACTCAAACCGTTTGTGATGGTCATTACACAGGTGTCCCGCGCTGCATTCCAGATTTAATCTCTTTAAGCTTTAGTTTATGTCCATTAATTTGGGTCAGCATTTTTGTCATTTTCACTGTGCTAAAGGAAAAAAAAAAAAGATTGGGGAAAGGTGAATTATTTCCCTCTTATGATTGTGTTTTCGGTTTGCTACTTTCCTGCATTGATAATGGTTGGTTATCCCTGTTAAAGAAGCAAAATTGTTGCATTTATTTGAAACTGTAGTAAACGGAAGTCAGTTTGCATGTTAGGTTTTACATAGTTGATCTTTTGTTATGTGTATTGGTCCTACAATTAAAGAACCCCATTGGTTAAAAATGGTTTTATTCTGGATTTATTAAACCTTTTTTAAGTGAATACACATGCAAACATACATTTACTCTTACAGTATCCCACATCCCTATTAATAGGAACTATTTTCTATGAAATTCAAACGTGAACTTTGCTTTCTATTATAGATTCAGTCAAGTTTGACAGATGGTACGCTTAAGGTATAATTTCACAGTAATTGCTACTACTGAAAGTCTTTAGCAACTTCCCAATGTGATATCTTCATTAAGCAACAGATAGTTGGCCCATTTTTCCGGAGTGAACTACCTACTGCCATCTACACACTGCAGCATGTATGTCTTTTCATGGGTTAGGATTACATAGACTTAATTTTGTCCTGTAGATGCTGGTTCACATTCAGTTATCCGCATCATGGAGTCTACAAAACCGGCTTAAATCATAGCCAGGCCTTCCCTCAGTTCTGTCCATGAGTTTTAGCATGGACACGTGAATCTGGTGAAAGGTGGGTCACTGATTTCCATTCAATCTACACTACAACTACACATTGATCTGGTGCACATTCCTAGAGGGCGTTGAAATATTTTTAGAAAATCGGAGTGAAGGGTTGTTCAAATATTTAAACCTTTTTTGTGTGTCCCACATGGATCACTAATTACCAAGTGAATTTTCAGTGGTGCATGTTTTATTCAAACATGTCTGACCAAAGCTTCCAGTTGCTTTCATATCAGTCCAAAAGCATTCTACTATAAACCTGATTTTTCAAGTACGATGCATTTGTGAAAGAACTTGAATTTCAACCTGGTTGGTTTAAAACTTGCTAAACAGCCTTTTTCTCCTATCTGCAATGTCTGTCTGATAAACTATAGAACAACGGTCACAGGACCTCAGAGCTGCTTTAAAGACTTTCTCTTTAAGCCCGCACATCTAACCATACAGAGATTTTGTCGCAAATCTCTCACCTTTGTTTTATCTGTCTCATCCTGGCTGTCGCCATGTATATTCCCTTCAAAAAAATCTGATCTATGCTTTAGATGCTGTTAAGGATTTATTTGAAGACATTATCCAAGGAATAATTTTTCATTAACAATATGTCAATACTCGTACAGTATTGAAACTTTCAGAAGAAATTAGTGTGCCAGAAAAGTAGCTAGTACTGCCACAAGAGGGCGCCTTCAGAGCATCATACAGTATGTACCAAACCTGTTTTACATGTGAAGAGGCAAGGAAGTCCATTGTGAAGTTTGCAGACCGTGGCTCTGCTGTGATCATGAACTATTGGTTGCTTGAATAGCGGCCTGCAGTTCATCAGTGCTGTTGGATCAAGTGACCATCATCCTCTTTAACGTACTTAGAAACAGGTTACATTAATATAGCAATACATTTATCTTCCTGCTGAGGGTCACAATGACAAAGGCCTCAAAGCCAAAGGTTTCAATTAGCCTATGACTAAGAAACCTGAAACCAGGTCTTTCTCTATGCACCTTGTATAAAGATGAATGTTGTTTCTCTTTTGTCTATTTTTCTGTGGCGTTTAGGTCAGGTGAATCCAAAAAGTGATACCCTAGTCATTAAAGCATGCAATGGTGGTTTTGATGGAGTGGGCAGGTGCCGATTACCATTGGAAAATGAAATGAGCATGTCCACAATGTTTGTCCTAGTAGGAATTAATAAATATTCTGTAATTATCTGGGAGATTCATGTTCTGGCTTGACTTGAAAAAACAGTCAACAAACACCATCAGATACTGTACAATGTCTAAGTAAGTATAGACCTCATTTTGCAAAGATTTTATATCATTTTATGGGAAAACACTTCAGATATGACACATTCATAGGATGTAGAGTGGTCAGTATGCAGAGCCTCCTCTGCTAACAGTCAGCCTGTAATGTTTAAGCAACCAAAGTGAGCGTATCGCTAAGTAAAGGTGTCCAAAAGAATTCTCCGATGTCTGTCGTTTATGTTGCCATATTCTTTTCCAGCACAGGTTACCGCTGGATGTTGAAGACCAAGTTCTGAAAACAGCATGGCTTCTGTATTTCTTATCTCTAGTTTATTTATCTCTATCCCTGCTATCTATCACTACCTCTGCTGCCACCCTCTGGTTTAGATGGGAACCACTTGTTCAGGAGCTGCTAATTCACATCCACATGGGAACAACAAATCAGCTTGCAGGGGTGGCCAGTGAGTTTCTAATGGTGGCCGTGGCCCCCCATCCAGCTATACACCTGCTTTGCATGAGCATATATTTTGACTTGTATGTCCCAACACATGCTGGCATTCTTTGTTCTCTCAGCAGCAATACTGCAGTCCCTAACTGACACTTCCACCACCGTGCTTGATTGTAGTCAAGTGCAAGACTGATCTAATACCGAATGCAGCGCATTATCTCCTCATAAAATGATGGCAGAGAAAATGGCCAATTGGGCACAATTTGGACATTTTCTAGGAGTGTACTGTGCCCTAACCCACTGTTGTGGCTTGAGGTATTATTAGAGAACAGCTCTACACTGACAACCTGCATTGTATGAAAGGTTCATTTTCAGTGTTGTATTCAGAAAAAAATATATATGTTTATTAAAATTTGAAGGCGGTATTCACTTTTGTGAGTATACCAGTAGAATGGTTCACCTAATATGGAATGGGGAAACTTTGCACTGGACCCTTAAGAAAGGTGGAGTTTGTGCCTCTCCGCTCTTCCTCCAGGATATTGATTTCAAAATAATTTACTTTCAACCATCTGAAGGACTTTTGATCGACTGAAAACAGGTCGTTCCTCTAAGATCAAAGCTTCTGGTTTTCCTCTAGTTCAGAGGTGGCTAAACATGAGGCTGGTGAGAGCTGTGGATCTTGTCTTAAATCCACTCCGTGCATTGGCTTTTAAAACACAACCTTTTTATTTAACCTTTATTTAACCAGGGAAAAAATCCCATTGTGATTAAAAACCTCTTTTTCAAGGGAGTCCTGGCCAAGAGGCAGCAAAGTTACATAAGAAACACACACATATATATATATATATATATCTATATATATATATATCTATATATATATATATATATATATATATAGATATATATATATATTAAAATAAATGACAGGTACATCAAAAAAACATATCAAGTAAAACAATTATGCATAGGTGCAACAATTTTGATGACTATAATGAGACGATTCAATAGGTTTGCATAACACACATTTTTACTATTTCATTTAAATGAACAGCATAAATGACCTCTTGATTTAATAACCTGCAATTGCCCATAGAGCCTTCAAATGGGAGAGGAAGGCTTTAAAACAAAACAACCAATAGATGAAGATAATATGGTAAATGTTTCCTGTTGGTCTCATAATAGACTGGAAGGAATCCTGGAATCCTGTGTTCCTATGCATTAATTCCCCTCCTGTTCAGTTCAAGGTTTGTGGTATGGAGTGTTATGTAATAAAGTTGAATTCAAGTTTAACCCTTTCCCTGCTCAGATAGATAAGCTCTGTAAATATGGACGTTTTTGTGCTTCTGATAGTTGCTGTAAAACAAGCGGTGAGATGAATAGTTGTTAAAGAGTGAAACTAGTTAGAGTGCAGCTGAGTATTTTATTCCAATAGCTGCTGTCTCTTGCTCTGCTTCAGCTTGTCTCTGCTCACACATGGCAGTCCTGCTCACGTGCACCGGCAGAGCTGAGTGTTCTCAAATCTGCGCGCGCTTTGACCGCCCGTTACTTAAGCTTCCCACGTGACATCACTGGAGAGATTACTCACCCCGTATCCATAAAGACGGGTCATGCAGTTGAGATCCACTGAGGAACTCTCTAGCAATGGATTTTGGCGCCCACGGAGCAGAGGACACCGTGGGTTGCTCAGCTTTTTCTGCCTACTGCCCGTACTGTTAAACCATATGGGAGGAGACATTAATAAAATGGAATTAGGCCTAATTTATGTAGGCAGATTTTATTTATTTAAAGAAATTATGGCTTAATTATTCATTTAGTTTTAACATTCATCATCATTATTATTATTATTATTGTTATATGGCAACATGCTTTTTTAGTTTCCACATTTGGGGCCGGGGTAATATCTCAGTCTGGTTTCACACACACAAACAACCCACTGATATTTGTTTCCAAGTTTGAAGACATTTTGCTCCAGAAACGTCTTAAAACTTGGAAACAAAGTCCAGTGGATATTTTTTTTTTTTTTTTTTTTTTACTTTTTTGGAATTAATAGCTAAACCATTTCTTTAACCCAGGTTATTACACATAAACAGTCGGTTGCATACACTTCTTGTAAGGCCTTACACAATGTCTGTGTCATATTTTGAAGTGAATCATTCGGGGGTTTTTGATAAATGGAGTCAGTGGCTGTCATAAATCAGCTGATCTTATTTGAATTTATTGCAGTTCCTAAAGAGCTTGAAAGAAAGGATTAAATATTGCTTTTGCTTGCAAGTGCATATGAAAAAATGACATTTATTATTTATATATATATTTTTTATGATTTTAATATAAAGAATGAATCCAGCTAAGGTTATTTTTTTATTGTTAAGGGTTACAGTGTTGTTGGATGCAGAAGTTAATCTTGTGTTGTCTTGGTTTCGGTCTAAATTTTACTTATAAACCTCTCATTTATTTTTGCCCCTCACTAATTTTTACCCCTATTGTATACCCTCCCGATTTATAAATTTGCAACAATTTCTAACTGTATAGATGAATTATTTTATAGTTTTTATGCATCATATCGTATGTTTTTAATTTCACACAGTAGGCCAAATGTGGGGATATAAGTATATTCACATCTAACTCAAAGAATCAGATATGAACAAATACATCTGCAAGGTACAAAATGACCAGAGTCCCAGTCATACAGCAGGTATTTATCGTCATAATGATATTCAAGGGGGGGTTATTTAGGTATTGCAAAAACAAAAGGAAAAAATATTTCCCGGTTAAGTGTGTTCTATTTTAAAGAGAACCTGCAACAAGCTGACAAGCTGAGAATTTGGAAGGACGGCTAGGGAGCTGGAGGAGTATTGCTTGGTAATGAAAAGAGAGCGCTGATAGCCTCCCCCAGGCTACCACAGACAAGTCATTAGACAATAAGGCAGGATATTTTTGAAACCTAAAGGTGATTCAATTGTTCCTTTGCAATGTGGTTTCATCATAAGTTTCAAAGCTGTCAAGTCAGTAAGAAAAAGATTTAAAAAATTAAAGGTGGAAAAAATGGCTAAAATAGTCCAACTGGCAGAAGCAGAGTTGCATTATTTACAGTAAGATAAAAAAAAACAAAGGTTTTAATCCGACAGGATGTGTTTTCCTTCACAAATATGATCAACAGACGTTACGTGTTTGCTAAAGGTTTTAGACAAACATCCAAAAGCGAGGCACAACTGAATGTAACAGAAACAGAGACATGGTGACTTTATGCATGTCTGTCAGATGTACACAGGAAATCAAACTCTGTGATGCTCCTCATAAAGGAAAATCAAATCCAAACGGCATTGAATAGACTCTGTAGAAATGAGCAGCTATTATTATTATCAATTTTCATAAAATTCTAAATTTGTTGTTTTTTCATGCTGCATGCAAATTCGGTCACCCTGAATGAAATCCCAAACTTCATTTTATTTAGATTTGTTCCTGAACACAGACCTATCTCTTTAGTTCAACTGTAAACTATCAATGTTATCTCACTGAAAGTGAACAGTAAGAATAGTGAAAGGTTTTATTGTCAAACACTTTGGGTAAATTATTAACAAAGTGTTCATGCAAAGCTTCTGCAGGGTTTTGTACTTGCCAAACAATATTATTTTACAATGGATGCAACATGAAAGCGTTTATAGCACATTTTAATTGGAGCTTGCATACTGCATTTTATAGCCGCACTTCAGCTGAAAGATAAAATGAATACAATAAATAGCTGTTGGGTGTTTGGGATTATATCTGAACGATTTGAAGTCTCCATCATACTTTTGTCGGGTACCAAAAAACCAAAGGCTGTCTGTTTCCTAAAAATCTGAATTGACAGGATCAGTGTTTGTTTTCGATATGATGGAAGCTGGGCTGAGTTGTAACGTGACGTTGCTGGAAAGCACGGGGGAGTTAGAAGCGTGACTCACTGCTGAAAAAAGCAGACCAGGCCTAAACAATGTAACTGAGAGTAGAAACGATTTGTTTACAAATGGAGAAACGTTTGTAATTTCTCAGGTTTAGGCTCTTATCTTATGACCTACCCCTGAGGTGACACAATTATTACAAGCCCTGTGCCAGAGGTTAAGTTGGACCTGTAAATTTATGTTTTAAATGTTAGTCTGACATCTGATGTATTGTTATTGAGACATATGCATGCAGTGTATTATATTTACATCATGCTTTACCTTAGAAAACATTTTTAACAAGTGTGTACATTATGCAGGTTATAAGGAGCTCTGCATCAACATTAGGATCATTTCTGTCGCAGCTCCTGACTTCTGGGAAGTCCATCTATGCCACCCCTCTAAATCTGCCCCTGTCCCAAAGTTTCCTGTAAACTCAGAGAGAAATGTTACAAAATGGTCTATTTTACAAGAATCATACTAGAAGTCCACTTAGCATTTGATCGCTCTGCAGATTCTGGTCCTTGGCTTGTGTGGCCTTCCATTCATGATGTCTTTGCAATGTCAACCTCTCGTCAGAAAGAAATTCACAGGCAAAAAAGGATGGAGAAGCATGTAGATGCATGCTTTGTCCCCCGTGGAAGTGTCTTGATTGCAGCTAGGTTGGTGCAGCACAACAAAACTGCATCTTCTTCCACAAATGTTCAAAGGTAATGTTAGCATGGTCATTGGTCCTCAACCCAGCAGCTGTTAGAAAGCTTAAGCTGGATGAACGGAAAGTATTATTATGAAGAAGAAGGAGTGAAGAACCACACCTACTGGAACTGACAGACTGAACACAAAGTCAGAAAAGTAGCCAGCATGCCCATGGTGACTATGGAGGAGCTGGAGCCTTCCATAGCTCAGGTAGGGGAATCTGTTTGCAGTACAGCCATTAGGCTTACACTTCTAAAATCTGGGGTTGGAGAAAAAACACAGTCTTTCATTGACAAACCCATAAGAATATCTGATTGCTTTTTGATGCAAGCAGGGGAAAAAAGAAGGTGGTGTGGTTTAGATTTAGCATTTTGGTTTGCTAACAATGTCCCTGAAAACTGACCAACGTTAATCCTCCTAAATACGTGAACCTCGCTGTGACTCGCAATGGTGGCAGAATCAAGGCACCAGTGCAGCTAGATGCAAACCACAGTGAACCTAAATACAGTGGCTGCACCAGGGTGTGTAAAAATATTGATAAATCATTTTTTCATTGAATTTAATATTCCTGAACATCTGGTAGTTGTGATGTTTTTCTCACAAAACACAACCAATTTCTACATAATTCATCTGTATTTAAAAAAAAAATTGTATGCATAAAATATATCAATAGGACATCTTCAGTCGATGCACTCATTATGAAACGTTAAGAAAATAATTACTTGATAAAAAAATTTAATTGTCAAAATATCATGTGGTGACACTAACCAGCCCCATGTATTGTTTTCTAAAGGTCATTAAAATTATATGAGATGTTTTAGTAGGTATTTTCTGCCATTTTCATTTGCTCTTCTATAATTTCAAAGTATTTCTGTTTCCATCATAATATTCAATATTTCTTAACTTCAATTTAGCTTGAAAATATCATGTGGACCAGCAGTCATCTGGTACAACCATGGAAAAAAGCTTTAATGATAGATATATACAGTATGTCCTAAGTTGGACATATTTGTGCTTTTATATTCAGATGATGATAAGATACTTTATTTTAGCCCTGGTGGAATTTATTTTTTCTTTTTTATATTTTCTTCTTTTTTTTTCACACACTGCAAGAAAAAATCATTTGGGATATGTAATTCAACCAATTAATTATAGGTCATTCTAAATGTATTATTAATTCACTTATTATAACCTTACTTCACCAGATGTTGCTGGTGAATTCATACAGAATTCCCTGTATTTTGTTTCTTTTATTTCTTAGATCTTTGGAAAGAAATCATAGTGACTTAATTGTAGAAGTTTATATATTACTATATACTTTATACACATTTTTTCCTATGTTTTCACACCATCAGTGTGTGAGTTTGTGCATAAATGGATGAAGGACTGAATGCTATGTCAAGTCTCCTGACTTAAAAAAGGCCTATATAAGTACCTGCCATTTATTATTATTTATTGATTAGATTTAATAGCCACAATACATATTCACTGGTTCAATGCTTAGCCCTCCTTTAGCAACTGCAATAAAAAATCTCTGGATCCATTACATTCTAAATATGTGGCCATACCTATGATATATAGTGTCAATGGAAACATGCAGATGTCTGAAGTTTTAGGATCACAAAAAACTGGGACTCTATTTTTATGGTGATTTATATATATATATATATATATATATATATATATATATATATATATATATATATACATATGTTTTAATCCTCTATTTAACAAATAAAATTAAAACACAACCTTAAAACAAAAAAAGTTTTCTATTAAAAACTTAAAAGAGTTTTGAGCACTTTTCATCTGCTTTTGTTTAGTTAATAAATACCTATGAGGAAACAAAAAAATAAATAACACTGAATGGTACTGTGTGTGTGTGTGTATGTGGTGTGTGTGTCTCCAGGTTACTGAATGCTCAATCACAGACAGGGTGGAGGAGGCAGTGCTGCACACAGACGTCCTGAGCTGGAATTTCCTCCCACTACAGAAGCCAAACCTTCACGTGTAACTCGTGTTTTTACGCTATGGAGTCCACGTGTGTAGACACAGCTGATCCCCTCCCCTTCTGTGGGATGGACAGGGGAGGGCCTCCACTCCACGGCAGTTCATAAAAGTTTAGTGTGTGAAGGCTGGTGGGAGACTTGAAGGGAAGCTCAGAAAAGACTGTGCTCTATTACTGTAGTGTCTGGTTTTTGTAGGGTGTGGATTGGATAACAAGAGCCGGAGGCTTCATTTGACATCATCACTGTTGTGAAACTGAAGACTGCAAGGAGGTGACACACAGACAAACTGCTGTGAGACTCTATACCAGTAAGAAAGGGCTGGACTGGACTTCATTTAGCTCAACATGTAAGTAAAAATGTTTTTATATCAGACTGGAGTGAACAAAAATCAGAAGGTTTCTACCAATAGAGAATATAAATATTTATACATATCTATTCTGCTTTTTACCTTATGAAGTTTGAATGACCTATACCTTTCTTAAGGGATTTTCATTTTCTCTAATGTGAGATGGTGATATGAACCCAGTTTTCTAAGTTTGATCTCTTTCTATAAGTCCTAAAGGTCACCTGGACCTGTTGTTGGGTTATTTTTAGACTCATGTGTCAGTGTTGTGTGGGTCCTCCTGCACACAAAAAGTGACAGCCCAGAAGTGACTACTGGGCACGAGCTCTAGCCTCACGTGGAGCAGAGCTGGAGCGAGAAAAAGGGCAGGATGATTCCTCTCCTGCTTCCCGCCACAGCTTGAATCACTCCACCCTGAGGTTTGACGCCACCTCCCAGTCTGACGTTGTGTGCTGGGATAGGGTGGGGACTGGGTCAAAGCTGGAACACACTGATGTTCATTCATTCATTCTCCTCCAAAGTCCTATTTTACTTCAGTAAATATATAAGTGGAACCCCTTCCCCAAAAACAGAGGAACTTCTGTTGAAATGTTAGTTATAATTTTTGCCTCTATGTTTTTTTTTTTATTATTTCTAATTATTGGCTCTTGACCTTCACATTGATGCCCCTTGTTACATAATAGTGGGTGGTGAAAGAAGAGAGTCAGTCTTACAGTTACAGCAATTAGTCATTGGTACCCACCTTGCATAAACTTGGTTGGTGAAATCCTCCGATGTTCTGGAAGCAGACACATCTGAAAGGTTTTTGAATCCCATTCAGTAACCTCAAGGTAAACTATAATGGGATAGTTTAGGATTCCTAGACTCTCTTAAATAGCTATTATTGAGTTATATCTACCCTCCAGTCTTAGACTATAACAATGCTTGTCTCAAAAACATAGCATTTTGTGTGTAAAACTTGAGAACAGAGCATGTTCAGCGTTTTCAGAGAGTTATCACCTGTTGCATTAGTACAGCAGTAAGAAACATCTGGAACCATTTTATAGGCTCCTGTGTCATAATGTGTTTCACACAGGAAGGTTTTTGGTGATGCATTGCCTCCTGCCTCTGTCTCCCATCTAAATAAACATCATTTTCTGGATAAAATATGCCTAAAAAGAATATGACGACATCTTAAAGGCTCAATGTTTGCATGTGTTTGGAGTTGCTTTAAGACATTAAAAGTCTGCTTTAGTCTTGGCCTCCTCTCTGAGCAGGTCGTATTTTCAGCCTCCAGGTTTTTTTTGGATTTTATGCAGGAATGATCTACCTTTATAACCTTTAACACTTGAACATCCTTATTCTCTCTTCAAGGACTCTTTAACTGTCCAAGACTATTTGTGTTGAGAGTTTCTATTGTAAAACATTCATCAGAGTTTGGACATAGTGTCATTCTATTATGGTGCATAATTTAGACCTAAACGGAAAACATATGAGTGATCAAAAATCTACAGATATTACTTTCTCTTTATTGCTTAAAAAACTAAATGATAGGTGGTAGAACTGATGGAAATGGGTGAAGATCTGGATAAAAGTCTCTGATGTGATGTCCACTTTGTCAGATTTAATCATTTGAAGAAAGTTTTTATTTTACATCCAAATCAGGCTTAAGCTGTGTTTTTAAATCTTATTGATTCTTTATGGTTAAAGCGAAAAAAAAAATGAGGAAGCCAAATCATTATAGTTTACTTTTTAAATAAAGAGGTTGCAGCTTTCAGGATAGGTTACACTGCCACCTAGTGGTTGGTTCCACATATCAGAGGTAGAGGATTTGTTATTACATGTCCACCAGATTATGTCCAGGCATGTACCAGTGATACAGGGAGGAGGGCTCAGTGACTCACTGGCTGCTTCCTGCCTTATAAAAAGCAGCTCTGCAGTCAGACTGTTTCTTCACTCAGGAGGTGTGAAACAAGGCAGGAGGATGGTGAGTCTGGGCTCTAATTTTACATTTGATTAGTATTGATGAGTTATTTTTCTCCTCCTTCTGATCTAAGACTAGTTTGGAGATTGAACTTGACTTTAAATTTTTCAAAAGGTTTGCATCATTAAAGGACAAAGTGATGCAGGATGAGCTCATTTTTAAAGAGGTTTTTTTAAAGAAATTATCCAAGTAGCTGAAACAGTGTATTAAAGAGGCCCTTAAAACTGACCTCTCTTGTGTTTTTTCTGTTATCAGTGCAGAACCATGGCCACTCACATGTCAATGCTGAGCCCTCTGAGGGGGAATAGACGCACCCGCCGGAACCTGTTTGGCCCTGTGGACCGAGACCAGCTGCAGATGGAGTACAAGGCGGCACTGGGTAAAGACCTGGATGAGGTATCAAGACGATGGGGCTTTGACTTCAGGTCTGACAAGCCTCTAGAGAGAAGCGACTTTGAGTGGGAGGGCATCGCAGAAGCCAGGGTCCCACTGCTCTACAGGTCCTGTGTTCTGGCTGGTGGACAGGCAGAGGGCCTGAGGATGGGAGGGGCTCCTTTGGTCAGAGGGACCAAAGAAGCGAGGATGCAGAAGGAGAACATCCCTCAGACGCCAGAGAAATGTGCAACAGAGCTGGAGGGCCTGGAAAGAACCCCGGAAAAGACAGACAAAGCTGGGCTGAAGAGGAAACAGACAAATATCACAGGTTTGTCTTTATCTGACTGAGCACAGAATTGGAAGACTTGGTTAGTGTGAGATAAATATCATCTTCTTTATCCCAACAGACTTCTATCAAGCCAAGAGAAGAGTTGTGTGGATGCCGAGGAAATCTGGGCAGTGATACTCTCTAAGAAGCAATATGGACAGCACCCGACTCAGGAATCATATGTTCCACAAAGACTCAAACAATCAATCATCTAAGCTGACTTTAACCATGAATCATCTGACGAAACACCCAGGGTGGAGCTCAGCCGCTTGTCATTGCTACCGGTTAATTTGGGTACTGTAAAGGAGGGGATTGGTTTGTTTTTCCCCCAGTGGTAAGATGGGGACATTTGAGCAGAAAAAGATTAACAATAATCCCTGGAATCAGTGGATTTAAACTCATTTGGATCAAGGGCTCGCCAAAGTGCTGACTGACATTTGCTGCAGTCATCCATCCCACAGCTCTTACAAAACTCTCAGCTGCTCTGTAACGCTCTACCTCTCCCAGGAAAGAGGGAGGCTGGATGAAACCATTTCAGATGTCATTGAGGTTATTAGTCTCACAGGAGGAAGCTGTAGACCGGCTGGAATCTGCAGGAAAACTTGTTCTTTGTTCAAATGCACCATCTTATTTTACAGTGTTTGTTTTATTTTCATAACTGTCTTTTACTTTGTATGAAAATACTTGAGCTCTGATATATTGAACATGCTGATGTTTTGCTTAGATTTTAATTGACAGCAGTGCCAACCTTTTCTTTGTTAACTTTTTTTGGTTTTCCACCCAATGGATTTAAAATGTATCATTTTTTAAAATCAGCCCAGACTTAAAGAAGGACGAAATCACTGGCATATATATTTATATAATACATGTGTTTTTATAAATGAATGTTTTTTTTTTCTTATAGTGTTTGATTTAGCCTTGTGAAGTAGCATTAAGTTAAACAAAAACCTGCAGTATTGCACATAAATCTGAATGTGTTTAAAAAGCCACAGCCGGTGGCATGCCATGCGGTCTTGGTAGTTTTTTTCTTTTTTTTAATCCATAAAGGACAATCATTAGAAAGTGTTCCTGGATAAAGATGTATTATTTGCCAAGCTAAAGCCATGCATTTATTGTTGCTTTTTTGGTTTTTAAGAACATCAGCTAAAGCATGTACTTCTTTTATAGCAAATCCTGTCGCTATGGATAATCTGAACGAGTTGCAGACAAGGGCCTGTAATTCTAATCTTTGACATACTGACAGCTTTGAAATGTCCATCGTCACAAATCCAGGGCAAAAGAACTTCCCCAAACAATGAATGCACTTCTGTTCCTAGCTGCTTAAGCACAGTTCTTATAAATACTTTGTTTCTTTTCAAAGCTACAAAACTGTGTATCCTTTATTTATTGAGAGATAATGTTCCAAGTAACAATTGAGATATTGTTCAATTATGACATTTCTTAACCCTAATAAACTTTTGAATGGCCAATTCTTTCCTTTTAGTCTGATTCTTTTCCTGTTCATTTACAGCACCTTGATGTAAACCTTCCTACATGTACATGCATGACAGCTACTAACCTCGGGGTGTTTTATAAAGACTGTATCAGATCAACAGTCGAAGTAGAAGGAAACAATACATGGTTCCTAAATGAAAATCTGAGAAGTGTAGCTTGCAGGTTAGGGATAAAATTGAGGAGCTTAATAGAAGAGGGAGAGGAGGAAAACTATATGAGATTAATATATGCCAGAAGCCATTTAGGCCCAGAAAACACTGCAAAAAAGATATTCTGGTTAGAATAATCTAAACATGATGGTGATGTGTGGCTATGAAGCAGTTTTAGATTTTGAGGTTTATTAAATACAAAAATAGTCTGGCCTAAAAAAAATGACTGAGCTTAAGCTGTTTTTGTAAGCAAAAATAAATATATAAATATGCAAAACTAATGGAGATGTATTCCAAAACTCCCAGAACTGCATTGAACAAAACAATTAAAATTTTATTATCAGTGAAATTTATAAACTTTCATTTTCTCTCCTCTTGAAATGCATCACCAAAATCCTGATTAATTGCAGCCAGCTGGTCGCGGGTTTGAACCCCAGCTCCATCCATCTCTGCAGTGGTGTTCACCACTTTGTGGCACAATAGTTGAAAAAAAACATATGCTAAAGTGCCCACCTCTGGAGCCAAAATGTGTGCTAAAGTGTCCTCTTGGGAGCCAAAATATTTGCTAAAGTGCCCACCTCGTGAGCCAAAATGTGTGCTAAAGTGTTCTCATGGGAGCCAAAATGTGTGCAAAAGTGTTCTCTTGGGAGCCAAAACATGTGCTAAAGTGCCCACCTCGGGAGCCAAAAGATGCTTAAGTGTTCTCTCTGGAGCCAACATGTGTGCTA